>NW_027271275.1:0-523890 GCF_040938485.1 Diadema antillarum
CCTCCACATTATAACTGCATGAAGGAATGCCCTGAGGTTAGACTCTATCTGTTCGGAGGAGTTTTTTATCATCAAGGGACATTATCTTCCTGATTTATAATCAAATGTTCTTAGTTGTTCATTTTCAATCAAAAACTCTATCTAGACTAGAACTAATTCTAGGCATCTACCCTAAGTTGACTCTCAGACCTACACTTTCATTGTTTTTTGTTTTGTTTTGCTTTTGTTGTTTTTTTTTGTTCTGCAGGAATAGACTGAAAATGAAGAATGGCAAAAGACGTCAGAAGGTACAACAATTCAGTTTATGTTTGCAGAGATTAATTGTAGATATTCAACAGTTGTATTTTTCATAAACTACGGTACGGTAGCTTCAATAAAGTACACGTTTATTTATTACCACACCCATTTGTATGAGATTCGAACTCTTTTTATCTAGATACAAAACTCCAAATTTAAAAAAAAAGTCAAATAGGTCAATTTGAGTATTTGTAAGCAGTAAATTATAAAAGAGTGGGGGAAAAAAAGAACCCACCCTTCCCCTCTTGTGCCTCATATGGATTGCGTTGTTACAGTTAGATTACTGGTATGCAGCTTAAACTATGCATGTTTCCTAACCTAATTTTATCATGGTATTGCTGGTAATTGATGTGTCAGCCATTTCCTCATCACGAGTCACCTGGCCATAATCCAGCCAACTTGAAAATGTCAACAGAATCTGGAACTGAATACAGAGGCTTAAAGCTTGTAGAACCTATTTGATTTCATTGGTATTTAGATAAGGCTTTCCTCCCATCTTTTTGAATGTTTAATGATCCTCTTTTCAAAACAAATTGTTTAATTGCCCAATTGGGGGTTTTTCGGGGGAAGGGGGTAGGAGAGGGTTGATGACAAATACAAACCTGTAGAAATGTCGTTGACAGGTTATCGTGCATGCACCCATTGTTCTCGAATATTGCATGTCTGCGCTCTATGGACAGGAATTCTTTGAGAGACAGAGGTATTCAAGCAAAGTGAAAAGAATGGAAGATGCTGGCAGCCCATCTAAAAAGAAGCAGGCTGTCAGTCTGGACATCCTTTCTCTTCAAGCAGCAAACCTCAGTGCGGCAAAATTTCAGAGAACAAGTAATCTCATCAGTATACATCTTCAGTAGATATTAAAGTTCTCCATTTTAAGTAAGAGAGGGAAGACCTGTCTCTAAAGTGTTGTGATCTGAACATTGTGATTTTACAGAGGCAGCCTTGATCATTTTCAAATGTAAACTTATCTTTTTCTTTTTTCACAAACCTTCACCTTTCACTTTTTGCATATTTTAGAGGGATGTGTTTGAGAGTTTAATACATGTAGTTGAGATTGTAAGGGTTTCCAAGTCACAACTTGATGTTACCTACAGCTTCTTCATATTCATAGAATATAGATATAGATGAAGGCTGGTGAGGTCGACTAATTTGAAATATTACAGAGGAGCAAAAATGGCCTTGAAAATTGGTGGATTTGCAAGTCTGGATAAAAAAAAACTAAAGAGAGAGAGAGAGAGAAAGAGAGACAAAGGGAAAATAATTTGCACACAAAACAAAACTTGTATCCCTTTCCATAGATCATCATTAGGCCCTATCTAATTCATTTGTACTGAATGTACATCCTATGTTCTTCACACAACTACATGGTAAAGCAAACCAGTGTTGTCTGCATGATTTGTCAAAATGGTGTCAATGTAAACTGTAACATCAAAATAATAAAGTAGGAGTAATGATGAAAAGTATGAGATACATGTAGTACACATTTTGACATTAATGTGCATACATACATTTATATATGTATCACAAGACAGTGTTGTCGCAACCTGTAAATTTGCCAATCTGGAGGCTTTAATTGCGGGAACTCAACACAATTGTTATGAACATAGCATTAACGTCATGCTTCCCGAAAGTGTTTTGGCTATATAATTTGTACACTAGTGATTTTGACCGACATGTGCAATTAATGTAAAGTTCCACTTTGATTTCTCAAAGGCAATGCCAAGAAAAGCACCAGAGTCAACCATGTAAATTTGGATAAATCAAGAGGCATGTTTGGACAGAAGTTTGTTGACCTCCCCGATGCATCTCCGGAGGGGAAGCCATCCAACTTAGCTCTCTGCAGACCAAGGTGAGGAAGTTCATTAGTCATAATTGCCTCTCTGTTGTTTTCCCCTATCATGTGATCTGCAGTATGAATGACGTACACTCCTAGAACTAGTGACGACAGTCCGATTCCAAAGTGCATAATTAATTCTTCGTAAGTTTGCGTGTTATGTCTATTCTCAGATCATCATGAGATTGTAAGTAACTGAGATGTACTAAGATATTTCTCAGGTAGTTTTGTTGAACTACAGAAATACAACAAGTTACAACGTGGGAATGAAAGCCGCTGATTGTGCAAGGCATTGATAGAAAAACAGTAATGTGGTTACTTTTCGCCATATAAAACATATTGAATGAACTGTTTTGATAAAAAACAACAAAAGTGGAATGAAAGGTGATAACCATAGAGTTGTTGGTTGTGTTACTTTTGATGAGTAAATAGCCATTCTGTTCCACTATGCTTCTCTTTGTTACAGAGATTAAAGAATTCCTTGTGTGAGATATGTTGCTCACACAAATTTATGTAAAATGAAAGGCCATAATGTGTAATGCTTGATCTCCAAATTGCATTGGATTATTAATCTTATTGTGTGCATTTATGGTCCATCAGTCATAGTTCTAGAGGGCATCATAAACCTTTAGGGACAAAGAAAGATGAGGAAAAACATATATTGTTTTGTAGGAAGATACTGCCATCTGTCAGTCACAGTAATACTTTTCATTCTAGAGGTATAACTTCTTCATAGTTGTGCATTAAACATCAAATGGTTCTCATTTGCTCTGATCTGCTAACTTGTAAGCAGTCCAACAGCTGGTGTGAGTGTGCAAGCAATACCCTCACCACCCCATGGCAGGCATCCGCTGTCTGCAATACCAGAATCCCAAGAGAATGCAAGCTGCAGTGTTGTGAATGACTTCAAAACATCAATAGGAAGTGTAAGTTGATTGTCATCAAACCATTAAGACTGCTGGCTACTTGGCATTCAAGTATTCTTAAAGAGCGCTCAAAAAAAAGTCACATCTATCAAGCTGTGCCACACAGTAGAGTTTGTAATTTTCATCATATGAGGATGCACATGATAAATGCATGTTCACTGTGTGAAGACAGAAATGTATTTGATCTACATCAAGGACTATGATTTCTGCAACATTCATATATTAAAGGTACTGTTTACCATTGGGAGCAGTGATTTAAAAATGTTTGAGATATCACATTTGATGCATATGTGTAGGTCAGTTGTGTCACAAACATCCTACCATGTAAAAATTTTGCAATAAAGCCTAAAATTTAAGGAGATATCACTATTTTTCTCAATAAACCATAACTGTAGACGGTTTAGTCTATAGAAACATTGTTATCATAGGTCTTCACATTTTGTACATTTAACAATACTGAACATCAATTATACTGATTCAAATTTTTACATTGGTTGTTTCTATCCCTAACTCACATTTTAGAACATGAGAACTATTTTGAAGCACTAAAGCTGGGTTTTGGTTTCATCTGCAAATGGTAAATTGTGCCTTTAACTGTCATATTCAAAGTTTATTACTTCTTACATCTACAAACTTAGCTTTCATATCATAGACATTTTATGAGTACATGTATTAGGTATATGTATCAATAATGGGGACTGGAGAACATCGTAGATGATGTACATGCCTGATCAAAACTGAGTAATGGATAATTTGTATGCACATGCATGCCTGTGCATGGTTATGATGTAGTCAAAGTTATTCCATTATGTCACTTTCATGCAATATCTTGTTCTTGAAGACATGAAAGGGTTTCTGTCATAGTGGCAATTAGGAATTCTTATCAAAGACTTGCCATGCCCTAATGTTGCAGAGAAGTATGTCCTTGTTTCCATGTCTTAATAGTTTGATAACTTCACCAGAATGGAAACAAAAAAAAGGGGAAAAAAAAAACCCACAAAATTGTTCTGTAAGCCTCGGTAGGAATTTAGTTATGTACGAAGAGGCAATTCATAAACTATAAAGCAGAGATTTTGCTCTGCATGTGGGAAAATCAATACCGGTGTTGATGAAAAAGGATTCAAAAATCAGGGACAGGAAGTAACTACCAACAATAGATTTATTGATTGTATGATTTTGGGGTCTCTTTTTGCTGTTGTTGTTTGCCACTTTTATGTGCAGTCAAGGTCTCTGCACAGCCTCAGAAACTGGACACAGAGTCCTATCACACCATGGCACACTGGCACACTTGGTGTTCATGGAAGTGTCCCCAGCAGGGAGTTCCATAGGCATCAGATGACTTCAAGCAGACAAATCACTGCCAGTGATGGAGAGCCACCATGTTCATTGCATTGTACATCAGAGGACGTCCCGTCCTACAACTGTGCCAAAGGGATGAAAACAACAACAAAAGAGGACTTTTTACCACATACCTCTCCAATGACCCCAGGGAGTGGAACCAGTGAATTGTGAGTTAAGCCTTGGTTAATGCTTTCCACTGCTCTGTGTCTCCATAGAGTACTGTAAAACCAGAAGCATTCGCAGCATGAAACTTTTGTGATTTGGTGTCGACGGTCTCTTCCACTGCATAAAACTTTTGTGAATTGCCACTGGCATTCTAAGTGTCATCTAAATTTTGCGAATCTTTGCCAAGTTTCATGCATGCAAATATTTCTAGTTTCACAGTATTCTAATAGAACAATCTTATGTAAGAGATTGTGTTACTAGTATGCATGTTATCAAAAAGTAGAATGTGTATCTATGGGACATGCGTGTGAAAATTAGAGAATAGTTTGTTTTTTCATATGCTTAAACTTAGCTGAACATCATCATCCTACCAGTCTTGAGACCTATAAGACTTAAATTTGCTTTTTAGGTTTAAGTTTAAGATACAAAATGTTAATGAGGCCATATGTCTCTTGTTAAGATTTTTTAATGTATATTTTAATGTTGTTTTACTGTGTTGTCACCTTCTGCAGCTCGTCCATCAGCCATGTGTCATACACAAATGAAGTCACTGCAGATGAGGCTACTGTGCCATCTGTTAACAGCTTTGCCTGGGATTCTGTCTCTGAATGTACATGGACGGAAAAGGTACATACTGTCAACAAAATGTTGTCGCCTGCCCGGCAGAAGGGCCCTATAGCAAGCTTTAGGGCCCTTCTGTCAGGCAGGCAACGATACATAGTTTGCACATTATGAGTATAATCATTTCAAAAGAGTTAAACCAACTGAGTCCATCAAACTTTGACCACACCTGTCTCTTGATGGGATAAGGTTGCTGAGGTGTGGGTATGTATAAAGAATGCTTAGACTATGTCTTAATGCCTTTCTTTCTTTGCTCTTTTCATTTCCGTCCCCTTTTTCTGCACATTATGAGAACCCCAGAGATATCTTAGTTGTAACTTAAGTGAATGAATTGGTATTCATGATCTATCAAACTCTTATTAAACAACTACAACGATTTAAAAAAAAAGAAGAAAAATTGGTGCATACTATTTTTACTCGTGCTATCCACCTCTTCCAAATTACATTTAACTAACTTGAACTTTGAAGGCTTCGTCAAAGAGGGGGCTTCAATTAACTTTTGAGGAGTTCTATGTGTAAATCCTGTACTTTCCCTTGTCGCCTCAACCAGAGCCCATCCCCAGCCCACTCTCTTAGTGCGAAGGTACAGTCTAGCCTCTGGCCAGCAGAATTGGGCTGCAAAGGCATGTCGCCCCCAGCCGATTCCAGCTTCAGCTCTTTCAAGGACTACCACAGGATCAGCCTTGCCGGTGATCAAGAGCCAGCTCGCAGACCCGCCGGTGGACTTCTTCATCAGCAGTCCGGTGCGACAGCAGGCCAGCAACCAGTGGACCTCACCTGCAGCGAGAGCGCCAGGTTCACATCTCCAGAAGATAGCCCCAGGAGACACCCCTATCCTGTAGCAGTGGATGACAGACTCTCCGAGGTACATGCTCTTGTATTAATGAACAGATCATTTAAATGAATGCACCCTTCAGGCAATTTACTTTTTTTTTTAACCTGATGGCATTGCAAGTGAAAAACATTAATTGTTTGATAAATATTCAGGGCACAAGCACTTCGTGTATGCTTAATTGTTGAGAAAATGTAAACAGAGATAGTCATGATTGTAGGATCAGCAGTTTGAATTTGGTCTATACGATTAAAATCACTTGTTTTGTTGGGGCTATTCACTTGGTTCATTCTGGTACCCTGAAATTCACAATAAAATATGTTCTCTAAAAAGATTGATAGATGCCATGATACCACAATAGTGTAGTTTGTTCTTGGTTTTATTTTGCTTTTAACCTGTTGAGGGCGGGCAGATTTTGCTACAACACGCATTTCCCATAGACACCTGTTCGAGTATACTTGGGACTCGTCTTCAACAGGTTAATATCACAGCTGAGTTTCCCTTTCATATTTGAAGCTTAGTAGGCACCAAATCTTCTACATTAAGGTTCTACGAGATTAAAGAGAAGTGATTATCCATGCACTCATAAGTATCTGTCTTTTCAAAGAAATATGTCATGCAGACTTTCGGACCAGAGCAACAGCAGTGTCAAAGTGATGACAAGGACAAGTTGTTGTACAAGGGGACACACTCCTGGCCATGCTCTTGGCAGCAACCTCAGGTTGAAGATGTCGTTCAGACACAACATCCCCCGGAACACCCCATGCCTCCATGTCATCAGCAGATGGACTGTCAACGGAACCCACCAAAGCCTGTGAAAGTCTTGGAGCTGTGTGCTGGTCAAACCAGCTCAGCCTCACCTTCCTGCCCTCAAGGAACGTCCAAAGAGATGGGGAAACTTCAAGGCCTCAGCAGAAGAGACATAATTGAGCTGGAAAGAGCTGGCTGCTGTGAAAATCTTGCGTCCGAAGAAGATGTGGTCAGTTTATGTTTAATTACAATAGTACCTTTTTACCTAAAATATTCCACGATTTATTTCATCGAAACAGTCATGTTCATAACTATCCCACGCGACGATCCGACGAATTCCATCTTCCGTTAATGAGAACCGCACATGCCCAAAATACATTTCTTTATACCGGACCCAGACTTTGGAATAATTTAGATAATAGTTTAAAAGATTCCCCCAAATTTGTCACATTTAAATATAAACTCAGAAAACATTTACTTTCTACTTATAATCTTAGATAATTTAAATTGCTATAATTTATGTTTGAGCTTTCACCTGTCCTGATGTCGCAGCACTTGGCGTGTTCTGTGTGCAGACCTCTCTTCTTTCTTCTCTCCTTTTCCTTTCCCGTCTATTGTTCTTCGTAGACTTGTATATTGTTACCGTCTTCTCTCCTCTCGGTACTGTCTCGCGTCCAACAGTGTATATGCGTGTGGGTAATTGAATGTGTGTACGAATGTATTGTCCTTGTCATATTTCCCCGGTACACGTGGTTCAATGAACAGTGTCCGGGCACTATAGCATTGGTATTCTATATTTTTTTCCCGACCTGTGTATCTCAAAATAACTACATGTATATTGTTATAGAATAGTATATCATTCACTCATTATTTATCTAGCGATCCACGTCCGACAAGCTTTGCTTTTTAGTGGATCACTATTTTCCATGATCGAATTTATTTTCCGCTCGCCCACGTAGTATTTGTACAGTGTTCCTCTTTATTATTGTACATATATGTTGTTCTATAATTTGTCTCGTATATTACATGAATTTTTTGCAAGCGTTTGAACAATATCATTTAATGACATGTATACATTGTACTATGTTTTTTGATTTTCGTTGATTGGAAATAAACTATGATTGAATTGAATTGAATTGAATTGATGTGGACTCTTGTCAGAGTTCCGATTGCACAAGCTCAGAGGCGATGTCATCTGATGAAGACACAGATACACATCTTTCCGATGATGGCAGTGGAAAAAATTGGCTTGCGTTTGTGCGAGGTGTGTCAATGCATGTAATATCACCTTCATGTCATATTCACAGAAATGCTCTTGAAACTGCAAATATTAGCCAATGCTGCAGTCGACTTGTCATGACATTAATTTTTTGCCCTTGTAGACAAGTGCATCTTCAAATGATGAATAATCTGTCATGTAGTGGGGCTGATATGTCAAAGTTTTGATTATTGCACACAATGGTAACCTAGAAAAGTCTTGTGGGTGACACCTCAGCCAGTTACATAGGACATTGATATTAGAATGCACTTAAGAAGCTACACATGTGACACATCTATATTGTTGGATTGTTTTTTTTTCCTCACAGAGAGATTTAAATGTGTACAGGAAAAGGATTAATGGCGAATTTGTGAGCACTTCGTTTTATTCTTGCATAAGATATCCACAGTGATGGAAATCAGACCTAGCAGAACAGATCCAAAATTTGAAATCAATTTTGTGTGTGAGTAAAAGTGAAGTTGTAGAAATTCGCATCAATATCATAGTCTGCTGGTGCAAGGCCCTTTGATCTAGTGGATCATACAGTGTTCTCTTTAATATCCTTATCACAATGCAGGTTCACATACTCCTAAACAAGGACAGCTTACCACAACAACTTTGTGCAGTCGGTCAGCCATGGAGTGAGTATCCTAGACAAACTATGGAGATACTAGCTTGGCAAAGTAGGCCCTATATAAGGCAAGGAATGTACAATGTAATCACAAAGAAATCTGCTCCTTTATCTTAGCCACAATTCAATTAATGCATTGAATGGAATTCCAAAACCCTATACAGTGAAACCCCGATATAACGAGGTCCGTGGGACCGGCGATATTACCTCGTTATAACTGGTACCTCGTTATATCCGTACGCATCAAAAACAAAGAAAAACATAAGCACGACATCATATACCCATAAATGAAACAAAAAGACATCCTTTGCGTTGTTATTACACAATTATGGATCATTATTATTGAGAGAACAAAGGGAAATTATTTGTGAATTAGACGAAAAAGTAGGGGCTGAAATGAGTTAAATCTTAATTGTAATAATTCTTGTTTGTGAAGTTTTTCTAAACACCAGCGCAGATAGAGTAACATACAGGCCTTGTTAACATACAAGCCTCCGTTCTTGAAAAATATGCAACAGGATTGAATGTGGAAGGTTGTGATCCTTTTTACGCAAATCTTTACCTGGTAGACCTTTCTGAAAGAAAGAAAGATCTTCTCTGTGAAGTGCAGTGTTAAAATTGTAATAATGAACAAACCCAGATCTATTCAAACTAATAAATGCGTTGGTTTCTTTTTCTGATTTAGGTTAGCATGCGTCATTCAACTTTTTTACGCTACTTTCACCTGGCGAGATCGCGATGATTTTAGGGTAACATACATGCGTTGTATACCGTTAACTTGCGAGGTATTTTACGCTGTAAGTGCCCAGCGGGAATGCGATAATTTCACGAATCATTTCGGCTGTAATTTTATATAATGTATGATCGTTGCGTCCGAAGGGATTAAAAATGCGTTCTTTATTTTCTTCCGAAAATATCTTCGCGATTTGTACATCGATTCCGTTCTTGAACTGTTAAATGCGTTTGTTTCTATTTCCGAACACCGATTAAAAGTTATTCAACTATCTTTTACGCTACGGTCACCCGGCGAGATTGCGATGATTTCACCAGTTATTTCGGCTTCAATCATACACACTCATACTAAAATTATCAGATAAATACTAAATACTAAATAAATGCGTTTGTTTCTTTTTCTGAACACTGATTAAGTAGGTTAACATGCGTTATTCAAAATTCTTTAGTAATTTTACGCTACTGTCACTCAGCGGGATCGCGATGATTTCATTAATTATTTCGGCTTTAATCATACACACTCATATTTGCTAACCAGCAAAAGAACTGGAATTCGGAACTAAAAACGGAAAGGATATAATGATGAGTTGCACACGCATTCTAATTGTCCATTTTTTGCCACAAGTGTCGCTACATGAAAAGTTTTTGACTGCGTTATCTTTTTTTTTCGCCTCGTCACATACGCGTATCTCGCAAAAAAGGAAATCGAATGATTATGTTTCATAATTCAGTAGGAACATCGGAAGGCATTCTTGTGTCTTATTGCGTGGTTTAGAAGAAAAAATGGTAGGAACGGTTCTCTGCAAAACGGGAAAAAGACGTGGAGAGCGTGAATTCGGTTTTCAATGTTTCGTTTGTCGCGTGTTTGAAAGCGACAACTTAGTCAAGAAATGGAACCTTGTTATATCCTATCAAATTGCTTATGTTTTTCTTTATCATGATGCACCGAAATTGTCCTCGTTATAACCGAACTCGTTATAACCGATTCGTTCTGCCATAGGTTTGCATGCAAATGAAAACGGGACCGACGCGATCACCTCGTTAAAAGCGGTTCCTCGTTATAGCCGAACTCGTTATAACGGGGTTTCACTGTAACTGATAATTTCCTGACCACTTCTAATGTATTACTAAATCCTGCAGATCATAAAAATGATGACCCGCAAAGTCTATTCTTTCGGGGATCCCCAGAATCAATGGTCATAACATTCATTTTAAACAGTAGCAAAATTGTGAAAAATACCTGTGCGAACACTCTCAGACACATCCACTGAGCCATATTCATGGTATTAGGTGATGAATGTTGACAGAAGTATTACAAGGGAGTTAAAGGTGAAGTTTCCCCCAAATCGAGAGAATGCAGCAATATTACTGACAGTAGAGAATGTGCATCAGTGAAGTGTGAGGAAAATCCTAAAATCCATTCAAAAGTTAGGAATTTTTTAATCCCATTGCTGGGTGAGAAGACAACAACAGTTCCTGATGTGGCTGCAGAATTATGTAGAGAAAATGTAAAGACAAATCCACAAAATGTAATTTCTTAATGAAAAGTACACTTTCCTTTGACTTCATTCCCTCTGATTTCTAAAAGAGGTTAGCCAATGGCTCTTTCATTAGGCTAGAAAATACAATATAAAACTTAGCAGAAATCTATTCATAGTTTCTTTATACTATTTGCCACCATCAAGTCATAAACGGTGTAGTCTTCTCATCCAGCAACAGCATTACCGAAATATTAAAGACTTGTAACTTTTGAATGGATTGCCCGATTTTCCTCAATGAACTTCAATGAGATGTTCTACTAACATTGCTGCATTCACTCAATCCAAATGGATATTTGAGGAAACTTTCCCTTTCAGTTGTTCTTGATTCAAGAGAAAATCAGTAGAACCTAGCCTCAGCCTGCAAGCATTCAATCGAGTCTTTGAATCAGTCTGTAACAAGTGATTTTTATATCCTTAATAGCTATACTGCTTGAAGGTGGATGCTAGATTTATGGTGCAATTGTTTTTAATTTCCTGCAGATTGCAGCCTGGCAGGCAGAGTGCACGGGTTGCTGCTTCATCTGCTAAGCAAATGTTGGGCGAGGTAACAAGTTCTCAGTATGAATTTCTTTCAGTATGTTAAATGTGCATAAAAATCACCTCTAGATTTTACTTAGTAATTGCTAATGGCGTTTGACGCTGATCAGTTTTAAGAAGAGGTGTCACGTCTTCAACAAGAGATGTGTGTATACACAGGAATTTCCCTGTGACTAAAATATTTTGTTTGGTGACCTTCATTATGTACGTGTGTGAAAAAGCATTCTGCCGATGTCAAGTAGAAGGCAAATATCTTAACCTTATAATTCCCACCGATATGGTCAATACAGACATCTAGGGTAATAGATGACAGTATGTGGATTCAACACTTTCATGTATGAAATTAGAATGACTGCTATGTTCCATTTTATGAAGAGTGATGCGGATAACCAGCTATGGCAGATTGTTTGTATCATCATAAATGCAGATTCTTTTTCCTACCTATGATTCACCCTGCTTCATTTAAAGTCAATGGCCCAAAATGTCTGTACAGTTAACCTTGCTTAAGTTGAATCCAAAGAGACCAGAGGAATTCCTTTGACTTGCATGAATTTTGACTTACATAATTATTGATAGATCTAACATGTTTATATCATCCGGAGGAAGAATTTTTCTCCGACTACATCCATTTTTTGACTTGTACAAGGCTGACTTGAATTAAGTTAGGTTGACTATAATTATATTCATAAACTTTGTGGCATGTATCATAATCCGGACCAATGCGTGTGGTACATCAATATCAAAGATTAGTGAAGTTGTAATACTCTCTGTCACATGCTTACTGTCACTTAGTTTCATATCTTGTTGACTTTTTGCAATCCGTCAGATACTGGCTCTTGACAGAGAACTTCAGAAGAGCAAAGGTAGGCTCAAATGCTGATTTTAACATGTGAATCTGACATGTTTTTGTACCAGTGCTCATTCATAATGTAAAGTCTTCTAACACATCATCATCTACCACACCCTCCTACGTGCTCTGCACACATCATTTACTGGATGTTAAATTCACACGCTTTTATGTCATCTCATTTATATATATATGGGAGAATTAGTGCAGTGATCAATACATATGTTTGAGGCACAGCCAAGCATGATCATTGGAGTAGATAAAACAACAATAGATATTAACAACATCTTTGTCTTAACCATGTCCTATATCAAGATAGTCAGTGACTTGATGCATTCTCAGTTTGACTTGTGTGAAAGGCATTCATAAAAGAAACAATTTCAAGTATGTGTTCTGTAATCATGAATTGAAACTTCTTTTTTTTTTGCACAGAAAGAGACAGTACAGCATCTCTTCAAATTGCGGACAGTACCGACATCGGGGTTGAAAGGATGTCGGGTAAAGGGCAGACGGAGTGTGACACAGAGAAGGACAAATGTGGATCTAACAGATATTCTGTGAGAGGTGACATCTCTCATGATGGTAGTGATGAAGCCACATCGAAGGACATAAGAAGCAAGGAGCATCACATTGATGATTACACGACCAGGGAACCTGTGGTTGGCTCTGGCACAGAACAAGCAAAACCTATTCAACCTGGTTTGCAAGATAAAGGTTGTGTGTTCACAGCTTCCACTCCCGACAAGGATGCGGTCAGTGGTGGAAAGGCCTGCAGTGTGAGCGACATTGGGCGGGAAGAAATTAGCCTGAGGGCATCTTGCTGCACTCAAACAGAGCCGTGGGATGCAGGCAAAGTCTGCCACATCCAAGCTGACAGAAGCATATCATTCCAAGAGAATTCTGCCCAGACTAGTGACAGCGTGGCTACACAGACTCACAGACGAGCAGAGAGTGGTACTCAGACCGAGACTGGCAGCTGCAACTACAGCTGCAAACAGAGCTGCACCCAGACAGGTGACGGCCTTTGGGAGAGTTGTACCCTCCAATCGAATGAAGACAAATGTCACAATGCCTGCACACAGACTGACAATGACAAACTAAAGGAGGGCGGCGCACAAACGGAGGCTGCTACTTCGTCCAGTGGTAGTCCTGTGGCTGGAAGGCAAGAGGAGAGCTTCCTCTCACCATCCGTACCAACATCCACTTCTACATCTGATGATCCCGTCCGCAGAGCTGATGGAAAGTTTGTTTATGATGTTGCCGTTCATTGCACACTGATAGGTTCTCCTATCATCAGGGAAGGATGCAAAACCAGTGTCTTCTCGACCTCCTGTGCAGTGACTGACCCACCGAGTTCATCAGTACAGGATATGGCATCGTCTCAGGATACTGAAGAATACAATTCCTGCCAATCAACTCAATAAAGCGTAAGAGACCAACATTGCCATAGCCAATTGTTTGGGTCATGCATTACAGTATTTCTCTGCAAGGGCATTCATGGGACTTCTATGAGATGATATCGAGTACATGAATGGGACACCACCTGTAAAACCATATAGCTCCTTGACATCCATAGCTATACATAATGTGCTAACACACACTTGCACACAAAAAAATCTTTTTTATCATCTGTAATGCTTGCATTTGCACAAAATAACTGTTTACACTTAATACACCATGAGTAATAAGGAAATGAATTTTCCTCAAAATTGTCTTGATAGGCAGCTGGTTGTTTTCTACTTGTATTTTATATTCGTATTTGTGTCTTTTGTCCTATATCGCAGGTACACCTGCACTTCTAATGAGCAAAATAGTATGATTGTTAATGGTCATGTAAGTGCCTGAAACTCATGTGTATGTGTAATAAATAGCTCTTGTGTGAAGCAGGATATAAAAAATATTTCTAGTGTTTCTTTCAGGCACGTTTAGATGTATTGGCACATAATGCCGCTATTTATGTCATGTTACAAGGCAACCGTACCCGTTCAAAACGCCTTGGAAAATTGTGTTACCTTCATAACTAGTCAGAATGTACATAAAAATGTGTAGTGTATAATACAATACATAATGACTAGAGATAATATGAGCTAAGGATGGTGTGCAAAATGCAAATCATAATGGATTTGTCCACTATGCATACTGTAACAATGTCGCCATATCGCAGGCACACTTAATAGTGATGTTTCATGTGAAATGTACAATGCATTAAATTATAATTGTGTATTAAAAACATAGAAAATGACTGCTTACGATAAGTACCATCTCATATGATGTTGGAGCAGAAGAATTCTTTATGTCTGTGAGAGATATTAAACCACAAGACAAAAGAATCATCAAATGTACTAAATAGGTAACTCACAGTTGTCTTTTACCATAGGATACAAACAAGACAGTTGCTTAGCACTTCAGTTGTTCAGTATTTACAAGTGTTTTCTCCTCATTGTGTTATGGTTCAGAATGGAAAATAATGACAAAATCTTTGAACACTGTCTTTTGAGGCATTCATGTAGTGTGACTCTAACAAAAGATTGAATTAATGTTGTGCAGTCAACAGTGAAAATATACCGGTAGTGATGCATGTCTGCTAGTGTGGTGTGTGTCATTCCTAGTGTAAGAATGAAGGGCAGTGGGGGTGTTGTACATAGCTAAAAAACAAACATTGGAATAGTGCTAGTCATTGCTGTCTGTCTTTTTGATGAACAATGGAAACGTACTTTCAAATTGAGTCATTATGTTTTGGCTCAACACACTGACTGTTCTGACAACCTATAAGAGATTGCCATGCACATGTTGTTTACTGTTTGCAATGCACATGTTGTTTACTGGTTGCAATCCATCCAAACTACACATTAAAATGAATGTTGAGACAATGAACATTTCAGACCAAATTGATCAAGTAATTTTTTAAGAAGAGAAAAATATAAGACATCTGAGAGTTTAGTATTTAATCTGATTTCAGATTTATTTACTCTGCCCAATACCCACTTTTTCAGACTTTTGGCATTTCAAATGCATAAAAATGTAATGAGTTACAGCACTTCAGACGATATCCCCACAAGTGTCAATTTTTTAAAAGACTTTTTGTGCAAGTACTCTCACACCCCTGAGATTTGTTGGTTATGTGACTTCAGAACCAGTTTCCGTGGTGATGAATGGCTATGACATCACACCACAGTACAATGGACTGCTTTTATAACAAAGTCCTTGGGACCGGCAGTTTTCTTTCGTTATATCGAAATGTTGATATAACTGAACAAATAAACAATAAAAAACAGAGTGGATAATGTTGCAGCCTGAATTTTTACTTTGATGTTACTGGAATTTTGTTATAATGGGAGTGCACTGTACTCTGTAAACCAGATACATGTAGCTACACGAGTCTGATGTACCTTGCACAGAGAACATTGGGTAGTTATGTCGTAGCATTTAAGTCTGAAAGTATGGAAGCACACAGCTTTTGACATCACTGGTATGTAGTGCCCACCTGAAGCACACAGCTTTTGACGTCACTGGTATGTAGTGCCCACCTAAATAACTGATACATTTTGTGTTATTGTATTCATTCTCCAATTCCATGTGCATTTACTTTATTTCTTGAAGAATTAATAAATTCAGAAACACACAACTGCATAAATACAAGATATTTCTTGACCTTTATTTTTCTTTTTTCGACCAAAACCTTATGATATTAAGTACATATAAAGACACAAAATTGCATCTAGAAAGTATTCTTAGAATCACATTAATATAGTAACACAGTAGTGCATATGTATAAAAAATAAACAGATTTGTAAGAAATGTAATGCACACTCTGAGCAATCAAAAGTTCAGCATTCCCTGGATAGACATACAAATATGGTGTACAAGGAAAGATGAAAAAAAGGTATACACCTGTGTAGTACCTTTTATGCCCATGTAGAAGAAAAGTCGTTGACATTGTAATAGGTTGACAAAACACTAACAGAAATTGGAGCAGTAAAGTACAAACACTCTGGATTCATTATACTTGTATACATATACATGTACTTGCTTCATTCAGATAAAACTTTATAGTTGCATTATGAATATGACTTATTCACACATTTATTAGGCACCCTACTACACCGAAGACGTCACATTTGTGAAAATGTAGGTTTTTGAAAATGTTTAAATGTAATACAATTGATATTTGCAGGTATTTTTTTTTTTTGTGTGTGTGTTTGTTGAAAGGTATGTTAAAGAAAATAAAACAAAAGAAAGCTTTTGGTATTAACTCGTTATGTGCCATGGTACAACCCCCCTGTGTGACACATTATTCTGAGTCCGCAGCACAGTCATGCTTTGGGAAAGGTTCTGCTTTTCAAATCTATGAACCTGAGATTTTTGTTACCCTGGACATTATAAAGCGTAACGTTGCAGAGGAAATGCCACGCTTTGTTTTTGATGTAAATTGTACGATAAATCTGTGATTGCTTTCACTAGTAGCTACATTATTGTAAAGACATATTTTTTTTTTGCGCACAAAATAGTAACAGAAACTTAGAATTACTTGCAAATCCAGTCAGGAACACCCACTGATAGTCAATCGCCACATAAAATACAAGCTACATTTGAAAGGAATGGAATCGCGAGAAATGCGTTCATTGTACTGCGGCATTTGGCGATTTATCGATGGGTTTGGGTGGGTTGGTACGTTTGAGCAGATTATGCGAAGTTGGCACACCATCAACTGAGTTGGGCGTGCGAATGTGGCACATAAAGAGTTAACAACACTACACAAGTCATTAGGAGTACCAGTCAAACTGTCTTATATTCTAGCACAGGTTATAGCACAGGCCTGCCAAAGTTATTGCTCCATTGAGAACATTAACCAGATCACTTCCCTGATAGAACACGTGAATCCATTGACATTTATACCGTGCAGAGGAATTGATGCACAGAACATGATTTCACAAGACTGCATTGAGTATACACACATAAGGCACATGAAACCCTTAATTCTCTGATCTACATCATTGATCACTGAAAACAGAAAAGACACTTATCATTACATCATAATGCCTAATTCAATTAGGAGAATATTTATCAATTCTATAGATATCTTGCAATATTCTAATCTATTCCATGAAAGATTTGAAGAAACAAACAAACACTTCCTACTGTATGGTAAATAAAACATTGCACATGTGTCACAGTACAGAATATTTCACAAGAACATGGTATTCCAACTTGGAAAGACACACACATCAATCACTTTGTATTTACTTTCACATAGGGTATTTTTTAGATGACCAGCAGTGGCAAAGATGAGTTGAGATTTAGAAAATTTGCTATCTTTCTTTTTCCTTCTTTCTACTTACAGAAATTAATAGCTCTCATACTGCAAATAGATCATGAATTGTTTCTACTTTCTATGGATTTTAGTTACCTTCCTACACCCTTCTCAAACCCCATTCCTTTAAGGAAAGAAAGGGGGAGGAGAAGCAATGAACAGGTACGGTAAAACTTGTAAGTAAAAGTACTGTAATACCAGAAATGTCTGCATGCATTCGTGAGAGCCATATTCGTGAAATTCAAATGCACATAGAAGTTATTGTCTACATAATGTGCATTGGATGCCACAATCAATTCGTGACAGTTTCATGTTGCCAAAAATGCAGTCGGCTCCAATTCGCACTGCCGCAAAAATATCTTGCTTTACAGTAATGATATAATGAATGTAGTAACAGCCATAATCAGCTAATAATTTCTTACTGATATTCAACACAATAAGCACAAGTAGCTTTACATCATTCCTCCTGTTCATAAATCATGCTATGTTTCCTTTTGCTCTTGTTTCTTCTTGTAACATTGCACCAAGTTGTTTACCGAATGCATTTAATTGAAGGAAATGTTAAATACTCGACTTACCCCCTGCTACTAATGGTTTCCCTAGGCATGATCCATTTTCATTTCATTAACATAACATAACACAAACCTATTAATGCACATTATATTACCCAGCTTCATCGCGGTGCTGGAAAACTTGTAAGATTCACATGGCATTTCTGCTTCCATGCTTTTGACAGACACAGAATGTCAACAGTAAAATATACAATTTGCATGAATGCTGAAAGACGTTGCACATGAGGCCTGGAATTTTCTTAAGAAATTGCTGGCAATGTTTGCTGCCATGATCTGAAAACCAAGAACAGCTGAGCCCACATTGCACTTTGGCCTCTCCAATCTGTATCATATCACAGGTCTATCAAACATGGTCTTGAGTTCACCCTCCCCAGTGGGAAAGCACAGAAGAGGCTATGGTCCATCTACCTATGTTTTGATCTACTCATTCATTTATCAAATTGTGCATTTACTTATTCATTCTTAATCCATTTAACAAATTAATGTATTTGCTCCTTGATTTATCAAAAAAAAAATCATTTCTAAACACAGTATTGAGTGAAATTGGGGGGGGGGGGGATTCCTGCACAAATCTTGAAGACAACTGTTCAATTGGTGTCCTACTTTGCCTCTGATGATGTTCTCATGACCTATTCAGAACCAGATGGTACAAGGCAAATAAATGTATATGTGAATAAATGGATGGTGTTTCAAGTTATCCTGCAGGTTTGTTATTAAAAGGCACTGTTTACCATTTGCATATGAAACAAAACCAGCTCTAGTGCTTCAAAATAGTGAGTTAGGGATAGAAACGACGAATGAAAAATGCTAATCAGCTTTAAACAATGTTAAGTATTGTTAATTACTGACGGGGCCACCCTGTATAAATAAAACGAAATAATAATAATAATAATAATAATAAAAATCTACAAAATGTTTAGAATTACAGTTTTATCAAAATTGTTCATAGAATTAACATCTACAGTTATGGTTTGTTGAGAAAAAAGTTATATTTCCTTATATTTTATGTTTTATTGCAAAATCTATTATGGTAGGATGTTTTGTGGTACAACTGACCTACACATATGCATGAAATGTTACTCGAACAGTTTTGAAATCACTGCTTCCAATGGTAAACAGTGGATTCAATATGAAAATGACAGGTGAATTCATACTAATGAATCTTCGGAATACTCTACCATATTTCATTTTCTGATTTTAAACAAACCATCAGAATAATAAACCCTACTCCATTTTCAGATTAACGAACCTTCATACTAACAAACTGTAACCAAACAAACAACCTGTCTTTTTCACAACAGCTGCTTGGATTTTTATTCACCACTTACATAGATAGACACAAAATAACTTTACATGCTAGAAATACAACATTTGCAAGCAAGATGTGACAATTTTCTCTTTTGCTTGTGACAACTACAAACTAAAAGTATAACCTGAGTGTGATAAACATGGTCGTTTGCAATTACACACTTGACCGAAATGTTATGTCATTTGAATATCAGACACGATTGAAATTGTTGTCATGACTCATCATCATCTGCCTGCTTTTCACAATATTTCAGTGTCATTTGGTAACTAGAACTCTACATAAGAGTGCAAAATCATGTCATGGCTGACTCCAACAAGAGGCTTTCATTTATACAGTACACTCCCGTTATGACAAAGTCATCAAGGCCGGCGGTTTTTCTTTCGCTATGTTGAAATTTCGTTTTAACTGAAGAGTAGAATGTAGAAAGATATATAGATAATGATTTTGGGACCAGAATGTTTATTTCTTTGTAACAAGAATTTCGCTATAACAGGGTGTGTTATAACTCTTAACGTGCCATGGTCGCCAAACGGCGACCTTAGTCCTGACGTGCCATGGTCGCCGATCGGCGACTAAAAACAGCGTGAAAAGCATTGATCATTTAAGTTCTTGTGGTACCGTAATGTGTTACACCAAGCAACTGCCACTGATATGTACTGGTAGCTGATTAGCATAGCCATCGTTTCCACTAAAAATATGAGCATGCTTACATAGGAAAATTTTGAGTAAATACACGATTTTTCAGCTAGATGTATTTTTTTCACATCGGGAAAATCCGCAGCGGGCGCACCCTCTGCGAGATGTGTATGGATCAAATGTCTCATAGGTAAACCACGCGTGTGTATGCTACTGACTCTGCGTGTATTGTCTATGCGGTTCCACTCGCATTGTTCCGCTTGGACGCTGTCCTGCGGGAAGCTGCTTTGATTTTGTCCCTCAAAGAGGGTCAGCTTTCGTTCGTCGGTCAAGTCTTTCATCCTTTTGTTTTGGTGAACGTCACTAATCGTCCCCACGCTAGCATAGGAATTGCGCGTGGACAAAGGCCTGCCGATTTCAATAGAGTACGCCCGCCCGCAGTCCGCGTAGACAAAAGGAGGATTAGCAGGTTCTTCCTTCTCAGGTGGACAAAAGACACTATTCCAGGGCCCGGGACAATTACTTTAGTTTCAAATACAGGATCTGGGACTAAAGGACTCAGATTTGGGAATGAATTACTGAGGCAGAAAGAGAAATTGCTAAGACAAAATAAACTGCTAGTATCTTTGGAATCATACAATTCTAGAAGGCAATTTTGTTATCATTTGAAAGAGGAAATGTTGCTCTAAAACTTTCTCACAGAGTCAAGGGAGCGTTCCATTGAAGAAAAAACAAGACTGACTCTTTTTTTCCATACTACACACAAATTTCTAATAATTTTTTTGATGTATCAAATATTTTTGCAATATTTCATATTCAGATAGATATTGTGGCAAACTGACTGCATGACACGAAAGAGCAAACATTTCTTGATATATGTTGTGTAGAACTCAATTCAAAACAGTCAATAGTTTCAGAAATATGGCGGTTTTAAATTTCATTGTCAGTCCAGTTTCGAAACGTTCTGGCGTTAGGTAAAAACCTCTGGCACGTTAGGGGTTTTGGGCCTGGCACATTAAGAGATAACAGGAGTGCGATGTATATCTCACTTTTCACCATCTTCCTAGCACAACAAAGATCGCACGAAGACTACGCTGGTCAGAGGGGTGCACGTCGCGAGACCGACACCCACAAGTCATACAGCCCACAAGTTATACAGCTCACAAGTCATACAGCCCATGAGTCATACAGCTCACAAGTCATACAGCCCACCAGTTATACACCCGACGAGTTTGACACTGAGTAAATAAAGCCCACGAGTTCGACATCAAGTAAAATAAGCCCAGGAGTTATACGACTCACGAGACCGACACTACGCACAAAAGGCTCATGAGACCGACAGTAAGCAAACAAAGCCCACGAGACCGACACTACACTTAAAAGGTCCACGAGACCAACGCTACGCATACAAGGCTCACGAGACCGACATGACGCAAAAGAGATTCACCAGACCGACACTAAGCAAAGAAGGCCCACGAGACCGACAGGATGAACAGCGCCACCTATAGACCAATAAATTGTATAGGGTGTCCTGATAATAGCAAAGGAAGATAGAATGAGAGATGGAAAAGAAGAGTTGCCATCTCCGGCAGGGTGTTACCCCATCAGTTGCCCCCCTAAAATGATCAGGATCTTTAATTGTGTTTGCATGGGTGTGTGTTTGTGAAAAAAAAAATGAACAAATTACAGTAAAAGTGTGTAACAGATCTTTCCACAATAAACCTTCGAGGGTGTTGATTTAGTATTAATTAAAAATAAAAAATTAAGTAATCTTCTATTAAGGTAGCGTTAGGGATTCGAAAAAAAACCAAACAGATGCATCCATGAAAACAGCTATTGTATTTCACGGTGAGTGTACTGTTCGGAGGAGAATAACACAAGCCACAAAATTGAGGTGAATCCCTGCGATATGAAACGTTTTAATCAGTAGAATTACATTATAGTTACAGAGAAAATTACAAATAGATCTTACTGCAAAACGTCAAAGCAGGAGGGTAGAATATCTAAAATAGAATAAGCAACTAGTGAATCGGGAAAGAGAAGAGGTGAAGTTTATATCTTGTCCGTCTTCTAGCTAAAAACTGGGAAAGCCTATTAAGAATAGCACGATGGCATTATCAAAGCTCTAAAATTGATCCATACATCGTTATTGTCCTCTTTTAAATTCATTTGTGTTTTTGTCTCTTTTTTGGGGGATGAAGAATACTAATTCTTCTATTTTTTTTTTTTTTTTGGGGGGGGGGGGGGCGGGGGCATGAAGAATCAATACTATTCAATTTTTCTACTAAACTGATAACAATGTCGCTCCCTGACACATTTGCCCCCCCCCCCAGAAGTATGTAGAAATACATATTTGATGACGTTCATAATTATGTAGATGGTCACCATCTTTCAATTGATAGCGTTACGAAATTACACCCGCCAGTACGTTATTTTTCCGGTCATGGAACACCCTGTACAGGTGATTGACGTGTAGATGGCGCTGTTTATCCTGTCGGTCTCGTGGGCCTTCTTTGCCTACTGTCGGTCTCGTGGGCTTTCTTTGCTTAGTGTCGGTCTCGTGAGCCTTTTTAGCTTAGTGTCGGTCTCGTGGGCCTTTTTTGCCTACTGTCGGTCTCGTGGGCTTTCTTTGCTTAGTGTCGGTCTCATAAGCCTTAATTGCTTAGTGTCGGTGTCGTGGGCTATGTTTGCTTAGTGTCGGTCTCATGAGCCTTTTTTGCGTAGTGTCGAACTCATGGGCTGTATGACTCCTGAGCCGTATAACTCGTGGACTGTATGACTCATGGACCTAATATTGATGTCGGTCTCGTGGACCGTATGACTCGTGGGTGTCGATCTCGTGGGATGCCCCCGGTCAGAGTGACGCTTCCTTGTTGGAGAAGTACTGCTGAAAGCATTCTTGCTGAGAGAGGGCGTGTGCACACCCGCAGGTTGTGCATTATGTTCCCATGACAACGCGGCTAAATGTGTACACTTTGTAGCTCTGGCAGACCCGGGTGTGTCAATCTTGTTCTGCATGTAGCAGTGGCTCTGTTGCACCTGAATGATGAAATGATAACGAGTTTATAAAATTTGAACAGTTTCGTGCAGCCTTGCATGCTCATACAAGACTACAGATTCTGGATGATGAACAGACTGTATTACATCAAATTTTGGGAAGGGAGGGGGGGGGGGGGGAATGAGCATTCATGTAGTTCAACAGCTTTTTGTTCTGCTGAGCAAGAATTTGTAATTCCATTAAAAGTAAATTCATGTTAGATATGCTTAAAATCCTGACAAAACTGGGCACATGACTTGATGTGCATATAATGCTGATTATATCATAATATTGCCTGGGGAAAAAAAGGACAGCAAAAACCAGAATCGATTGAATGATGATGCTACTTTGTAAAGCAAACCTTTGTTACTCGTATCAATGGGATCACTATTAACAAGTGTCTTTTATGCGCTTTTTGTGAATCCTCCACTAACATTTGTATGTTTGTCACGTGTCTGTATCATCAACATTGTTGTTATAAAGCTGTATGAGGAGATCAATTCAAATGTCACGGGAGCCTTCAGTACTCCCGACCCAACCTTCGCAGTGGTAGACCCTTCCTTTTTGCAGAGGGCTCATAATTGAAAAAAAAAAAGAAAGTTTGACAATATGCAAACTTTCCACATATTCTTTTACCTTGAAATGAAAAAGTGAATTGCTAAGGAGTATTTTGTGAGTGATATTAACTGAATAACAGAAGGGTCTATGTGCATTTCTTTCAAGAAAAGGAATACGACGTTACAACATAGACTTTGCAAATGAAAAATTCTTTGACGAGTACATACCAGGATTTGCTTGTTTGAAAAACTGCCAGTACTGTGCAGAAACATGACATGGAAATTATTGAACTTTTACACAAGCAATACGAAAGACAAATGTACTTTTTTTTTCTTTTGGCTTTCTTGAATCAATTTATCAAGTGTATCTGATGTGTCCAACACAGGCCAGACACTTAAATACGACAAAATCATGCACACATAGACTGGAAAAAAGAATGGGCAGCAGAGATACATACGTGTCCATGCAAGCAGCAAGCATTATGGCATCTAACGCAATGCTCCATAGGAGGCTGTATCGGCAGTGTTAGTGGATGTTATTTGGGTTGATGGCAGTGATATGCTGTCTTTGCCTTAATAGCACACGTGAGGCAGATGAAGCATGTTAATAGACACACGAACATACAAGCAAACTAAAATTAGACAAGTGAATAAGACAAAAGTATCATATGACTATAAAACAAAAGCATTAGATGAGTGAAAACAAAAAAGCATGTAGATGATTATACAAGACAAAAAGCATACAGCAAATGAACATGCTACAGTGCACTCCCGATATAACAAAATGCTCGGGACCGGCAGTTTTCTTCCGTTATCAAGCAAACAAATACAATATACCAACACAAGGAAGCCACGCATACTAGTATATCATATTCTGTTTGCTGAATACTCATCATAAACTGGGAAGCGATGTGAAATGATATAGTACCTTTTTGATTTCGTTTAAATATTACATTTAAAAGAGAGCATAAAGTTGTTTGTATTGTCACACATGCATAGAAAATGATGGTTTAGGATTCGGTTACAGTTTGCTATTCCAAATTAGGTTCGTTTCGTGCTAAAGTTCGTAACTCTGAAGGATCCTTATTCCGAAGTTTCGCCGTTAACAGGATTCCGAAGGTTTGTTCACCTGAAGCTTAGATCTTCCGAAGATTCATTATTCCGAAAGTTCATAATTCACATAGAAATATATTGTTAGTTTTCCAAAGGTTCGTTGATCGGAAAATGAAATGAGGTTTGGGGACATCATTCCAATGGTTTGTAAATCAAGAACTGAGAAAGGTTCTCTATACCAAGGGTTCTTTGTTCCGAAGGTTGTTTAATCCGAAAATGAAATAAGGCTTGTTATTCCGAAGAAGGTTTGTTAATCAAAAAAATGAAAAAGGTTAGTTATTTCAAAGGTTCGGATATCTTAAGATGATTATAACTAGGTTTGTAATTCCTAAGTTTTGTTTGTGGACTCACCTTTTTCTCTTTTGGATTAACAAAACTTTTTTTTTAGTGTTCTGATTAACGAATGTTTGGAATTTCTATCATTTTTGGATTAACGAACCATCATAATAAGAACCATATTTTATATTGTCAGATTAACGAACCTTATTGAAAAAGAACCTTTTTGGAAAATGCCAAAATGTTCGTAATAACAAACCCTATTTCATTTCCAAATATTATAACCGTGTTCGTTATAACCGTGTTCGTTGTAACGGGAGTGCACTGTATATATCCACATAGTCACAAGTAGAGAAATAAGGATGTTGAAAACTTTGAGTTAGTAAAATTGCAGCATATTTCTCCATTTCAGCAGAAATGTCTTGGATATATAATGATACTATAGCCCGTATTCACGAAAGTGGTTTAAATTTAGTCAATGGATTATGCAAATTTCTGGATATCGCATGTGACAGATCGCGTACACTGACAGACATCCAATAATAACCGCACCTTGATCAATAAGCATGTGAAAGGTACTCCTATTTTCATGCTTATGTTATAGTCCCTGCACTAAATTTAAAACATCTTTGTGAATATGGGACAAATATGTCTTATATGCATGATGCACAACAGCTTGTTTTTATCACACAGCTTGTATATATGATTTTCATATGGCTAACTCAAAATCTGACACTAGAACAAAGTAAAATCTGCAGGGGTTAAAAGTTGCGTGAGCCAAAAATCACATAAGTGGAAGTCAATAAAAGCTCTGATATCTCCTCATGCATTCATGTACAAAATAAATGTGGCAGAACCGAAGTTGCAGAGTGGAGTACCAGATATTCCAGTAGAAGGAAAAATCCAGTCCCATTCTTTTGAGATACACAAGAATTCAACTGCCCGAGTCAAAGTAGTTGAGTCTTCCTTTTTATGTCACAACACAAACTGGTTTCACACTGACCATGACATGCAACTCAAGTGACTGTGCTCTTCTTGTTTTCTGCACATGTAAACATCATATATTGACTGACACATATTGACATATAGCACTTCTTTGGTTAGTTGGCTTTGTAATGCAAGGTAATATATATATATAAATATATATATATATATATATATATATATATATATATATATATATATATATACATATATGTGACCGTACATCACAAAACAAACAAAAAGTCGCACAACTTGATTTTACGTTAGGGCTCAAAAAAGGTGAAATGGGTCTAGCGAGTCAATCTTTAGTATTTCATATTTTCTGAAAGAACTATCCTTCTTCTACATTATGCTTTAATTTGGGATCATAACATGAATAAGAAAGTGTGCTTTCAGCAGTTTTTCTACAACCTTTTTTTTTTGGGGGGGGGGGAGGAGAGTAGAACGACCAGGTATGTTTTAGAGGCCCCTTTTCATTTCTTGAAAACCCTAGCACACTCTTCAACTTCAAGTCTAATAACTTTTGAAAAGATAAGGCTACTGCTTTGAAAGTTGGCATTAATCATGGACAGAATGCATAATAGAACATGCTCATTTTCAGTTTAATCTGATAATCCCTTCATTGTTGTTTCCCCCAGTGGTTTACATCCTGTGTGTTGTCCCTTTCATCGCACAGCTAGCACGGCTTGGTAAAATTTAAGTGCTTGAATAGACTCTGTACTTTAGAGCCTCTTTTCTCGGTTCACACTTTTCCAGAGTGTGTGCTTTCTTTCAAGTATTTAGATAGGTTGGGGAGTTCATCTGAATTGACTTATACATCATTTTAAAGCTTAGAGTCTGCTCTTTTAGAATCTGCCCTTAACTAAAAATCCATGTCTGGCGACTTTTTGTTGGTTTTGTGATGCAGGGTCACATAATATATATAAAATGAAGAAGGAGTCTGGAGTACACCATTTGTGGTTCCAACAAGGTTCTTATTTACAAAATCTTTGTCTCTGGCCTCCGACAGTGTATACAATAAGTCTTTGCAAAGGCTTATCATTGTACACACTGACGAAGGCCAGAGATGGGTCAAAAATTTTGTTGATAAAAACCTTCTTGGAACTACAAATGATGTACTTGAGACTCCTTGTTCTGCTTATAATAACATTCGCAGTTCAACACATGGAAAATTCCAAGATGAACATAAAAATATGTTGTATAGATATAGATATACAAATATATATGTACACACAGATATACTTTTTTTTCTGATTATCATATACTGTAAAACCAGAAAAATTTGCAACATGAAACTTTTGCAAATTGCTGACCATTAAAGATTTATAAGTTTACTACCAGAACCATGTACTGGATTCTGTAGGGGAAAAAAGAAATTGCATGCAATTTTTTTTTTTTTCCCCAAATCATGGCCCCTAATGAAATTTGCGAAAGTTCCATGCATCCAAAAATTTCTGGTTCTACAGTAACATGGCAGAGATAGACACACTTGATGGGTTACTCTGTATTCTTACTTGTCTGTTGCTTGTCATCCCCTATCCGTGTGTAGCTGGGCTGCGAGGTACAGGAGCAGATGGGCCGCTCAAAGAGCTCCTGGACGTTCTCTAGGTTGGTTCCCTTGGTTTCAGGGAGGAGGACGAATATAAAAATGATGCCCACGATGCAGATGCAGAAGTAAAGGAAGAACGTACCTGGAGAAAAACAAGAGGATGCACATAGAAGGCCATGTTGGCAACAATGGCAATGAGAAAAACTGAAAAAAAAAATTCTAGGCAACACATTAGAACATCTTAATATACCACAAAATGCTCTCAAATAGCAGGGCAACATTGATAAAATCATGAATGGACATCTTGGTTTTGTATGCTATATTCTTTCTTAAAGACCTCATCTTTAATCCCCAAGAATGCACAATCCTGCATTTTAACCTCAGGTTAGACCACATGACATAATATACACTATGATAACATCAGAGGAATACTGATATCATAAAGGGGGAATAAATCATTACATGGATCTTACTTGTATTGATTATCTCTAAAAGTTTATATTTAATGGTATGGCTGCAAATCAAGCTTTAGTTTATTATGATCATCAGTTTATACACAATATGTTACTGAGTAAGACTGGTATTCTGCAAGCTCTTACAGTTTACCCATATCAAGATCTGAATTTAAAAACATTGCAAAAATGCATGCAACCTTATGTGAACATGAAAATTTGGTAAGCAGAATCTCATACAAGGCACTGATAGAGATATCATATCACCCGACTGTCACTGTTTTCAAACTGCTTCATCAGTTTAATACACACATAAACAGTGTGTAACTATCCTTCCATCCGCAAATTTCTGCTTTTAAAAGCATGATAAAGATCATGAAACTTGATACTTGATGCAAAATCCGTAGTATTGTGAAAGTCTTGTGATACAGGGCAAAGTTTTCAACAAGCATTCCTCCTTGCTGTCATTATTTTCAGAAGAAAAACAAAAGCAATGCTATTGTTCAAGGAGAACTATGATGTAATTAAATGGCAATGGGTATAAAGTGCGATGTGATGTCATTGCCAGGGGCAGTTTTTAAGTGATTTTTGACTGCAAAAGGAAGCTTTCGACACAGTGCAACAATAAAAAAAGATAGATCTACCTTGACGTGTGATGGCCTCTGTAAGGCTGAGGAAGGTCATCGCAATGAGTAAATTGAATGACCAGTTGACCGTGGCTGCCATGGCATTCCCTGCACTCCTGGCCCACTGTGGGTAGATCTCGGAGTTAACCGTCCACGGCATGGGACCCATGCCTGCAGGAATTCAAGCACAAACCATTCGAGGTTGTATATCCCTTTTGCAAATATCACAAAACTTTGCATGGTTGAAGACTAGGGTCACCTAACATCCATGCATGAAATGATATGATAAATGCACCTCAAGAGTTTCAAATAGAGAAATAAAAACCCCATGTCACTCAAGAATAAACTCCCTTTTTGTACCTAGAGTAACAACTGGAATTTTTTCAGGGTCTATTTCACTGGAAATCTATGCTGTAGTATTATTTCCTCCTCTATCCTAGAAGTTTCCAGCTTTTCTGAAGAAAGGTCTGACTTACCTATCTCTACAATATACCAGCTTACGAAAGGAATCATATTTTCAGGGCTGCAAAAGGGACACATGAACTTTAAACGGCATGGGTCTAAGATACAGGGGGTCAATAATAGCCTTGATTATATAGCTCATTGGATGAATCCACAATTATGATTGGTTAAAATCAGGGGCATAAATTTCAACAAATGCCCCCAGCTTCACAGTGCCCAAACTGCAAATAAAGTTGCTCTAATATAAGTGGCCATTAGACATGTATATTCCAAAATCACTCTACGATCCATCTGCTCAAATTGGTGTCATTATAGGGTGAACATTGATGTAAATCCACATACCTGGTGCAAAGAAGACAAGATACATGATGAGGCCCATGAATGCCATGAAAGCGTAGGGTGAAGGACAGTAGTCGTAGGCCCAGGTGCTTTCATGATGCAAGAGCTCTGCCTTGGTGCAGAGGCCATTAGCAGACTGGTTGGTGAGGTATCCATCCACTGCCAAACAGGAGCTGTTGAGAATGGAATGGTTGTATGTCTGGAAGCAGAATCCACAGGCGTCATCTCCCACGCAGGCATCACATGTGCTGCATGGTGAAAAAAAACCCCCAAAAAACTGATGACATAAAGCTGTCATTATCTCAGAACTCTCCAATTGCTTTGTATGCACAGATATAATTAAAAGCACTATTTTTTTTTCATTAAAAATGCACAAACTGTATAAGTAACTCCCCTATAAAAAAGTCATCAACCTAAATCATTCCAACTCTTAACCCGTTCCTTACGGGAACCTGGTTTACCAGGTTCCCGTGGGAGCAACCGATATACGGGAACCCAAAATGAAGACAAGGGTGCCTGCTTCAGTGGCCTAAATTCATGTTTCTTTGTGTTAAAATGCTCAGAAAAGTGGGTTTGATAAAAAGATCAGAGTTTATTCTATCAGGACTTGTTCTGCTGTTTTAAAAGAAGGGGGGGGGGGTTTACAGTATTATGTACCTTTTCCTGATTTAGTTTTTTGCTTGTTCTGCTGTAAACTCGTACGAACATGTACATAATGATCAAGGCTGAGATTAGTTAGAAATGTGGGTTCGCTGACCCCAGTCACCTCATTCAGGTACCTGGTTTTGTGTAGAACAAAAAATTTGAGAGCTCATCAGCGCACGCTCTATTCATACCTCGCACCCGATCGATATTTCCATTGTTCACGAGCACATGAGAGTTGACCGTAGAAATGGGGACACAATGATACCGCTTGACTGCCTTCACACAGCTGGATTACCAACTTGTGTGCCTCTCTGTCGACGGGCGAAAAGAATCTCATTTGGGGGCATTAAAGGCACTCAGAGAATTGCGGAAGGAACGGGTTAATGGTTCTACGTGGAGAGGATATAATTTCTTTCTATTTGATTAATTTGAATGTGCTCATTAAAAAAAGACACATTTTTATAAGCTGGCTAACAGGAAATGACGAAAGATGGCATTATTGCTTCATCAATCTAATTTGCATAATATATCACTACCAGTCATCACTATTTTGTTTTGCATAACTTTGCTTTTTTTACAATCATATTAAAGACACTTATTTTGTTTGTTGAGTTTACTCTGTTATTTACAGTCAAGCTGGACATGAGTGGGGTCCCCCTTTTAATTCCTTTTATATATATATATATATATATATATATATATATATATTACTACGTGAACACTGCTGAGCATGGTGGTTTCAAATCATACTTTGGCTGAATTCAGCAAATTACACCTGAATGTACATATGTCAATCCATGACATTTGGAATGTGTTGACAAGTTGAGCTACAGGACATCTGTACAAATGAATTGATTATATCATATGGGTTAGTCAAACACCAGCCAGCTCATTGGACAAACATAATCAAGTGATAACAGACCATTTGTACTGATTCCCAGTGGGAGAACATTGTCAATGTTGGGTAAAATGAATGGCATATTAAAGAAGCAACAAAATTAGAACTTGCAATTTGGGTTTCCAAAAGGTGCTAGGACATGCAGATGTCAGCAGTATTGCACAGCTTCTTTTTCTTCAGGACGATCTGCCATATTCAGTCCTTAAGATTATTGCAGATATTGGCTGATCTCTTTTGTGTGTGAGTGTGCATTTGACCACTTAAAGGTACTGTTTACCATTGGGAGCAGTGATTTAAAAAAATGTTTGAGTTATCACATTTGATGCATATGTGTAGGTCAGTTGCATCACAAAACATCCTACCATATAAAAATTTAGCAATAAAGCCTAAAATATAAGGATACATCACTATTTTTCTCAAGAAACTATAACTGTACACGGTTTATTCTAGAAACAATTTCATTATAACTATTGTTCACAGTTTGTGTATTTAACAATACATTGAATACACTGATTCAACATTTTTCACATTGGTTGTTTCTTTCCATAACTCACATTTTAACCCTAAAAAGGCCGGGGGGGGGGGGGGGGGGGGTTTGAATCAACCCCCCCTCGACATTTTTTGCGACTACTCCGCCGCGCGAAATTTTTTGACCGCGCCGTTCGCTGACTTTTTACTTTCAAGTCTCGTGCATCCTTTGACACCATTTTCGCGAAAATCGTGCATACCGTTACGACGCTGCATAACATTTTATACATGCCTATCAGACCAATAATGGCTCAAAAATGTGATTTTGTGTGTAAAGTCTATGCAAATTGAGTTTTCTCTTCTTATTCATAAAGATATGATTATTTTCGCTTTTATAAGCTGAAACTAATTAATTTTAGCATAATTATGCTTGATATAGGTTCTGTCATAAATTTTGCGGAAAAAAAAATGATAAAACAAAAGGTAAAAAAAACAATGAAATACATAAGAAATTCATAAAACAATAAAATACATAAGAAATTGATTTTGGTACCAAATTTTTTTTTCAAGTACATTGTTAGGAATGCTACAAAGAATGATTTCACCAAGAATTAGGATTCTAGGAGCTTTAATTTCTGATTTAGAGCAAAATGTATGATTTTATACATATATTAGCATAATTAATTATTATGACGAAAATTTCCATTTCTTTTTGTATAGCTTGGTAGATTACGCCACAGGTAATGCACGTGCCAAATTTCATGGCGATTGCGCGATCGACGGCCGAGATCTCGGGGGGGGGGGGGGGGTTTGAATCAACCCCTCCCCGGTCACAGAACACCCAAAAAAGCCCGGCCTGGTTAGGGTTAAAAATATTTTGAAGCACTAAAATCTCATTTGCAAATGGTAAATAATGCCTTTAATCAGGATTTTACCCTGCTCTTCATTAGAGATGTGATGTGGGTTCTTTTAGGTGCATAGGGTACAGCTCTCCTACACACTTGCTCACTGTGCACTTGTTGGTGACACTGCAAAATCAGTTACCATGTGAATCAAAGTTTGAGGTAACATGTATGACTGTCAGGGAAATTTGACTAGCCAAACATAGCAGATGATGACTCTTCTTGTCAAGAATATACATAATGTTTTAATAAAATGCTATTTCAGGGAGGTTGTCAATTCCTAAAGATGCATTGCAGATGCATTGCAGTATTGTGTTTCCTCCCACCCCAGTCATCACCTTCATAAATGTTTCTTTCGAGTTCCAGTAAATAGTGGCAATGAAATGGCAGAGATCTAACCTGACACTTCCACACTGGTCTTGGGTGATAATGTCCGAGTCTGGAGAGGTCTTTGCTATCAGGTAAAACGACACCGAAAGGAACAAAACGGATGCAGCCACACCTATTAGGAGGAAACACGTAATACAAACATTACAACCATTGACTCTAACACACCAGTGTTAAACAGGTGGTATAACACACTTCAGAAGTAACTATTCTCAAGGAGTACACTGCTTTTTGTAAAACCTGCACAATGAATCACACACGGTAAAAGGAAAATGATTTGAAAGTGGGTAAATTATAAATAGTAACAGCCATTTACATATCAGCATCATATCAGCTAATATAGCATCTAATGGGCATCAATTAAAAAAAAAAGACATCCCAATCACATGACAAATGAGAACCCCTTTTGTCTTTCTTGACTCATTTATCAATTCATCTACCTGCACTGTCTATTCATTCATGTATACCAGTATGTGTATGTATGTGTATGTATGTGTGTATGTTTGTATGCACCTATCATTTAGTACATCTTGACAATGTGTGATGACAATTTAATCTAATTGGCAAATTATCAAAATGACATGTTATATTGTGTTAAGTGTTCACTTTCCTTGAAATAGGTTTAATCTCATGAATGGCTACATTTTCTAAGCGAGCATGTATTTGGGGATTTGAGGACTTTTGCTTGACTTTTGACCCTTTTACAATTCTATGCATTTAGTACTTTTCACGGTATAGAGAAACAGGCCTCGAATTACCCGGAAGGCAAAAGGCAATTTGCCGCAATGCCCTATTTACTTGCTGCAATGCCTCTCTCAAAATTACCATGCTTACTGCAACTTTTCCTTGCTGCCCTTAAAAAATCTTGAGAGAGAGTGCCCCTAAAACCAAAAATTGCCTGTCCCTAAAACTGGCAAAATTCGAGGCGTGGAGAAAAAGTGGAATGTCTGTATTAAATAGTAAATTGTCAGCATTTTGACTTGGCTTTTGACCCTTGACCTTTGACCCTATGACCTTAAAATTCCCATGAGAATCACTGTTGGGCAGAACATCAGTTTCATGATTTTTTTTTCCAAATATTTCACGATGATGCCTTGGGCCACTTCCGAGATATGGAGGAAAAAGTGAAATTTAGCACTTTCACTTGACCTTTGACCTTTTTGGCCGAAAACTTCGTAGAGAATCTCTATTGGGTACAGTAACACATGTACACACCAAGTTTCCAGAAAAATCTTGCAGGCATTGCATATATCTAAGATGGAAAAAGTAAAATTTATCGAGTTGACCTTGACCTTTGACCCTGATCTTTGACCTCCTGACCCCACAGTCCCTAGATAATCACTGCCAGTCAGTACATGCATATGTACTATATTCCATGAAGATACCTTGAACCATATCTGAGATATGGAGAAAAAAAGTGAAATTTAAACATTTCACTTGACCTCTGACCTTTGAACTTTGACCTCATGACACAAAACTCTCACACAAGAATCTTTATTGGGTAATACATGGATACACTAAGTTTCAAGAAAATACCTTTAGGCATTGAATAGATATGGGGGAAATTGTGAAATTTTGAGCATTTGACCTTGACCTTTGACCTTTGACCTCGAGCATCTGCACCCCACTGGCGTAGCAAGGGGGCAATGCCCCCCCCCCCCCCCCAAGATTTGGACCGGGGATTTGGGAGGCGGGAAAAAAAAAATGCGTGTGTACTGTATGCATGCACATGAAGCTGGTCTCCTTTGCAACCTTTCATCAAATGAGATCATATTTTTTGAATATTTCACTCAAAGTGCATACCAGATCGTTGAATTTCAGTTCAAAATATGCAAAATCTCTCGTGCTTGGGAGGGGGTTTCCCCCACCCAAACCCTCCCCCTCTGTTCCTCTTTCCCTAGCTTAGTACACTTTTTAGATTTACAAAAAATTATGAATAATTCTGAGTGTACAAGACTTATCACTTATATTCCGAAAACTCAAAGTTCCCTCATGTACAAGGGGAATTTCCCCTTTTAATCGACCCTTTCCTCTCTCAGTCCCCCCCCCCCATCATTTTTTATTTTATGATTTCCAAATATGCGTATATGAGATATCTCAATTTCAACCTTAAAAAGGCAAAAGCTCCATCGTAAGGGAGGGGTGGAGATAACACTCGCCCACGCCTTCTCCCTGCTCGCCTGCCCCTCCCCCCCCCCCCCCATGCATAGAAGTAGACTGTGGCTACACTTTGAACATAAACAGTTTTCCAAATATGACACAAAATGTGTGCACCAAAACGTTAACTGCAATCAGAAAATTATACAGAATCTCCTTCCATAGACTTGCTACACTTCTCTTCTGATTGACAAATTTCCAGATATTCCAACAAAAGTGTGTGCCAGATTGTTGAATTTTCAGTTCTAAAAGCTTAAAACTGAAAAAAAAAGGCTCCCTTGAAAATGGGAGAGGTATCTTGCCACCCTTCAATTGCATGTTACCCACTATAGACTGAGTACATTTTTGGGAATGACACAATTTCTGAATTTTCCACAAAAAGTGTGCTCCAGATCGCTTTATTTCAATTCTAAAAATGCAAAAGCTCCACGAGCGGGAGGGGGAATCCCCCTTCCCCGAAGCTCTACCTCACTAGACTTTGTACATACACACAGATGATGCACATTCGGAATAAGAGCTAAATTCCGTGATTTTAACACTTCGGTGAAAAAGTATTGCACCAAAAATTTGCACCAGATCACTGAATTTCAGGTCTGAAAATGCAAAATCACCTTCGTGTGGGAGGGGATATGCCCCTATCTACACCCTCGTCTTCATGCTTTTTCTGTTTGATTGCTGAACAGACAGCGTTCATGATATTCAGTGTAAGAATGAATACAAGAAGATTATTCAAATGATACCATTTTATAGGCAAATTGTTCAATAATAATCTACACTGAAATATACTGCAACCTTAAACAAGTGGGACTGTTTCAACTCGTTAAAACACGCAAAAACATGCATCAAATTGCACCATTTGCAACATCAAAATGCAAAAAATTCTTGCCGTGGGAGGGGGGACATCCCCCTCCCACACCCTCCCCTCACCCAGTTCTTTAGTTATGCTGTCCACAAAATTGATTACGGACGGACGGACGGACGGAAAGACGGAAGGATGGACAACCCGAAAACATACGCCTCCGACGACACTTCATGGCGGAGGCATAATAAAAACACACTCACATGCAAGCCATAATTACTACACACACAAACACAAATGGCATACTGAGATACAGTTTCAACCATTTATCAACAAAGATCTCCATGTAAGTATGACAATTCACCGTCCTACAATTGGTGTTTGGACATTTCTGCTGGTAGAAAGTATTGCATACAGTATTCAAACTGTTCACTGCACACATTGATTATATGGCTGTTTTAAAACGTCCTCAGGAGCAAAAAAGGTTGATGTGTTTGTAGCGACCAATTCTGGCACTTCATGTAACAAAATAAAATATGTGCATTGCTTTCACTGCTCATTTTGACATACTAGTACACAATTCTGTACAACTAGAGATGAAACGCTCAGGTAGATTTAAGTTCTTTTTTTAGCTCATATTTTACAAAAAATTGGAAATTTTTGAAGACTAATACAATGATACAAGTTTCTGAAATGTGTAGTAATAATGTTTTCATATTATCATTTTGCATCTGATTTCGAAAAGCATGAATAGTTTTTGGATGTAAAGATATGATCAGTCATGCATCTTTTGGAAAAATATCATAGTATGCATCCTCAAGTTTAATTTGTTTGTCAAACTGTCATTTTCAGCCACCATGATTGTAAGCTATGCATGCACTATTGCTTACAGGGATGGTAGAGTTTTGGTTGAGATGGGGATTCAGCTTTCAACTTTTTGCAAGATAATTTGAAATCACTTACATGAAATATTAAAGAGCACACAAACTTCTAAGAGGAATCCAAACTTAATTTGATGAAAATCAGTATTGAAATGGCTGAGATATCCTCAAACAAAGATGTCCAAATACAAGGTGGGACCCATCTTTTATTACAACCTCTTTGTTTTTTTTGTTTTTTTTGATATCTCAGCCATTTCAAAACCGATTTTCATCAAATAAACTTTGAATTCTTCTTACAACTGGAGGCTGAACTGTGTGCTCTTTAATATTTCATACAGGAAGTTTCAAATCATCTAAAAAAAAATTAAAACCTGAATCCTCATCTCAACCAAAACTATACCATCCCTTTAATATAAATGCCAATCCACAATTGTCAGTATAAGAACTCATGGAAACAGACATGCAAACTAAACAATGAAGTCACTGCCTTGCACGAGGCTAATTATGAAACAGGAGCAAATAAAAATAACATTTTTGTACTTGCTGTACTTGCGACCACCTAGCGATGTCTATGAGACATTGGGTCATGTGATCTGGTACTATGCTCTGTTCTTACCCGTAAAGCTCCCTAGCGTCAGAATTCTTCTCCCAGCCCTCTCGACCAGGTACACCCCAACTATGGTGAAGACAAAATTGACGCTCGCCACTGCGGCCGACAGCCAGATGACGGTGGACGTGTCCCGAACACCGGACATCCTGATGATGGTGGCGCTGTAGTACCTGGAGATTTAATTGCAACAGCACAATTGCTTTTAACATACATCCGACTTTTCAGCATAATTTCTATCTAAACTGTTACTGTTGACATTACCCAACTACCCATCTTCAGTATGCCACTGGCCTGCCCAACATTTATACGGCATCGCAAGTAACATGTGCAGGTAATAGCTCATCATAAGGAAAACGCGACAGAAATCCCCACGAATGGTCTATCTACCTGGTACAAATCATGCATGGCACATATCAATATGAATACTTGACAGCTGTTGGTACTGATGTGAATACAGCCATTCTCATCACTTTGTATTTAATCAGGACAACTTGGGAGTAAGCCCTTTGTCCCAAATAAACAACGACCAAGATTTAAAGAGGTCAGAAATTGAGCAACTTTTCCAGCATTGAGCAAGTTTCATCAAAATCTGTTGACAACATTTTGAGTTATTTTGCACACAGACAAAAAAAACAAACAAACAAACGCCGACAAAACATAACCTCCTTGGCTGAGGTAATGATAAACAAAAGCAAACCAAAAACTACAAGCAAAATACAAAATGTTACAACAAAAACCAGACTGGCTTGGACAAACACCTACATGATGGTATTGATTCCCGCGAGCTGTTGAAACATCTGCATGCCACAGCCAACAATGAGAGCTCTTAACACAGGTGGTGACTTGAACATCCTCACAAGCACTACCTCAGAACCTGCAGAATAAAATAAGTTTACAACCAGCAACTCGGTCATCAATCTCAGCCATGTTGGTGATTGTCAAAATCTTGCATTTAAAGGTGCTCTGTAATGAATCCATTGATATGATTTTATGTTAGGAATTAAAATCCTTATATTTCCTTCTATCAGGGCATTTTTTTTTAAGTTTTTGTTTTTCTTTTTAAATCCAAAACTTGCTTCATTTAAAAATTCAGATCCTATCATTAAAGCTAGTTCAGGATTCCACTTTGTGCATGAGCAGAAAACGGTCATTTGTACCAACAGGGCACGTTTGTTGTTAAAATCAGAAATAAGCATCTGTGATGGACTGATTACTCGAGTAATCTTTATAAATGGTGCTTGCAAGCACATCCACTTGACATCAAAAGTGGTGTTTGGCAACATCAAAAGAACAAGATTGTTGATACAATCAATGCAAAATAATGTCATACATGCTTTCCCAAATGTTAATTGATGGATCATTCTGGTCACCTGGTCTATGCAAGTTTATCCTTTGTTTGAACATGACTGATGAATTCCATAAATTGTTACGAGGGGCAAACTGATATGCGAATTGTCACTTTAAAAACAAGTGGAGTGCCTAACCAACTGAGTCAAAAGAAAGGTTATTTGTACTCATGTGCATATGAGCTAACTCTGAACTGACTTATTTCCAGCAAGAAACTTTGACTTTCTCCAGTATCGAAATGACATCCTGGACTAAAGAAATCAAAGATGCATCATCAGGATAAAAGGGGAGCTATCAAAAGGGCCATGGCATTTGCTCCTGTGACAACTGCTCCACTGAAATATCAGCAAGCTGAGCAAAAAATAAATTCTACCCACAAATATAACCCTAACACTAATCCTAATCCTCACATCAAAGTAAACCCCAAACCCTATCACAACCCTAACCCTAAGTCCTTGGAGAAAATAAGACCAGAGCAACTGTTGCAGGAGCAAATGTCGTGTCACTATTAAAAGTGTATCCTTGATTAAAAGCTGTTTGTGAAGGCAAACGTTCATTAAAATACAAGGTTGTATTCAAATTTGTGAATATTTTTCCTCTGGGGATCAGTTACACACTATTCCATTTGACCTGTTCATACCAGTAACGGTACTCACTGCATATCAATGCTTATAAAATCCTCGTCTTTTTTCTGAATTGGTTGTTGCTGTGTTGTGGAGGCTTGGGTAGGATTTCTGGTTGCAAGAAAGATAGTGCTTTACAAAAGGGGTGCATAAAATTTGGATACGTTCCTTGGACTACAATGATTGTAATTTATTTAATTGACACATCTTTTTTTTTCCTTTCTGGGAGGCCTTGCCAACTCATTCATTTAAATGTGCATTATTTTTTTTTTCATTCTTCAAAAATATGGGAGTGGCACTAATGAATTTCCTGTCAATGATGCAACAAAAATAATGGTTGCTAATTCTCAATCCTTCAATCAATCAGGGCTAACTGAAACTGATACTTTACTATTAATAAATCAATATCATAAGAGTATGATATTCATAGAGATGGAAAAATGTCATCTACTATAATAACTAACACTAGTGAGGCAATTTAGTTTACTTCTTTTCCTTTTCATATTACACTCAACATTATTTCTGGTGACAAAAACTGCTTTGATTATAAATTGCCCTGCCACAGTGGCTGCAGTTTTGGGAAACTACAAGAAAATATTATGCTCTTAATTTCACTTTCGTCACTGTCACATGTATGAAGATGTCACGTACAATGTATGCCACAATACATAAAGTGTGTTTTAGAATCATATTTTCTGTACAATGTGTGTAGTTATCGTTTTGTTGTTGTTGTTTTTTGCAGCATAATTTTTTTTTTTTTTTCAGACACCTGATCTTTATGGATGTGGAGGTCAGGTCATTCTCAACTGTATTTTGGCAAAGTACTGACCATTTATAGAGCTGCTTGATGAATAACTTCCTAAATGACATTCATTTCTCATTTTTCCATTTGTGACTGTGCATTACAAAACCAATTTTGTGATAATTATGAAAGAGCCGTCTGCCATCTTAATCAGGGCAAAAAGTGCTTGCGCAAGATCGATCACGTATAATAATACACATACAGTGTATCCAGGGCATTATGTCTGTATTGTATGTACAGTGTAAGCGTGACTGTGTGTGCGTGTGTGTGTGTGCGTTTGTGTGTATGAGAGAGAGAGAGAGAGAGAAACTGTATGTGTATGAGAGACTGTGGTGTTTGAACTACTGAAGAGGTTATAATGAAAACTTCAATGCCAGATTTACCTGCACCTTTTCAATAAAAGTCAACATACGGGCCTAAACTGATCGAGGGAAATACTTCATATTGACAGTGATGAAAACATACAATGTACTTGACTAATGTTGATTTAATGAGTCATGTGATTTTGAATTGATACAGAGAGGCCTACTTAACTTGTTTTCTTCGTTCTCTACAGGGGCGGATCCAGGAATTCAGTAAAGGGGAGGTGCCTTTGCAAAATTAATGGGGAGCGCACGCAACCCCCCATTTTTTTCTTTTTATTTCTTTTGTTTTAACCATAAATAAAGAGAGGGCACGTGCCCGGTGCCCCCCTCTGGATCTGCCATTGCTCTAATATATTTTGCTGAATGCACAAAACAAAAGGCAAGATCACAATGATAATGACATTAACAACAATAAATAAAAAAAATGATAATAGTTATGTCGAGGCCCTATCATCTTATATTTCCACTATAAAGAATTCAGAAAAACTTGTGGGTGTCCCAATACTCTATTGTCATGACTTTTAGAGGAAAATCAAATGGATTTCTTTAACCCTTTTGCAAGCAAATGCTTTTAACTACAGGCCTGATGCAAACCTCCATACAATGCAGCATCCACGATCAAACAAATCCACATTGAAGCCTTTAGCTCTGTCAGATATAGGCTTATCTAATGTATTCACAGACTTGAATGACGATACTTCACAGTGCAAGAACTATCTCAAGGAGATGGTGAAGGCACCCAACTTGCCAAATTGTTCAATGGCATGTTCTCGACAACTCTGCTACACCACCAAGATGCCTTTTTACCTGTTTGCCGCCAATTAACCCGTTGAGGACGAGTCCCTAGTATACTCAGGAAAGTGTCTACGGGAAATGCGTGTTGTAGCCAAATCAGCCCATCCTCAACAGGTTAAGATGATACATTTACTTAATATTTCTTTTTGTGAGATTTAAACATTTTCTCTTTTTTGTGTGAGGTGTATTTTGTTTTATCACTTGAAATGTATTGTGCATCTTTGAGATATATAAAAATAGCCTACACTGATACAGAAGAGACCCTATATGAGCTTTTTGATGTGCTCTGGTACGTGTACTGCATGTGGTGAATCCTGGCAAAGCGTGACTTTTTGCCCAGATTAAGATGGTGTGTGGTCTCTTCAATTTCACACAGCACAAGTACATGCGTGACATATGCAGAATGCGCTCTATTTAGTGTATCTCTATGGTTTGGGAACATAAAGCAAAAGGGATTTTTTTTTTTTTTTTGGGGGGGGGGGGGGGGGGCAGTTTTTTAGAAAACACTCTTGTAGAATAGTAAGATTACAAGTGTAGGTAGGCCTATGTTCGAGAGGCCCCTCTGCATTTCTTAAAAACCTTTTACACACTCTTCACTTTCAACTCTAATAACTTTTAAAAGATAATGCCACTGCTTTGAAAGTCAATTTGTATTGAGTTATATACAATTTAAAGCTTAGAGTCTGCTCTTTCACAAGCTGCCCTTACTAAAAATCCATGCCTGGCGACTTCTTGGTGGTTTTGTGATGCGGGGTCACATTTTATTTTAACTGGAAATTGGAAAGCGGGTATTACTGAAAAACTCACCAGCTTGTTCCTCTTGCTGTCTCTTTGAATTCAAGACATCCTGGTGAATGATTCTGAACTGCTCCTCATAATTTTCCCCCTGGCAGGTCCTCTGCAGAACCTGCTTGGCCTTGTCCAAGCGGTTGTGATCTATCAGCCACCGCGGCGACTCGGGGAGGAAGAGAAAGCCTATCAGCTGGATGAGGGAAGGCACACCAGCCAACCCCAGCATCGGCCTGGTAGGAAAAAAATGATACACATTTATCATGACAAGTCATTGGACAATAGGGTGCGGGATGTGAGAGTTGAGGTGGGGGAAGGGGCTCACTTTTGTTTTTCACAAAAAGTCTCAATTATCCAGGACTGGAAAAGTTGAAATTTTTGACTGTGTGGAAATTTCTGCATATTTCTTGCAACATGAAACTACAGTGTAGTGCAAAAATAAAAACTCAAATTGTTTGCCTATTGTTTTGTTTTTTTCCCTTATCTGTAGTTTTTTTTTTCACATTTGCTAGTCCTGTAGAATGTAATGCGGACCAATTACCTCTTCAACTTGTGATTTTCCTACATTGTCTTTTTTTTTTTTTTTTAATCAGATTAGTAACATGGAATCTATGCAAGTTAAGCTCAGTCTAAGGGAAGATGCATTCCAGTGTCTTTTGTTAATCATACATTATACTCTAGCAATGATTGACAGATGATGTCACTGGCAGAATCTTGGTTTGAAAGATTTTGTGTGCATGTGTGTGTGTGTGTGTGTGTGTGGGTGTATCCCGTAATCTGTAGAAAAATAATAGAAATATCATCACAAAATTATAGCGCATATTCTGATATTCATTTGGCCACATACATTGTAAGTGATGTTGAGGGCAGCACACAAGTCAACATGCCTTTGCATTATCTAGATTCTTGAACTTATTTTCTCACAAATCTGAGATACATCACCTCCATCCCCAGGGCCAATAGGAGAATGCACCATCTACAACAGAAGCTGTAAACTGCCCTCCTGTGATGAATAGGTTGTTGATTGTAACCAGGCGACCCCTAATGTTTGCTGGAGCTATCTCTGCTATGTACATGGGCACTGTCATTGATGCTAAGCCTGTTAAAACAATGTTGGAAAAAATACAAAACATCGTATCGGGGAGGTGGATCATATCTTCTCTTATCAACATCCCACTAATCATATCGTAGACAATGTAGTATGTACATAGACTGTAGCTATCTCACCTGGGCCAGAAAATATTGTACATTTAATGTCATGTCCATAGTGTCGCTAGCACCTAGTGTTGTGATCAATAATTTTGATCGTTATCGCTCCGTAGGCGTTAGTGCGTTAATCTGACCGCCAGTGTTGGAGCTCGATTTAAGGCAGTTATTTGGGAGCTAGCTAGCACTGAACTTGTCCCACCTCCCTGAAATCACCCAGTGTTGACTGAAGAATGAATTAGTTTTTGTTCTTAGAATATACATTTAATTTACACTACAGATACTGAGATAGACCTAGTACACAGTTGTAATAACATTCTTTATGAACTTGGCAATGATGCTTACAAAGGCCAGCAAAACTTGGTCACTGCATCCAAATTACATTATTCATATAACAAACATTTGAGTGGCTAATTACCTACTCCAATGCCTACAATCAGTCTGCCAACAAGTAAAATTTCTTTTCCAGTTGCCAGAGCCATGCAGAGAGCACCAGCTGTGAACACTGTACTGGCAACAAGAATCACGCCGCGCCTTCCCAGTATGTCGTTCAAGAATCCTCCGCAGAGCGCCGACAGAGCGGCGGCTGCAATAGTTACACTGACGATCATTTCTTGCCATATAGTGCTCAGGTTGAACTCTTCTTTCAGCAGAATCATGGCTCCAGACACTACTCCGGTGTCGTAGCCAAACAGAAAGCCACTGATGGCCGCGAAGCCGGCCAGGACCTTCACGAATGGGGAGAGTGGTTGAGTGCTTGTTGTTGTGATGACATCGCCCAGATCGCGCGGCTCCGTGTTTGAAGAACAGCCGCCACTGTCCCCACTGTAGCCGGAGGCCATGGCGTCCACGTCGCCCGAGTTGTAGCTGCCGAGTGGAGTCGGCTGATTCAAGCTATCGTTGATCAGTGGCCGCTGTGAACCCTCAACCATTTCTAATTCGATTGCTTGCTCCCATGACATTACCAGCTCTGATCACGCGCTCACCTCTAAACAGAACATGTAATCGATCAAAATACTGATAGCGACAACTTTCCGAGGGTCGGCTTCCGGTAGCACAAGTGGGCAGTTGCGAGTTGCGATCATAAACCTTTTGATCCCATAACCCCACTACTATACTGATTACTGTGCATATATGTGGCGGCAAATGACACCGCACTATGCACTTTGGTTATTGCATGCATGCATGCCTAGCCTATGCTCAGATGATCAATAGGGGGGCGGGGTGCTTCCCCAGTGAGGCGTGGCGCAATAATGTGCGCGATATCAAGCAACATGTTGTACCAGGGGGGTGTTTCATAAAGCTCTTCGTAAAGTTACGAACGACTTACGAGCGACTGGCGATCAGTTCTTGTGCTGAATTATGGAAATTCTGATAAGTATAGCACATCAGAACTGATCACCAGTCGCTCGTAAGTTGTTCGTAACTTTAAGAGCAGCTTTATGAAACAGGGCCCAGGGAGGTGTATTCTACGAAGCAGTGCGTCATTTCCAATTTTTGATTAATTCAATTCAAAATTCAATTCAAAGGTTTTATTTTCACTTCTTTCAACAGAATGTACAAAAAGTATAAATTCGACATGCATTTGAGGGAATCATAGATAGCAAAGAATAACATTTGTCAGTAGTCATTACAAATTAAGTGAGGCATTTTTCATACAAATATGTTTATACATTCTGCGAAAAAATTCAGAAATGAAAATATTCATTAATAAGTTATGAGGATTCCTTCATTCTCGACTGAGACATAAGATCAAAGTTTTTATTTTGATTGATTAATTGACGCCAATTTAGGCCATTTATTCGGCAAAATAAAAAACAAAAATCATAATATAGTGACGTTTATAATGAGAGCCAGGCAGCCTTCAAAGCATCTTGTGCTTGTATCACGATGCCTACACATGAAAATATATACTTTACAATAGCCCTGGCAACATATATTTTATCGGGTGCTGTTCGTTGTTCCGAAGGTTCGTTTTTACGAAGGTTCATTAATCCGAAACACACAAATTCCCTATACCTAGAGGTTCGTTAATCCGAAAATGAAAAAGGAATCGTTAATCCGAACATTTGTGGCGTTATTCCGAAGGATCGTTATATTAATCGGAAAATGAAATAGGGTTCGCTATTCCGAAGGCTCGTTTAGGGTTCGTTAATTCCGAGGGTTCGTTAATCCGAATAAGGGTTTGCTATTCTGAAGGTTCGTTGATCCAAAATGAAATAGGGTCCGTATCGAACCTTCGGAATAACGAACCTTATTTCATTTTTGGATTAATGAACCTTTGGAATAACAAACCTTATCACATTTTCGGATTAACGAACCTCCGGAATAAGGAATCTTCGGAATAACGAACCTTCGGACTATAGAACCTTCGGAATAACGAACTGTAACCATCTAATCATCCACTATATAAACTCTTCAGTTTTAGTGTGTGTGGGTTTTTTTATTTACTTTTTAATATTGCCACTTCCTTATATGTGTGATTATGTCGCTGAGTAGTTACGCCTTTTTTATGCCTTACTAAAAGCGTCACATGAGGGATTGTGTTTTCGGCTTGTCCTTCCGTCCTTCCTTTCGTCCGTCTGTCCATCCGTTATCAATTTTGTGAACAGTGTAAGAAACTATTGAGGTATCCTAAAACTTGGAATATATGCACACATGCTCAAGGTCAAAGGTCAAATGTCAGGGACTAGTTTTCAAATGTTCACAATTTCCCCCAGATCTTTAATGCAATGCCTGAAGATATTTTTATTGACACTAAATGTATACAATGTATTAGCAGATAAAGGTTTTCTTTTATAAGACTTCTAGTATTAAAGTGTCAACGTCATATTTGTTCAGGTATAGAGCAACTCAAACTCGACATGACAGTGACCCTACACTTGCACTTTCTCAAGATCACTCGGTGAAGGTGCTATTCGCCGCAAAATATGAAGAATAAATATACATAGGAAAATATGCTAGAATCAAGGTTTTTATTTGATGTAACATCATGCCATAATTTGGCACAAACATAGAGCATCTCAAACTGACCTTACTTTTAAACTTTCACAAGACCACCCATAAGGTATTAGGCCTAAGTCTATGGGGATTTCAGAATTCAGTATAGAACGGGTTAAGCGGGAGACACAGAGCCATCCACAGGGCGGGAGAAATCAAATCTCAAGCAAGAGAACGGGAGATTTTGCGAAAACGGGCTTTCCGTTTGGCGGGAGGTCTCCCGTCTGCAACCCCCTCCCCCGACACTTTTGGCTCGTCCATGAATAAGAAGGTAAAAATGAAAATAAAAAAATCGGGGAAAAAATCACAACACCCGGGAATAATTTCATGAGGGGGGGGGGGGGTGGTCCCTACAAGGAAAAACGTTCCGCGGCCTCTGTATAATAAAATAATTATTCTATATCTTCATAATTTCTTTATAGTAATAAGATTGCTCTTTGTATGTTATAGGAATGTTAAAATCTTACCAAGCATTATCCTAATCTGATGCCTTGAAATTACATTTTGATTGAGCTATAACTTCAAAGTTATTGTTGCAGAAAATAACTTGTTTTTTGGAGGTGATGGGACAAACGCCTTTATAAAACTAAATGGATGAGTGGACTCAGTGGTATAATGGACAGTTATCACTCACTAACATGGAATCTATAAAGAAAAGTGAGTTATAGGGCCTACTAAATATTTATACATAATATACATACACACACACACACACACACACACACACATATATATATATATATATATATATATAATTATATATATATATATATATATATATAATTATATATATATATATATATATATATATATATATAATTATATATATATATATATATATATATAATTATATATATATATATATATATATATAATTATATATATATATATATATATATATATATATATATATATATATCAAGGCTCGACACTAACGGTGGCCCGGTGGCTGGTATATGGTATATGGTATATGGTATATGCTCTGTACTATATTATAAGTGTTTTCTTGGTATCTTGCAAAAAGGTAAAATCCCAATTCTCGGCATCTCCACGAATACTGTACCATCCCTTTAAGGCGGCTTTCATTTATTTTTTTTCCCTCAATATTTATTTCGTTGAAAAAAAAAAATTAAGAGGTGGCGTGCGCCCCTCTGGATGGGCCACTGCTATACTGACACATACAAATCCGCTATCGGATCTGATACGAAATGCTATCCCTATAATCATCAGCTGAGGCACTGATTCCCATCCTTCTTAAAACTTAAAAGAAAATTAAAGTTGATGATGATAGATGTGTTCTTTAAATGAATGATTATTTATAAGAATATATTGAAATCATTGTGACAACTACAACACAGACGCAGAACTGAGTATAATCTTTCCATTTCAGTGAAGGTTACCGTTAGATATAATCACAAAAAAAGGGCCTATATATACAGTATATTTCTTTTTCTATTTTTTAAGTAAAATCAAACCAGGCCATTCGTGATTCCCTTTCGCCCCCCCCCCCCCCCTTGTGAGAAAATCCTTGAGAATAGTTATCTAGTCTTTCTGTCAAGAGGGGAGGGCTGTCATCTCATACGGTTTTTTTTTTTTGTTTTTTTTTTTTTGTTAATTAGTCGACGGCCCTGTAACATTTAAAATGCAACGATACTGCCTTTGAAAATCTTATTTTACTAGAATTTCTGAGCTATTGTGGTACATATTCATTTGAGCATTGTATTCTTTAAAGAAAAAGATATTATTTTACTGAAAATAGATTGAAATAAGCCCTAGTAAAATTGAATTTATCCGTGACGTTTTTCTCTATGATGGCACAAAATCCCGCAAGAGTTATTTAGCGGCAGGTCGAGTTCGATCAATGTTTACGGGCGAGTCCATGGAAGGGAGAGATTGCGCAACGTTTAGGCTCTTTTTGGCTGGAGCATTCAGCTAGCTGCGTATAAGGTAGTCCCACTCGTATACGTGCACGTTGTGGCGCCTTATTTGAACGTTGGTAATATTCAATACTGACATTACTGTAGTAATATACCAAACTGATACCGAACTGATGTATCCGTGATATCCTGGTACGTATTTTATTTCATATACCTGTGTGCTTTCTTGGCAGCTTTCTCTTTAGATTGGGCAGGGAGCTTGCCCCAATATTTAGTAAAACTAATCCGTATCGTCTTCACGGTCTTGCAAGGTGAGCAAATACTACTAAAAATGCAATGGGCACGCACGCGTACCAGGTACATTTAAAGAAGGCAGATTCAGGACCTGTTGTTACAGACAGTGAGTCAGTGGTTTTGAATCTATCTATCTAACAGTTAATTCTTAACGCCTAACGTTAGCCCGGGGGGGGGGGGGGGGTCATTAAATTGCAAGGCTCAATTTTCTAACCCTCGGAACCCTTGGCTTGGGACTTTGGAAGTCATGCATGGGTGTTGCCATTTTCAGTTTGTAATTACAGTATTTATTGTTGCTGTTTTTTAAGAGTCAAAAAAGGGAGGGAACGCGCAGCTGTGCGTGCAGCCCTTGGAATTGTGTTTTTGTACTTGTTACTCGCGATGAAATACCACTAGAAATCTTACCAGACTGTCGACAGTGTTGTTAAATTGGAAATTTTTGCTCATTTTTGCAAATGATTTTTAAACTAGCGCAAAAATAAAAACACATTTTGTGTGTGTTTGTGTGTGTGTGTGTGTGTATGTTATGTAGGTAAACTGTAACTGGCACCTCGTCTACAACCACACTGTCCATTGTTCACTTAGTCTATTGCCATCTCGTCTAACCTCACTTCGTCTACTACCAACTCGTCTACTAACCATTTTGTCTAAATGCCAATTAGTTTAATTGCCATTTCGTCTACTTAACTTACCATTTAATCTAATCTCTAATTTGTCTAAGTCACATTTCGTCTAATACCCATTATGTCTATTGACCGTTTCGTCTATTAATCATTAGGTCTATGAACTTAGTCTACAGCTCATTTTGTCTAAAAGCCAATTGGTCTACATCCACCTTGTCTATTATACTCAATTAGTCAAATACCAGTTAGTCTACTCCCAACTGGTCTACACCCAACTGGTCTACTCCCAACTGGTCTACTCCCAACTGGTCTACTCCCAACTGGTCTACTCCCAACTGGTCTACTCCCAACTGGTCTACTCCCAACTGGTTTACTCCCAACTGATCTACTCCCAACTGGTCTACTTGTTATATAGTTTTTTTTTGTTTTTTTTTGTCTACTCCAAACTTGTTACTTAAGTCTACTTCATCCAGTTTCCTTTCCCATTGAAAAAGGTTGAACACTCTTGGTACCCCATGTGGTTTAAATTTTTGTTCTAATTATGACAATTTTATTACTTGGACACTAGACAAAGTGGTATATTCATTATTAGCATGACCAGATGGGAATGATCAGTTTTGGTAAATTGTTGAGAGTATATATACCAGTTGGGAGTAGACCAATATTAGGTATAGACGAGTTGGGAGTAGACGAGTTGGGAGTAGACCAGATGGGAGTAGACCAGTTGGGTGTAGACCAGATGGGTATAGACCATGTTGGGTATAGACGAACTAAGGGTTGGACGATATGATAAGTAGACAAAGAATGTAGACGAGATGACTTGTAGACGAGGTGGGAGTAGACAAAGTGGCAGTAGGCGAAATGGATATTAGACGACATGGCAAGTAGACATTGTGAGTACAGTGTATAGACGACTTGGCTATTACTAGATCAATTGCTCAGTAGACGAGATGCTCCTTAGACGAGTTGGTTATTAGACAGTGGGTAGTGGGCAAAGTGACTACTAGTATTAGACAATATGTGTACTAGACAAAACAAAATGTAGACCAAATGGGTATTAGAAGAATCGGTAATTGACGATTTGCCAGTAGACCAATTGGAAAATAGAGTGGCTGTAAACGAGGTCACTATAAACCGTTATGTACAGAGCATTATAATGTGTATACATGTACAGTAGATCTAATCCTAACCCTGGGGCGCTCCTTGTAGCGTTGGGGCTGGTCGCAGTTAATCTAATCCCACTTAGATACAACACCAAAGTAAAACTGAGCTTTTTTTTTTTTTTTTTTTTTTTTTTTTTGGTCTTAATGTCATCACATTGAAGAGAAATGGTTTCACTATGATTTTTTTTTTTTGATGATGGATATTCTTTTTCCAGACTGTTTGCCTTCCTGAAAATGCTACCCAAAATGAAATTGCAAGCAACCATGGTACCGTACTATATAGTTCCACCCCACATGCCTCTATCTTTGCAGTAGTTTTCAGCCTGCTTGGTCTTCAGTTAAGATTATGTTATTTCTACTTTCTCCAATTGTAAACATTTCAAGTTACTGCATTTATTCTCATTTACATACATGTACTGCATATAGAAACTAGATTAGAATCTTAGATGTGAAAACATACATGTGTGTCTGTTTCTTGTTTGTGCTTACAGTGTATATATTTTTTTACCATTAGTTGGCCTATGCTTTCAGAACAAGATTTATGTACATCAATAGAAATGTCACAATTTTGTCTTGCACTCAAGCTTGCACCATTTGATTTTGATAAACAAGTAATTCATAGACTGACAATGTGTCTTTACCAACTTTATTCTTTGTATCAATATCCCCAGTTTACTGGCCTAGATCTGCAAAGCTGTAGCAACTACAAAACACCTCCCTCTCTCTCTCTCCCCCCTGCACTTGGTGCTGCCAACATGGCATCCCAAGGAGCCCGCCAGGATGTGGAAGCAATGATGAAGGAAAAGTGTGAAAGTCTGTGGAAAGATGTCAACAAGGTAGGGGCAGGAGATATGTGATTTTCTGGCCAGTGTTTAATGAATTGAAAGCAGTATGGTACAATTCTTTGTAAAGAGAATGACAGGAAATTTGTAATGTGGATGTAGAAAATTATGGAGAAAGCCAGATCTTCTTGAATGTCAGTCTTACGTATCAAGGAAGATATCTGGCAGGATGGTTGAAATTTTGAATTAATGATTGATAATTGAATATCTCATCACAAAACATCATTTTCCTAGATGCAAATGGGTAGACTGAAGTCAGTGCTCAGCCAATTTTCTGATTGTAACTCAATGTGGTCAGCTTGTCATTTTTCACCTTAGGAAGGTGTCTGAACTCTTTTTGATCTGATGTGAGAACTGATAATCTGATCTTTTACAAAGTTTGTCGACTTTGCAGTACCAAGGTATTAAGATTTGAGCTGAAATAAGCGAAAAGAATGCCTAGCTATGTTTGTGTTTCAGAACCTGCATCATTATCAGCACTTAATCTGTCATTCAACATTTGTAATGAATATAATCTTGCCAGGAAATCATTTTAGGTGATGCCAAAACCAATTTCCATTTTAAGATTCCCAACAATATTTGGAAATCAGATCCTCTTAGATAGAAACTCCACTTACTTCTGCTTATCTTGAAGTGATTTGAAAAGAAAGCAAACCTCATAAATTCTAAAAACACAGAGTATGTGACTGCTGCATACAGTATCTGACAACTCATTCTATCTTACTCTCCCATGGCATAAATTTTACCAGTAGTCCACATGTGGTACTGTCATAGTTCATAAATGTCTTTGTTTCTTCCAGAATCAAGCTGTCTTGAAGTCACATTCTGTGTCTGATTTGAGAGAAGACACTGAAAATGTGGTAAGTTGCTGGAGTTTGCTCCACTTCTACAGTAGCACTACAACAGGGTGCTGCCATTTTACAGGTCCATTACCATGCAAGAATGACATGAACAATGAAGTCTAACAAAATCTTATCACTTTGGTCCTTTGTGACCCGTTTGGGCAGATGAAATTTGTCTTTTTCTTCAAATCAAAGCATATTACTATAAATGAACAAAATACAATAGATGTTTTCACACACTCATGAATTTGACATAGCCATGAAGAAAACATGTTTACTTACTTTTCACTTGTTATGCCTCCGCCATGAAGTGGTGCCGGAGGCATTATGTTTTCGGGTTGTCCGTCCGTCCGTCCTTCCGTCCTTCCGTCCGTCCGTCCTTCCGTCCACAATGAATTTTGTAGACAGCGTAACTAAAAAACCTTTTGAGGTATCCTAATGAAACTTGGCATGTATGTGTATTAGGGGGTGAAGTTGTGCCTATCAACTTTTTGTGCGTATGCTCAAGGTCAAAGGTCAAAAGGTCAAGGTCAAATACGTAAAATTTCACATTTTCCACCATATCAATGCAATGCCTGAAGATATTTTCTTGAAACTTAGTGTATACATGTATTACCCAATTAAGATTCTCTGGTGAAAGTTTGGGGTCATGAGGTCAAAGGTCAAAAGGTCAAATATTAAAACTTCACTTTTTTCTCAGTATCTTGGAAATTGTTCAAGGTATCTTCATGGAACATAGTATATATACATGTACAGACTGGCAGGGATTATCCAGAGAATTTAGGGTTCATGAGTCAAAGGTCAGGGGTCAAAGGTCAAGGGCAACACTTCAAAATTTTACTATTTCCCTCATATTTATGCAATGCCAGCAGGATTATTTTTTTTTTTTTTTACACTTGGTGTATGCGTGTATAACCTAATAGAGATTCTCTGGAAGCTTTCTTTTTTCTTCTTTTTTTTTGTTTGCCTCAAAGGTCAAAAGGTCAAAGATCAAGGGAAAGTGCTGAACTGACTTTTTCCTCCATATCTCAGAAGTGGCTCAAGTTATCTTGAAACTTACTACATATTTATGCATGTTGTGCCTGACAGTGATTATCCTATGTATTTTAGGGTCAAAGGCCAGATGAAAATGATAACAATGAACTTTTCAATACAGAAATTGCACTTTTTCTCCATACCTTGAAAATTTCTCAATGCATAAACTTATGAATGGGTCAAAGTCAAGTTAAAGTCCTTAAATCCCCAAATACATGCTCTCCTATTCATCCAATTAAACCTAGGTCAAGGAAGGTGAACATTCAACACATTTGTGACAAACTTGTCATTTTAATATTTTGCCAATTTTGTGAAAATGTAATCACACATTGTCTACATGTACTATAGACCTATTAGGAGAGTCATGCATTATGGCGGAGGCATACCAGTCGCCATAGCGACATTTCTAGATTTTTCTTAATTGGAGTGGAGGAAAAGGTTAATTTGATTCAGTCATTTTGCTATATTTGATTACACTTCTTTTTTTTTTTTTTAAAGAGCACATTTTGTATTTCCTACATCTATGACACTCCTGCCATTTTAACAGACACTTGTTACTATGAATACAGGTATATACGTATGGCCTTTAGGAGATGAGAAGATGAGTATTAGAGGGTGCTTTCGAATTGAAACTGTTATGCGAGCAAAATTTAGGATGAATTATAGCACATCCAAATTATAACGTGCAAATTGAGTTGACATGTGCTGGTGATGGTTTTGACCTGGTAGTCTTTCAAATAATGTTTTTAAATAGTACCATGGGGCAAGGACTTTATTTTTTTTTTCTATGTGACAGTTATACCACTCAAACATATGCTATTATCACAACTATCTTCATCAAAAAAATTCTTATCAACTACACAGTTGGACAACAATCGAGCAATTTTCTGCCTGGTTGATGCTCTTTAACTGTATATCACTCAATGCAATTGGTGTAACATTGAGGCATGTGAAAACAAGAATCATTACGTTCATATTGAGAAGATTTGAAGGAGGAGCTTCATTGATGAAATAATGCATTTTGATTGTAATGCCTTTTGATTCGGGTTAGGAGCCAAGAATAATAACATGCTATGATCATCACAGTTACATCGCAAATGCAGTCAATATCAATGAGCTGTGTAAAAGATAACTTCTCAGGCATTTATTTGTTCGATAATTCACGTCTTCTAAATATTGCCAGAATATTAGGTTAGTAATTAATTTTATTGTTTTATTTTTTTGCTGCATAATGGAAATATTCACGTTTAATTATCATTGATACACTTCCTTCCTTTTTTTTTTTCTTTCTTAGATGGCAGCAATATCAGAAGTCAGAGTCAAGTGCCTGCAAGGAGAAATAGATGCAGTAAAAGAAAAACAAATCCAAGGTATGATTATCTCATGGCCTGCCAGAAAGCCTACTTTGTTATATTCTTCTTAATCTATTCTGTATCGATGATGTAAAGCACATTCTAAAAATACGTATACAGGTCACCTTCTGTAAAATAGTACATTTAGGATATCTTAAAATCTCTTTGAGAAGTAACTTGTATAAGGTGGTATGAATCATGAATTGGCTGTGTGTGCCTGTACAACCCCCACCAAAATTGACAGAATCACTGCAAAACAAACAAAGAGCAGAAAAGGAAAGCATTAAGAAATAGTTTCTGTTATATATGTTTTGCTCGGATGAAGAGAAGCTGTCAATAGGCTCTGCCTTGCTCCTTCTTTGGGTCCTTGTCTTTTATGTGACTAATATCATTAAACCATGTACAATGTTTGGCAACTCTCCTACTTTACTAATAGCAGTTAGTGAGCTGAGGCTACAAGGTTGGTTTTTAGTTTACCTGTAATCAGCTTTTGATTAATCAAGGTTAGCCTTGATTACAAGCTACCCTGCTATTATGTCTTCATAATAGTTCATTCAGATATGTTGACACAAACATATTTTCCCCTGACAAGCTAAGAAGGAACTTTTCAACTCACCTGTTGCTATCAAATACATTTTAGTTCCTTAAAACTACTTTGCTTGCTTGAGATCTTGCTGTGTACAACAAGCCCTGAGCAGGCTTTCTGGTTGTTTAAAGAACCCTTGTGAAACAGGTGTGCATAAAAATTCAATATAAATTCATATACTTGATGCAGTATTTGGCATCTTAGGATACCAAATAGAAATCTGTCATTTTGTCAAGATTTTCTACTTTATGTAAGATTTTTTGGCACTAATCTTAAAAAAAAAAAACCAACAACTACCAGTATGAATTTCTTTTAAATTATGTATATTGGGTCTCCAAATTTAAACTGGAAATTAAATTCTGTTCATTATGAAAAGTAGATTAAATGAGCTGGCCTAACTTTTTTCCTATTATTCCTTCAATGATTATTAAAAAAATCATTATTGTAATTAATTATGGTGAACATCTCATAAGCATGCTGATTTGAAGTGGGATCGTTATCACCGTGCGCTAAAATCTGGCCGCTATAATGGCAGTGTGTAAGGGTACTGTGCATCTTACAAGTACAAGATGGCAGTGCATAACGCCTTAACCCGGCGTATGAGGGTACCTTGAGTTTCGGCGTGCCGAATCATTTGAGAGTGCTGTCCTCACATTCCAGCTCTTCCCAACCACCCGGTAATCCTCGAAACCCTGCTGAGGAGTCAGCTAGAGAGGGCAGTGTCCCAGCTAGAGGAGTGCCTGGCTGTGGTAGAGGGCAGACGTAAGGAGCTGGAGGATGACCTAGAAAGGTGAGGCAAAGTGTCCAAAGGACCATCGCTCTGTTCTGATAGGGAAGCATGTCAAATAACCTTCATTTTTGGAATCTGACAATACTTGTTGAAACTTTCAATAAAATTTCCATGGAGGTGGTGCCAAATGAGATAATTACAGCTATGGCAAAATCATTTTTCCTGTTTATCCACTGCAATCATCAGATTCCTGCTTCTTAAGTTTGTATACATTCATTCGTTAGGGTTTTTTGTGGGGAGATTGCTTTAGTTTGTTTTTTAGAGACCAGTAAGACCCATTCAGAAGGCGGCCAAAGCAAAACGTATACAAAAGGAGGGATGACTTGTCATGTTCCAGTAATTGTCCCCGCCGAACGAGTTCGAGCAGGGGACTATGAAACGAGCTCCGTACGTGTGTTTGTCTGTGTGTCCGTCTGTCCGTCTGTCCGTCCGTGTGTGATCAAAATGTTCAATTTGCTACTCCTTTGCCATTTCTAACCCGATTTTGATTCTGTTTGCTTTATATGATAGCACTACATGGGAGCTTTGAAACTTCTACACAGAATTTCAGTTGTGACCTTTGACCTTGACCTTTGACCTATATTGTACATTTTGCTTCAAAATGCTACTCCTTCGCCATTTCTAACCCGATTTCGATTCCGTTTGCTTTATGTGATGGCACTAGGTGAGGGCTTCAAAACTTCTACACAGAATTTTGACCTTTGACTTCTTTGACCTTTGACCTTGATTTTTTACCTATATTGTACATATGCTACTCCTTTGCCATTTCTAACCCGATTTCGATTCCGTTTGCTTTATGTGATGGCACTAGGTGAGGGCTTCAAAACTTTTACACAGAATTTTGACCTTTGACTTCTTTGACCTTTGACCTTGATTTTTTACCTATATTGTACATTTTGCTACAAAATGCTACTCCTTCGCCATTTGTAACCCGATTTCAATTCCGTTTGCTTTAAGTGATGGCACTAGGTAAGGGCTTCAAAACTTCTACACAGAATTTTGACCTTTGCCTTCTTTGACCTCTGACCTTGATTTTTGACCTGTTTTGTACATTTTGCTACCAAATGCTACTCCTGCGCCATTTCTAACCCGATTTCGATTCCGTTTGCTGTATGTGAGGGCACTAGGTGAGGGCTTCAAAACTTCTACACAGAATTTTGACCTTTGACTTCTTTGACCTTTGACCTTGATTTTTTACCTATATTGTACATTGCCTACAAAATGCTACTCCGCCATTTCTAACCCGATTTCGATTCCGTTTGCTTTATGTGATGGCACTAGGTGAGGGCTTCAAAACTTCGACACAGAATTTTGACCTTTGACTTCTTTGACCTTTGACCTTGATTTTTTACCTATATTGTACATTGGCTACAAAATGCTACTCCTTCGCCATTTCTAACCCGATTTCGATTCCGTTTGCTTTATGTGATGGCACTAGGTGAGGGCTTCAAAACTTCTACACAGAATTTTGACCTTTGTCTTCTTTGACCTTTGACCTTGATCTTTTTACCTATATTGTACATTTTGCTACTAAATGCTACTTCCGGCGGGGACATATATTACACCCCGCGTAATTTCTACTTTTCCTTGTTTTATGTTTATTTTGAGTAGAGAGAAGGCTTGAACCTTCAAAACATTGTACATATTTACTACTATTAATATGTGCTTCTTAGAGCCAGCATATTAAATTGAATTTTGTAATATATATTGTCTGTTAGGCTAAGTATTTGAAGTATGAATTTTTGTGTGCCTCTAAAACAATCTTATGAAATTGATAGCACAAAACAAATGCATTACATCAGTACCATTATCATCATTTTTGTCCCCGCCGAACGAGTTCGAGCAGGGGACTATGAAACGGGCTCCGTACGTGTGTGTGTCTGTGCGTCCGTGCGTCCGTGCGTCATCAAAATGTTCAATTTGCTACTTCTCTCTCATTTATGAGCCAATTCTGATTCTGTTTGCTTTATATGATAGCACTACATGGGAGCTTTGAAACTTCTACACAGAATTTCAGTCGTGACCTTTGACCTATATTGTACATTTTGCTACAAAATGCTACTCCTTTGCCATTTCTAAGCCGATTTCGATTCCGTTTGCTTTATGTGATTGCACTAGGTGAGGGCTTCAAAACTTCTTCACAGAAATTTGACCTTTGACCTTGATTTTTGACCTATATTGTACATTTTGCTACAAAATGCTACTCCTTCGCCATTTCTTACCCGATTTTGATTCCGTTTGCTTTATGTGATGGCACTAGGTGAGGGCTTCAAAACTTTTACACAGAATTTTGACCTTTGACTTCTTTGACCTTTGACCTTGATTTTTGACTTTTATTGTACATTTTGCTACAAAATGCTACTCCTTCGCCATTTCTAACCCGATTTCGATTCCGTTTGCTTTATGTGATGGCACTAGGTGAGGGCTTCAAAACTTCTACACAGAATTTTGACCTTTGCTTTCTTTGACCTTTGACCTTGATTTTTGACCTATATTGTACATTGGCTACAAAATGCTACTCCTTCGCCATTTCTAACCCGATTTCGATTCCGTTTGCTTTATGTGATGGCACTAGGTGAGGGCTTCAAAACTTCTACACAGAATTTTGACCTTTGACTTCTTTGACCTTTGACCTTGATTTTTGACTTATATTGCACATTTTGCTACAAAATGCTACTTCCGGCGGGGACATATATTACGCACCGCGTAATTTCTACTTTTCCTTGTTCTTATAAGTGAATATTATTTCATTCAACTGCTACGTGGGGAACCAGACACAACAGTAGGCTGAATTCTTATTCCAAAACCTAGCGAGATGTGTATCTTAAATGGAGTTATTAATGGTACTGATGGTTTTGTACTGGTGAGGAAGTCAAGACTGAATAGAGGCAGTGACAATGAAAATAACAAATTTGAAACATCAATGAAAATGGTAGAGAGATGACAATAATTGCAAAGCCAGATAATTTCCGGAAATTAATTATGCCAACATGACTTTTGCGGACTGAATTATGAAAGGACCCAACATCCTGTTATGCATGTCAGGGATACGCACTTGGTTTTCATCAGTTATTTCATACATCTACTGCAGAAATGGAAATTCTCATGAATTTTGTGCAACCAGAAACTAGCGTGAAAATAAAAGCATGGGAGTATTTTTGCTTGCCATATGTTCCAGCAGTTGATGTTTTCATTCCGCAGAATTCAAAACATGCTAAACACTTCTTACCCGGCAAAGCGCGAAAATTAGTTGCGTGAAAATATCCACTTTTACCGTATGCAAGATAGGCCTAATTCTTTCGTATTTTTCATTATCTTGGTATCTTGTAGGCAAGAAGAATTGCTCACCCAGCATCGAGAGATGGCTTCAGCTCTGGAAATTAGACTGGGGGAGGCACAACAAGGAGGCCAGAAAAGCAGACCCACCGAGGACAGGTAGGGTTAAGCTTGGAACAAATGCCTATAACACCAGGTACTCCAGCAATATTGTTGACTGTGGGTAAAGGGTCTTATCGTTTCTCTTTGTACCCTCCAGGGAGAGTAAACTAACAGGTTTATTGTGATACAGTGCACTCTCATTATGAATAACGCACACGGTTATAACGAAATTCTGATTACAACGAAGTAAAAGTTCAGGCCGCCACATTTTCGGCTGTATGTTTTTAATTGTTTATTTGTTCGGTTATCACAAAATTTTGATATAACGAAAGAAAACTGCCGGTCCTGAGGACTTTGTCATAATGGGAGTCCACTGTATGAGGGTACTGGTGAGCAATGTGCTTTCTTGCTTAAGGAAACCAAGTATACCTCCAACTACTGTAATCATTTCCTGGAACGGTTTTATCTAGGCTACAGAGAGTATGGGTCTTCTAATATTGTCTGCCGTTGACAAGTGCAGAGAGGCCAGTATGCCAGAGATTGCAGTATTTAGTACTCCTTTTTGCCAAAAATACTGCAGACTTCATGGAAAAATACTGTTTTTGCCAGAGTGTTTGACTACACAATGTCTCGTGCGGGAAAAAGGTAAAAATACTGTTTTCCACCAAAAATATGTCCTTTCAGGCCTCAGAATACTGCAATGCCTTTCTGAAGGCTGGCATCCCTGCAAGTGTATTCAGAAGGAGATGACATTGCAGAGGAAGTTTGAATAGGTTCTGTCTTTTATCTTGGACTTTTCAGTCAAGTCAAGTTGCTGCAGAGGAAGCAGAAAAAAGCCAGAGAGATCCAGAACAGACTGCTGAAGCAGATCGCTGATTTCATTGGCAAACATTTCCCTCTTCCCAGTCAGGATACCACACGAAATTCAAAGGTCAGTTCTGAATTAGGCAGGCTCAATAATGTATTCAAATCTATGGATATTTCTCCTCTGAGGATGTAGTTACAAGTCATTCTCTTCTCTTGTATGTACTATTGTAAACATCAATATTTTCTCACGATTAATTTTTTGTGTGTGTGCTGAGCGGCTCAAAAATATATTTGCAGGTTCTTGAATTTGTGCTTCGCAATTGTGCACCCATTCAAAATGTGCAGAGAAAACTGTGAAGATATTTTTGCGGGTTTTAGAATTCGCACTAGCCAAAAATAGCGTGAAATACGCAAAAATTTGTGCGTTTACAGTATTTGTGTTTGAATACTTGAAATGAATGTTGCATACATTAGGTGTGGTGATGTGGGGCAGTTTTTTCCCTTAAAGTGCCTACAACTGTGAGTAGATGTCACATCAGAAAAAGTGATGTGAAAGGATAATGTTGACCAAGATTCCAGAAAATTGTACTACAGTACTTCTAGAGTAGAACAACTATTTGAGGTGATGCCCTGTAGAAATGTACAATTTGAGCGTACTACTGTAATTCATTCTGGACATGTAGTTGACAGTTTCTTCTAACTCAAGATTCATTGGCCCTTTTACTGTTACCCTGTTGGCTCTAAGATCAGTTTGTATTATGTATAAATTCTGTGCTGAAATGTTACAGCTTAAAGGCAAGAAATTACTGTTTGTCACACACTGTCGTCATATATGTACGCATGTAAAAGTACGCACTTTCTGTTCGAGCTTCCCATTTTTTTCTACCATATTTCAGGGAGAACTTTGCAAGTTTACACCGCTCCTAGATATGATAGAGGTAAGTAAGGTGCATGCATTTACTTCTCAATTGTCCAGTCTAAATTCAACATGGCATGCGTGAAGATTGTGCGTGATAACTCACACAGTTTGAATACATATTGTGACCATCTCCAGTCACCTGCAGCAAAACGCCTACAATCTATTGTAAAATTGAATTTTTAGCAATGTTCAATAACTGTGTCTTAATAAACCACTCACTAAACATTTTATTAGCAAGGTGATTTTTGTTTCATAGATCTCTTGTTTCAACAGCATAATATTCAAGACTTTGTATGATGGAGTGTTTTTGCATGCCTATGAACATCACCAAAGAACTCAGTGAGCACGGTTTGACAAGGTTTGAATGGAGCCACAGTACAGTAGTGGGAAGAGAAGCTACTAGACAAAATATTGTAAAAGCACCCCTTCCCTGTTGTTGTTACTGAGGAACAATAAATACTAATAGATATAAATGCATGATAATCACTGAGTTTATGTAAATTTGTTTTAATGATTGTCTCAAACAAACAAACAAAAAACTTGCTGGGATTTTCATATGACACCCTTCAGACTAGATTTTTGCCAGTTTCTCACAAAAATGAATAAATAAATGAATAAATAAATGCATAACCTTTCAATTCAACTGAATGAAATTTTCCTTCTAAAACAAAAGGAACAATAGAAATGTCAACCGTTGCTTTTAAAGGACAAGTTCACCTTCATAGACATTTGGGTTGAGTGTATGCAGCTATATCAGCAGAACACATCAGTAAAAGTTTGAGGAAAATCGGACAATCCGTTCAAAAGTTATGAATTTTTAAAGTTTGTGCTCAGTCACGACTGGATGAGAAGACTACTACAGCTTGTGATGTCACATGTGTACAACAATATAAAGAAAGAATAAAGAAAATTCAACATATTTCCATTTTTCTCCCATGACAAAAGAACACTCGACCTCTCTCTTTCAGAAGGCAGGGGGAATAATATTACCCTTATAATACGTCAGTAACAAGTCGAAGAAATGTGCACTGTATTCAAAAAGTAAAGTTTTGTGAAATTCTCTTTTTATTTTCGTTATATCGTTGTACACATGTGACATCATACTGTAGTAGTCTTCTCATCCAGCAGTGACTGCGCAGATACTTTAAAAATTCATAACTTTTGAAGGGATTGTCCAATTTTCCTCAAACTTTCACTGATGTGTTTTACTAATATTGCTGCATTCTCTCAATCCTTATGTATATGAAGGTGGACTTGTCCTTTAACATATCATTTCTCAATGCATTTGATTATTTATCAGTATATGTATTTATTATCATCCTGCTGAATCATGCTTTGGTTCAATTTTTTTTTTCTCTCTCTCTCCAGCTCCTGATGAACACAGGGATGGGTGGAGACTTGGACCCCTATATACCAGTCAGTGAGGTCTTTTGGCCCCCATATGTTGAACTCTTACTGCGGTGTGGAATTGCGTCACGACATCCGCAAGATGCAAACCGCATTCGATTGGTTCCTCTCCATCTTTGATGGCCAAAAAAAAAAAGGGAGGAATGTTATGACTGTATGGATCAACAACAGTCAACTTGGTGCAAGGTTGAACCAACATTTTGGGCTGCAGTAGTCTACTGGTACATTATTGTCCCCGCCGAACGAGTTCGAGCAGGGGACTATGAAACGGGCTCCGTACGTGTGTGTGTCTGTGTGTCCGTCCGTCCGTCCGTCCGTCCGTGCGTCCGTGTGTGCGTCCGTGTGTGATCAAAATCTTCAATTTGCTTCTTCTCTGTCATTTATGAGCCAATTTTGATTCTGTTTGCTTTATATGATAGCACTACATGGGAGCTTTGAAACTTCTACACAGAATTTCAGTTGTGACCTTTGACCTTGACCTTTAACCTATATTTTACATTTTGCTACAAAATGCTACTCCTTTGCCATTTCTAACCCGATTTCGATTCTGTTTGTTTTATGTGATGGCACTAGGTGAGGGCCTCAAAACTTCTACACAGAGTTTTGACCTTTGACTTCTTTGACCTTTGACCTTGATTTTTTACCTATAGCGTACATTTTGCTACAAAATGCTACTCCTTCGCCATTTCTAACCCGATTTCGATTCCGTTTGCTTTATGTGATGGCACTAGGTGAGGGCTTCAAAACTTCTACACAGAATTTTGACCTTTGACTTCTTTGACCTTTGACCTTGATTTTTACCTATATTGTACATTGGCTACAAAATGCTACTCCTTTGCCATTTCTAACCCGATTTTGATTCTGTTTGCTTCATGTGATGGCACTAGGTGAGGGCTTCAAAACTTCTACACAGAATTTTGACCTTTGACTTCTTTGACCTTTGACCTTGATTGTTGACCTGTATTGCACATTTTGCTACAAAATGCCACTTCCGGCGGGGACATATATTACGCACCGCGTAATTTTTTTTCTCTGTCATCTTCTGGGGCAAAGAAGCGCTTGGGACTTCTGTGATCGAAGCAAGGACGTGGACTGGTTTTGGTCGCGTGCTGAATTCGGTGTAAGGATAGGTTGCAGTCAACTTTGTCATGAGGCAAACTTGATTACCCTGTTCCCACTCCACTTCTGGAAAAAAAGGAGAAGTAAAACTGTCCACCATACTGAAATCAGTCAGTCAGATCCGTTTGGAAATAACAGAGTAAGCTGGTTATGTGAAGTTTTCATATTTTCAGCACTTCCAAGTGGACAAGGGGAACTAGGATCAAACGTCATTGTCAACAGCTTTTTGACTTTGGCAAAGTCAGCTGAGGTCAACTCAAGTTTTCAATGACATCAACTCTGTGCAAACGAGATCAGATTCATTTATCATGGGGGGCGGGGGAATAATTCCAGTCAGTTTATGAACACAAGACAGTGAAGCGATGCTAGTTAAAAGTACTTGGTGTCTGTCTACATGCTGGGCATAGGCAAACATTTTCAGGAATTTGTAGACATTACCATGGACTCAAGGTCTTTTAGTGGCACTGAAACATTCAATGTGTGAAAATGCGAGTCAGAATTTTAAGAAGGACGCAAGGATAATGCAGAAAAGAGCTGAATGTGATTCCAGAAGGTACTGCATGTCTTTTTATTTTGTGAGTATTCCAAGTATGTTGTAAATATCACAGACACTTTTCTAGTACAAGTTTGAAATATTTCATCTACACATTTTCTTTTGTCACTTTGGTGTTTCACTAGATTTCTGGGAGCAGAAACTTCCAAAAGTAGACAGACTCAATTCAAAGCCTCAGTATTTAATCTGAAATTGCCTCAAAATGCCTTGTCTGCTAGTCTGAGGCATTGTACTTCAGATGGAAAAAGACATAAGCATTACTCTAGTATTATGATATGAAATCACTTGGAATGCATTTCTGCTTCACATGGCCCCACCCACTGATCTGTAGATCTAAACCAAGTTGACACCTAATGACCTTCAACAAAATTGCAGCATTTGGAGCATTATCATACGTGTACAGTGTACAGTATGCCTGCTATTAGCACACTTTCATGCGTCTGCACTATTAAAGCAGAAGGAATCTCCAGTCTTCATGATTTTCCATTGGAAGAAAGCAAAGTGAAAAAGCTGGAAGAAGATATGGGTTACAGAAAATATTGTATACAAGAGCAAAGTTAGAAGGCTAGTCAGACCAATACAGGCATAAAGAAAAGAAGGGTCAAGGATGTAAATGCTTTCTGAAAGGGCTGCATTCATTATAGATTTCTGCTGCGAGTGATAAATTGAAGTCGCATTGTGGAGTTTTGCAGTCATGGTCATATCTGGCATTAAAAGGCTTTAAAAGATTAGAAAATTGTCTCAATTTTTTTCTGAAATTGTCTTTAACTGTTAATGACCTGTACACAATGTATGTACGTACAGTTCAATACATTGTAGTTATATAGATGTCATATGTGGTGTATGTACAGTGTATTGCAGTATACTGTACCGGTGTGTAAATAAAAGATTCTAATTTGGAGTTAACGATTTCTTAGATTTCGTAGTTGTTGATTTTCATGTTGAGTAATGGATATTTAGAATATACATGCAGACATATATGTATGTATATATATATATATATATATATATATATATATACACATAGTTAGAAGGCTAACTATACAGGGTGGCCCAAAAAGAACGGAACACCTAAGATCTTTAATTTCAGCAATATTGTTGCAAATATATCATTATTTTGCATACTATTGGAAAGGCCATTCTTTGTCCGATAGATTGACACCAAGTTCTTTAATTTCAGTTAATGCGTTATGATTTTAGGACCATTTTTGTCAACCCTTGCAATTTTCAAAAAGTGATCATTTTGCACTATCAGAGATACCGAAACCAGCGACAATTCGGCTTCCCATAGAACCAGTAGCGTTCGCAATGTGTGGAATGTGGGGTAGACAATGACAATCACATCGTCTGCCCCACATTCCACACATTGCGAACGCTACTGGTTCTATGGCAAGCCGAATTGTCGCTGGTTTCGGTATCTCTGAGAGTGCAAAATGATCACATTTTGGAAAATGCAAGGGTTGACAAAAATTGTCCTAAAATCATAAAACATTAACCAAAATTAAAGAACTTGGTGTCATTGTATTGGAAAAAGAATGACCTTTTTAATACGATGTAGTATGCAAAATAATGACATATTTGCAACAATATTGCTGAAATTAAAGATCTCAGGTGTTCCGTTCTTTTTGGGCCACCCTGTATATACAAAAGTGTATACACTTGTAGTTGAATTCTTAGTTGTTAGTTAACTTCTAACTTACATACATATATGACTATGTACATGTGTATAAATAGATAGATGGATACACAGTTGCATAATAGTATGTCTGCATGTGTGTGACTTCTAATAGGTGAAATTATACATGTACAAGCAAATCCACACAAAACTGGCACATACAGTGATCAATTTGCAATTTTCAGTATTTTAATTCATGCTCTGCAATTCCAGAGGAAGATTATCACAACCTTTTTTTTTTTTTTTTAAAGTAGTGTCACGGGAATACAAGCCATGATATAATACAAGTATGTGATGCATGTATTCATACAAGCACATTTCTTGCAGATGACATATTTCACAAACTGTTGCAGACACATATAACTTCTGTCGCACTCCATCCTTACAAGACTGCTTTCAGGCAATAATAATTAAATACTTGCACTAACTTATAAGCAAAAAATAAAGCACATACATGTATTGCATCTGTATAGGAATATGCTCTGCATAAAGCTAAGAGAGCACATCCACTACGCTACACAACAAAAGCCTTCTGTGTGCATTTAAAGTTACACTAAAAATTATTAAATCAGAAGTGTACTAAGGTTTATGAATTTTTGATGACTTCATTGTGACTACTACAGTATAGTTTTGGTTCATACCTAACTTCAGGTTTCTAACATTTTTTGGTGAGATAATGAGAAACTTCTTGAGAAATATGAAAGAGCATGTAATTCCAAGAGGAATCCGTTTATTTGATGAAAACTGGTTTTGAAATGGCTGAGATATCCGAACAGAGCGATCCAAATAAAAGATGGGACCCACCTTTTATTATGATTGCTTTCTTTTACTTTGTTTTTGAATGTCTCAGCCATTCCAAAACCGATTGTCATCAAATAAACTTTGAATTCCTCTTAGAATGGTATGGTCTGTACTATTTCATAAGTGGTTTCTTGTTATCTCGCAAAAAGTTAGAAGCCCAAATCTCATCTCGGCCAATACTGTACCATCCCTTTAATAGAACATATTATTACTTTGTAGTCTTTCAAAGCATAAGGGCTCAAAGCCATCCAGCACTAAAGTAAAACTTAAGACATCTGTATACTGTATACGTATACTGTACCTGGCACTGTAGACTAACAAATACATATGCCGGTACAACCTGTATACAGTATAAACTTCTTTTTTCCTCTGGCAATGATAATTCGTTGGAGGTTTCCAGGGTAAATGTGAGACTTCTATCAATGTTTAAAGGCAACAAATGATTTTTTGACACAGAAAAGATTAGAAATAAATTACAAAACTTGCCCATTGTAATTTAAACATCGTGTAAACGTGCCCATTTGGATGTACACACAACACTACATTCCTTGTCAATAACAATGGTTTTAAAGACTGAAGAACTTGTGCGTGTGTGTGTGTGTGTGTGTGTGTGCTTTGTTTTGTTTTGTTTTGTTTTTTTCTTTAAAGAAATGATTTACTCTTACTAGTGTACAAGTACATGTAGTAGAGTTAAAAGAGCGTCTAATGTTGGTTTGCGATTGGCGTGTGATCATTATTAAAAAACAAAGTACTTTAGTGAATACACAGTACACTTCGTTCCTCTCTCTACCTGCACATCACTCCACAAGTTAGAGAGCAAAACTTAGTGAAATACAGCAGTACCTTGAACAAAGTTCACAACTGCAAATTGTGACAATGATCAACACACCAAGGCTGCAATTGTGAGAAGCAGTGAGCACAGCTTCATAATACTGTCTAGCAATCTTGGCATAGAGTTGAACTCCATCTTAAACATTACAGAAGGTGGTCACCGCGACACATACCAACCTGACAGTTAATCTCTAATAACGGCCAAATATGATATATATGTTAGATGCAACAAGCACTTGGTGTCTCTCTTCCAGGACTGAATCTAACTTAAATAGAAGAAATACAGGCACATGACTCATGCCCTGTGTTGGTCATGAGTTTTCAGACTCTTTCTTTGCTTGCTCCCGTCTTCTCCTCTTGGCCTCGTCCCGCATCCTTCCAAGCTCGCCCAGTTTTGGTGGTACCTCCGGAATCCCCTGTTGAAGGAGTACATGTGTAGTAATATTGCAAGTTATCCTGATTAGAAGAACAATGAAAGCCAGAGCACTTACACATGTTGAGCCATGTTGAACTTGAAAAAAAAGTTTCATGTTGTGTGACACCCTCACTAAATACCCATATGCCTGCTACAGTGCACTCCCGTTATAACAAACATAGTTATAACGAAATTCTGGTTACAACATAGCAAAAATTCAGGCTGTAACATTATCTGGTACATGTACATGTATTTTCATTGTTTATTTGTTTGGTTATAACAAAATTTTGATAACGAAAGAAAACTACCAGTCCTGAGGGCTTTGTTTTAGGGGGAGTCCACTATATTGAATAAAATGCACTACTGGGAATCCTACTTAACTTTGGTGCTAACAAAGTTTTCAGGGGTGGATCCAGGAATTCTGTAAAGGGGGGGGGGGGGGGCACAACTAATATTTCTGGTGCCACTTCTGGGTTTCATTTCATTTTGTTCTTTTTATTTCTTTTGTTTTATACGAAAAAATAAAGGGGGGGCGTGCGCCGGTTGCGCCCCCCTCTGGATCCGCCACTGGTTTTCATTTCATGCAATGTTGACTTGTTGATCTTTAACGTCATCATCATTACCATTGTCAGTGCCATCATCACAGTCATTATCATCTTAACGGCGTACTGAAAGTAAATCTAGGTTAGCCTTTGAATTTCAGAGCATACCTGGAAGAATAGAGGGAGAAGAAGAAAAGACTTTTGAAGAAAGGTGAGAGTTGCTAAAGTAGGCATGTTGACAGAATACACAAACGACTCACCAGCTCTGGTTTGTAGTAGGAATGAACCAGCTGTGCTCCAAGGAACATGGACAGCATACTGGCTGTCATAAACTTGAGGTATGGTAGCCAATCCACTCCTGCAGGCATGATCAGATGGATGTCTCTGCACGGTGCTTCACAGATGCTCGGCTCCTCTTCCTCAGCAGAGAAGGCGGGCTATCAGAGTCTACGCCTTCAGTTGCTTTTAGTCCAACAGACTTGATGATGTTTTGTTGCTAACTTTCGTTTGCCAGCTCTTGCTCTAGTTTCTTTGCATACTGGCGCTCAGATTCCTTTCTTCTGTACACGTCATCTGCATTACAGAAAGAATGATTAAATCAAACTGGTAATCTAAAAGATATTTATCTTTTAAATGGGGGGGGGGGGGGGTTAAAATCCCAAGAAATTATATTGGTTTAAGAAATTATAATACTCTAAGTGTGATCCTCTTTGTCTTCATACTGATTCCCTTACAAATATCTTACATACTGTAAGCTGTTATTTTCGTGAGGGTTTAATTTCTGTGAATTTCATGAATCACAGTTGGATTGTGAATTCAACAACACGTAAAAACATCTCCATGGGCTAGAGTAATGCATGCAGTGCATTTATGTTAGTGTCGGCATCAATTCACGAAAACGTCCACGACCTCCTCATTCGCGAAAATATCTGTACATGAAAATAAAGTATAAGAGTACACCATAGTTGGAAATAGTATCCCAACAGCGTACAATGCTCAGGCCCTAATAGAGTGAGAAACTTGGAACAAATGGGTTCTATGCTGGATTATGGAGCTTTATACATGCTAGGGTATGCCAAATAAATGTGGATCCCAAGATCTGGGTGTTAGGGTTGGGTTTGGGTTAAAGCATTTGTATCTAATATTTCTTTATTAATGCTGCCCCCTACAATACCATACCCTATTTTGACTCAACCTTCATTAAAAATGTCACACTCTTGTAGAATGTTGGAAAAGAGCAAAAACAAAAGACAAAAACAAAACAAGACTAAACCAAACACAATTTTTTTTTTTTTTTTTTTGGGGGGGGGGGGGGGGGTGGTGGCAAACATACGTGTGTAAGGAACTCTTCCTTTGAATTTCATAGTTCATGATAACAATATTAATGATAATAGGCCCCAACATGAAACTTCAGCTGCACATGATCTCTTCAATGTACAACTACTACTACACACACACACACACACACACACACACACACACGCACTCACACATACACACACTGTTTTTTTCCTGGCCCGCACCTAATGTGAAAGCTGCATTGTTTGTTGACATGGATCAACGGGCTTACATAATACACCGTATGGAACGCGTTTCGCACCCAAATTCTTCTCTCATACGTCACAAAAATCCAGCAAAATTTGAAAATGACTGCAATTTCAGAATTGGGTGTAGGATAAAGAAGTTTTGAACCAAATTTAATGATTTTAGTATCATTGTCCTCTGCGGAAGATGCTCTTTCTAATGATGTCAAAAAATATATCACTTTAAGAACACAAGGTACTGAAAATCCACTGTTCCGCTTTTTTCGGGACACGTGGTATAGATATATTATACACATATGGTGCTAGTGTACTTTCGCACAGATCTGTTTGTCAAATGATCTCCAAAAACGCACAAACTCTCTCTTAAGTATCAAACAGCCTCGAATATTTGCATCTGAGTGAGATTCAAGGACAGTAGAAAAGGAATTTTTACTGTTTTGAAACTTTTACACTTGTTGGAATATGTCGATCATAGCTAGTTTGCTCTGTGATAACTGTGTTGCTCATGAGCAGCAGACAGCGCAGCACGGTATACAAAGCACATTTACAGCAACAAGCGCTCTGATTGATCTGAATGTGGCTATTTCATGGTGATCAGAGCAAGGTCTTCTATGGAATCTTTGAAAAGATAATACTTTTTCTACCTTTCTCTCAGCTTGTACCGAGTCGCGGTCTAACAGCGATTGAGGATTGGGGTTGTTTGTGTGTGTATCTGTGTATGTGTGTGTGTGTGTGTGTGTATGTGTGTGAATGAAGGAAGATTGTAAAAAATGTGGTTTTAACACAAGGGTGAGAGAATATAAAGCCTATAAGGCTAGGAAAAGGGGGAAAAGAAAGAAAATATACAAAAAACCTACAAAAATAAAACACAAGGTTTACAAAAGAGAGAGTACACTAAAAGAAATGGAAGGAAAGAAAGAACAGAAACTTGCAATATAAAAGAAAGCAAGGGAGAGATGGATAGGTTTGAAAAGAAAAGAGGAAAGCAAAGAGAAAATATAAGTAGATCAAAAACAGAAAAGCACTAGGTAGAATAATAGAATGAGAGATGAATCAAAACTGTGTGAAAGCAAGATGAATAGGAAGGAAAGAAAGAAATATCCAGGTTGAAAAGGAAATAATGAAAATTATTCATTAGAACAACACTTAACACAAAGATTTTGGAGAGGATATAAAGGAAAGACCCTTGTAGTTGGAGGGAAAAACCCATGAAGGAAACAAACAACGATTAGGCAGAAAGTACAGTTAAATAGAAAATTGAGAAAGTTAGACAAGAGGGAAATCACAAATGATTGATAGGAAGAAAAGGGAAATTTAGGTATAGATTCTACCTAAAAATGAAAGAAGAAAAGATGGAAAAGAAAGAGGGTATAAGTGGCAGCATGCAGCACCCACTCACGCACACATGTCACTCAACTGCTTTGAAGCTACAGGGACAGTACAACTGCAGGACTTGGCTGAGGAAAAGAGAAAAACAACTTTTAGCTTTTCAACGACACCACAGAAAAAGCTGCTGTGTGTCTACATTCAGAACAAATGATCAACCCCAAGTGCATGCGCAGAACGTATTCTTACTGTGCTTGTGTACAGAGCAGCATTTCAAGTGATCAAGATTTTTCAACGATTTTCCGACACTTGTAAAAAAAAGAAGGCGTTAGATCCAGGGGTTCTACCTTCTATTTAACTACACGCAGCGCTGGCGACAGCGCTGCACCTCTATTCCTTCGCGGACGTTGTTATCATTCACTGTTTCCTTCATGAATATCTTTATTAATCGTGGAAAACTAAAATATAAGGAATTATCGTAATCTATGACTATCATTCAATAACCGGTATGCGATTTTTTGTTTAATTACGTCTAAAACTTACCGAAATCTATGGCTGAAATGAGGTCTGTAAACGTCCTTACTGCTTCACTCATCTGCGTGTTATATGAATGGCATTCACTCTCGTATACTACAACGTAGGTAGTCGGGGCGGAAGTGATGAGATAGTCGGATGACCCCGACTAAAAAAGTTCAAATCATTGCCGGTGCAGCACGCGCGGATCTACTACAAGCTTTACGTAACACATGAAACGCACGGGCGCACGGGCGTACGTAAAAAGCAACCACTTCTGAATGCTCATGCGTGGTAGTTTGTTGCTTTTGTGAAGCTCTCGAAGGAAAAGATGCCACCGCACGATCTACTCCGAAAAATTCAACAATATTGTCAAATAAGGTCTGGATACCAACAAAACGCCGAATTCAACTCAACCATCAGGAAAATACGCTGTAGGTAAGTGTTGCAAATTATATTACTCTTAAAATCATACAAAATAAAAGGTATTTTATGTGATTTTGCCGTCAATAGTGACGGTCGTTTACAACGTTGAAACACTAACACATGTCAGACCCTGTGCGCAGCACAGTGTCTGGTCAGGCTACCTTCTATTCAACTTTTTTTGGAGACTACATAACTTTACATAGACTAGACCTAGTAAATTCATAAGACTCTAGATGCGTTGGTAATTGGATGGAGATCCAGGGGTTAAAAAAGGTGCGACGGTGCGAAAGGACACTACCGTATTCTATAGAAATACCATATATAGATCTAGGTCTAACAAGGCGAAAATTTCTTTCATAACATAAAAAAAAAAAAATTCAAGTGAAAAACTACACAAAATCTAATATAATGGGACTATGCTTATACTAACCACCCCTCACCACATCACACGGACTTACAAAATGTTTCTCTTCCCGGTGCAATTCTAGCATTGATCATTACCCACTCCAAGCAGGCTCCAGTCACGAAGAATATGGGGAGGAACCGATAGATGCCGAAAGTTTGTCTGCCAGGCCACTTTTTTAAGAAGTTCTGAAGCTTTCTACTGTAAAACATACTGACTAACACTCTATTATGCTCTGTACCATCGCATCCGCGGCACTCGGGCGGTGATTACGCAATTTCGCTTCGCTTGTATAATGTTTATGCTGCAACAAGCGCAATGCAGTAGCCGTGTAGCAAAGTGGAAGAAAGGAGCAGATTAGCCTCGGCCAGTGCAGTGGAGTGCGGGAGAGCTCCGGCTCGGCGAGCCGTTTCCCGTCCGAGGATCGGAGTACAATCTGAATGCAGTTTTGCGTGCGCTTGTCCGACCGTGTGTGCGCGCGCGATCGCGCGAAGCACCCGTCGCAGATAAATCAAGCACACTCACGACAGCTAAGCTAGCGTCAGCAGAAAACTTCAAAATCAGAGATAAAGGATCATCAACTTACACATTCGGTGAGTTAATTTGGGCCTTAATTTGTGCGTTTCTTAAGAGGCATAATATTGTCACCACTTCTGAGTCAGACATAGAACTGTCTAGACCCTTGTCTAGTCTTTCTAGCCGTCTACTTAACTTGGAAATGTACAATTTACTACGAATCTAGTCTAGATCTAAGCCAGGTTAGAGAGCCTACAAACAAAAGTCAAAACACTTGTTTCTGCTGATACAGTGATAGGCTATGAATATGATAAACAATTGATAAAGATTAATACAAACATATGTCTATAACTTATATTATAAGTAGGGTCTAAAAGGTTAAGATGATATAAGTCAGGTGGTCAGTACGGCCCTGTATTATCGGTACTCTTTTAACGCTCAAACATTTCAAGTAAATTATTTTTTGCATTCTTGACAAAGTGTTGTTGTGGACGTGGAGTCCCAGTAAATAAACCGCACATCCACAATGAATAGTTACCTCTTTCCGTGGTATTGTCCTTCGTCTGTCTTGTATATAGTTGAGTTGGCACTGGTTATAATCTGTAGTTATCACTTCACATACTGTATCCAACGAAATCCCGAGCACCAACTGGCGATGCTAGAAAATGTGCCCCCTTATATATGGGTAGGCTCCCATAAGGGGTCTATGGGAAGCCATAGCGGGTTTGTGATGTGCCCCGCTATAGCCATAGCGGGTGTATGGTACGCCCCGCTATTCCCCACAGGGGTGCTCCTACTACAGTGTGTTCCAGCAGAACTCGAGGGCCATCACGACTCATAGTTGGCCTAGAAATTTGGGGTGCAGGTAACTTGGACCTGCCCGAACGCATCACACCGTCACATTCCAGCTGCGGATAGTAACACTGAGGATTTTTGATCTCATATTAGGGTTAGGGAGCAGGCGGCTTAACATGCTCAATGTGAGGATTTTATTAAGGCCTTGACAGTAACGTGTGAGTGAAAGCAGAGATTAAATTTGACATTAGGATGCAATGTGGCAGTTTGATAGAACCCTCTTTTTTAACAGTACGTAGCCTGTGCTGTGTGGATAGAAGCCAATAAACATATTTTTATTCTCTACCGTAACAATCTAAAGCTGTAGTAAAGGATACAAAGAGGGGACTTGAAGCTGACAGGCAGCAACCCAAGCTACATGTAGTTACAGTAGTTGACACTGCACACGAGAACCCCACCATCAACACTCCAGCCAGTATGGATCTTGCTGCATTGTGTGAGGAGCTGGATGAACTGGCTGTGAATTATTTCCAGATCTTGGAGGATCTGTCTGAACAGAGGAGAAGATTTGAGAAATTTGTGAGAGAGGTAAGGTAGCAATCTTGTTTGCCAAAATATTCAGCATAAATGAGAGTCAGACATACAATTAGCTGTATTCACACATTTGTACTTTGTACACACCCTTCTGACAGTTAAATTCTCTAAAAGGAAAATGTTGAAGCAATGTTTCATTCTTGTTCTTTTTCCACAGGATATCAACCATATCTTTTTCTTCAGAGTATTTACTTTGTTATACACATTGTATGTAGTTACAAATTCCTGTCCCTTTGTGCCCAATACAAATGTCTGCCACCTTAACAACTGCAATGTATAAACAAAAACAAAGTTGTGATGATTTAACTACCTGGTACTGTTGATTTGTTTGTATCATGTAATGTTAAATGACTGAGCATACAGCAAGAATTTTAGTCTCTTTGTTCTCATGCCAAGAGTTTCCTCCACATTTGTTTCTTTTTATCTTTAGAGTAATATGTGATATATGCTACATTAGAAATTTACACTAGCTCATATTTCATTCTCGTCTTGCAGGGATTCTTCAACCTATCCAAGGCGCGCTATTCTATGGGAAACAGGGCCGTGAGTGCTGTGCAGTATGACACCAACTCCATGACCCCATTGGCGCACGTTGTCACCACGTAATTCACTCTATACATGTCCTGTAATACGTTAGTTATCAAACAGAATTGGTTGCCATAAAATGGGAATATTCATTCCTTGCCATAGCAGGCATACAGGGAAGGGGAAAAAAGAAAGTTGGGGAGTCACTGGAAAGATAAAAGGACAGATTCAAGAAAGAAATGACAATTATGAAAAGGAAACAAGCATGAGTGAAATTTAAGCTATGTTAGTCATATGTATACAAATGATATGATAAAGGAAAGGTTATGAATTGTGACTCCAATCAGTACAAATGTCCAATGTATAAGTAATTTTCAATGAAAGCTATTACCCATTTTTGAAATAAAGTACACTTTCACTGGTAATCCATTGTTAAATTTTCCTTGAGAAAGCACTTTGTACAATAGCATGGAGGATATATGAACGGAATAGAACCAGAAAGGCATGGAATTTGACATTATAGTTGCAACTTCTACAGATGTGCAGATCTGTTAACTTTTGATTCCCTGCAGACCTCAACTTTCAGTATTTCTCTCATGAACTAATATCTTGCCCATTTAACCTCACACACAATCACTGATATTGTGACAGAATCTGTATGAAGATGATGTTCCATAATCAATAGGGTGTAAGAATGTAGATCAAACGAGCATTAAATCTCATTCGGCATTACAGTAGATCTCAATCCAGTACCTGTACGTATGGAGAGAGGATAAATGATTTTACCCGGCTGTACTACAACTTGAAACAATTATGATGATAGATTAACATGATGTGTACTTTCTGTTCTTCCTGAACCAAAGTGCTCCTACTCTCATACCCGTTTGTGTGACTAGTGACTTTTGTCTCGGCAGAGGGCAAATATAAGTGACTGAAATCAAAACTTGTGGTAAGTGATCTCTGAATGAATATCCTTTATTTCAGGGACAAGGGCAATCACCATTCATTTGAGGTTGTCCGTACAAAACCCCTGAGCCGCTCGGAGAGGAAGTCGGTAGAAGGAAGTGAATCAGGATCCAACCAGCTGATGTCGGACACAAAGCCTGATATCACAGGTATGTTTTTTTCTCTTACATGGACATCTGACTCCCTCTTGAGTACAGAGTCCATTCGGTGGGTTGAAAAGGAAGTGGGCTCACGGAGAGCTAAAAGTGTCGGTGCTGTGCAACTAAACAAGTTAAAACGTGTGTGTGTGTGTTTGTGTGCTTACATTGTAACACTTGCACAAACAATACCCATTGATGTTTCGCAAGCATTTAAGATTCCACAAGCGTTTTATGAGGAGAATGGAAACAAGATCTGATTAACTGCTAACATTTGGTACTACCAGAGTCACACATAACTCATGCTAAACCAAGTTGCAGCATTCTATACCGCCACATAATAATGATGATGATGATGATAACAATAATGATAATGATAATGATAATGATAATGATAATGATAATGATAATGATAATAGTAATAATGATATCAATTTATAATGTGCAAAACATATGTACAGCATTGTACTTACATGTATTTACAATGTACATTCTTATGCACTGCAAAACTTTTTTTTTTCCAGCATAGACATTAAAAATTGCTTTTGTTTAATCAGGTCAGCTGTAAGGAACTTTCTCTGATATTTTCATCCTTAAAAGTAGTAGTGTTCAAATAATAATGGAAGTGTTGAACCAGAATATATGATAAAGCGGTTAGTGGTTGAGATTACATGGTGAAAATAATGCATAATAAGTTTGTTACATTGAAGTTTGTTGCACATAAGCACTGTTCCCACTAATGCAGTTCCCAGCTATCTGGTGAGCATTATACTAAGGATATGCTTATGATGTCAATGAAATATTGACCTGATATACTTCCTTCCCCATAAACACATTAATCATCAAATATCAGTCCTACTCTTCTGAACTTGACAGAATTATGTGCTCATTACTCATCTTTAGACCCACTGAGTCTCAGAAACAGCCTTTCTGTGTTTTAAGCTATTCATTGTTTCTGTGTTATAAGATAGAAGAAAAAAGTTCTGTTAATTGAGCCCATCGTTTCTCTAAATGGGGAACTGCTAAATTTGTAGCTGATATGTAAACTGGCAGCACATTTTAGAAGATCGAAGTTCCCTTGTTAACTAAATTGGAAAAATTTGGTAAAGACAAATCCATCTTTTCTTTCTAAAATGTGAGATATGGAGTAACAAAATGCCACTTTCCTACAAACTGCAATTTTTCTCCTGTTCTTGATGGGTTATAGCTCTATCTTTAAGACATTACTTACCATTTGCAGATGAAACAAAAACCCAGCTTTAGCGCTTCAAAATAGTTCTAATATGTGAGTTAGGGATAGAAACACCCAATGTAAAGATTTTATCAGGATAATCAAAGTTAAGTATTGTTGAATATTGTTTCTAGAATAAACTGAGTAATGGTTTAGTGAGAAAAATAGTGATATCTCCTTATATTTTAGGTTTTATTGCAAATTTTTATATGGCGGGATGTTTGTGATGCAACTGACCTACTAGTGATAACATTTATTGAAATCACTGCTCCTGGTGGTAAACTGTACCTTTAAGTCTACATGATCGAGATGACCTTTGCGAATACATGATTCTCATTCAACCATGTATTTCTGTGCTGTAGCAACAAGGAGGAGAAAACAGACATCGCCATCTCAGGAGGACGAAATAGAGTCACTGGGGACTGAGATGCAGAACCTCAAGACATCGGACCAAGACGACACGCGGCCGAGGGTGCCCACTGATCCCTTGCTGTGGTTCGGCGTCCTCGTCCCACAACCCCTGAGACACGGTCAGCAGAACTTTGTTAATGGTGAGTTCTTTATAGCTTTCCGGAGAATAAAATACAGGCCCTCTCCAAGGCTATGGCTTGGCCACTGAGGTACCCAGAGCAAAACATAAATGTGCAAACTCCCAAGTAACTATTTTGAATTTGATTTGCAACCACTGAGTCTGTTAAAGCAAGCTGGTAACATCAACTTGTGTGCAAGAAGATTGCCCTAGAATTGTGTTTTTAATGTCAACAATTCATGCATTGTATCTATGCGAAGAACAGAAAGGAAACATGTGGGCCCAACATATCCATCTTTTTGTATTACTTTTTTACAATGAATGAATTTGTAGCAGAGTGTGGTAATATATTTCTGATTTTACCTGCCAAAGTGATGAAAACTCAATCTAGTGGAAGTTTTTGATAATCACTATAAAGCAGCTCTCTTTTGTATCTTGTCACACTTACAATGTATCTCGCTTAACCCCCTTCCCTCTTTTTAATTTTCCTTCAATTCCTAGCCGTCGAGGCGTGTACGTCAATGGCATCCCTGCAGACCAAGCTGGACCACGCCTACGCACTATACCGGAGCAAGCTGCGAGAGAAACACAATGCCCTCAAACAGATGACACCAGAGGGCAAGGAGACGGTGGCAGCTACAGGTGCAATATCAGCCGGAGAGGGCCTGTGATGATTGTCATCCATCCAAACGTGAAGTGTGACACAGGAAAAAGAGATAAAAGACACTGTTGAGATTGTATTTTTGTATCATTCCATTTACTGTTCTCCCCACGCTAGGAACCTTCATGTGGATGTTGGAGGGATTTGCTTCTTGCCGATTTAAGTTTGATAAAAACAGCTGCTGGGAGAGCATTTTGACAGTACTACATATTTGGAATGATTTCATCTGGAAATACAGGAAAGGATGCTGAGGAGTCCTCTGCAGTTTGATGTGTGATATTTTGTACCCTGTGTGGCAGAGTATGATTAGACTCATAAACTGTAGTCAGTTTTACCTGTACTATGTGCATCATTTGCTATAAATATCCTATATTACATCATTCTCTGGATTGTTAAAGTAGCCACCTAAGGGGGGAGGGGGATCAAGCCTCTGCTATTTGAGGCATGATGTTGAGCTGGTATATTGGAAGTTATTGATATATAGCAATTCGGGGATCACAGTTAGTTTTATAAAAGTTGACATCAAGTCCATTTAATCAGGGGGTTGGGGGTGACACCAAACCCAGCGAAACAAATCAAAATTTAACCTGAAACATGATGCTTTAGATTGCCAACTCATTTCCACAGGATCAATATGTGCATCATAGGCAATAGTGTTCTTGTTTCAGGATACCAGGTTACCACAGCAACAACATAAATGACCTACTTAATTTGAAATTACAAATATCAAGTGCTTTGTTTAGGTCACATGCAAAAATGTATTTCCAATCCACCTAATTGCCTTAGCTTCCAGATCATGCCAATTGATGTGATTGAGCATATGGAGGGGTGAATGCTGTCGATGATATGCCACTATGATTTTGAAGAGCATACCTGCCAACTATTCCCATATAATGGAAAGGAAAAAAAAAGCTTCATTCAACCTTGTGTTCCTATTTTTGTCAAGATCTACTCTTAGTGATGTATGGGAGATTGGTGAAATTCACCAATTTTGCATTATTTTCTCCCAACAATTATTCCTATTTACTGAATTTTATGATTTGCAGGGGTGAGAAAATGTGTATAGCATGAGCTAGTAGCATTTTTGGAAAGTGTTGGAGATGGCTCAAAGGATTCGCGAACAGCGCTCCCCTGCCCCATTCCTATCGTACTCTATACAGCAGAATAGTTTGGACGATGCAGATTATTTTTGTTTTGCCTGCTGTTTTTCGTGGAAATGTTTTGCCAGTTTGGTGACAGTTTGGACTCCAAACAAGCCATTTGCATCAACTGTATCTATTTTGTCTGTATTATGGAAAATTTAGTTCAGATCTTGGATCACTGGAAGAGACTTTGCAATAGGACCAGGGAGGTGTTATGAGTAGCAACTCTTCCTAATATTTCTGTGTGATGCACACATTTGCACATGTTTGTTTCCTGTCTTTTAATCTGGCATATTTGATCCTTCAGACAAAGTAATCTGATAAAGCATATTGATTGTGCTTTTCTACTTTTTTGCAGTTAAAATATATTTAAACTGCACTTTTTATTTGCTATCTCAAATTTGATCCATTTAAATCCATTTGAATAAATTAAGAGCAACTATCCCAAATGACAGCTCTTGTTGTCTCTTTGAAAAGGGATGCCAGTCCCAGGGGAGTGATCCTATCTTCTTCAGTTGTTGACTGTATTCTGGTGCAACTGTTGTTTATCTTCCTGAATCACAACTCCTCCACAGATTGATAAAAGTGATCCACATCAAGATCTTTGGCCTCTGTTAAGACCCATGTGGTGAGCCTTGTCTTAGAACTGTTTCTGGTCCAGATCCAGCAGGCGATTCATTTTCACCATCTTCTTGTGCACACCATTTGTCAAAGACCTGAACATCTGCTTCCTTGCCTCACCTAGGTTTGCAAGTACAACCTGCGAGATCAGCTGAATTATGAGACTCAAGTTTGAAATCCAGAAGATTTCTGGACTTTATCTTCTTTTTTGGTGCTGTACTGTGATCTGCGAACTCAATCAGTTGATCAACATCAGTCTGTGCACTTCAAACACTTTGTACGCTAGTTCCCTCAGTTGTTGGTATGACACCAAGAATTGAGCCAGTCTCTGGATTGTCCTCTGTTATGGCTCAGTATCTGGATTGCCCCCCAAAGATCAAGAGGTTTGCCACATGTAATGATGAAACTGATGCCAAGTTGTTTCCTAACAGAATCGTCAACCAGTGCCAAACTACAATATTTCTGTAGGCAGTGGGTGTGCTTGTCGACCATGCTTTGGCAAAACAATTCTTTTGCATTCAGAAATACATGTAGTTACTTCAAATCTTTCATAACCTAAGGAGACAGCTGGAGGAAGAGATTTTGATTCGAAAGTCACTATGATGGCGGATGTCGCATAGAGGTGTTATTAATCTTTCGTGGATGCAGCATTGGTAACACCCTGGTCACTTAGTTCTCGACAAATTAAATCATTTGATAGATCTACAGGAACGCACTTGATCAGTTCCTTTGTTGAGCTAAGGGGGGTATTGATGTTAGTAATGGACACAGAAGTGTTGCAGTAGTTGGTGGTAGCTTAGAATGTATGGACCTGTTTTAAGTTTGCGCATTTGATGACGAAAGATTGAGGATGACGTTGTACGTAAGTAACATGTCTTGCAATACGGTTGATCTCTCTCGCAATCTGAATCAGGTTGGATTGAGTTATATTCTCGTCGATTCCAGTTATGGTGACAAAGAGTGAGATGGACAGTCGTGTGAGGCCAGGAATTGGTCAATTTCCTCGTTGTTGAGGGAATCGTGTCTTTCCTTGATCTTTTATTCCTTTTGACTTGAGTAAAAAGAGCATCGTTGTGGTTAGGGTCAGGTTCTCTTTCAGGGTCCTCCATACTAATTGAGGTTGATTGAACTAGACCTATGTCTTGTATTAAAGTGTATTAGAATGGAATACCAAAGGAAGGAGAAAAAGAAAACCTGTACAAAGAGAACAGGACAAACACATACATAATGTTAGTATATGCCACAGGCATGGAGCCCTGATTCTACTTACTGATGAATGGATCAGGATGGGTAATAGGAGGAATAACAGAAGGTATAATAGAGGGCCTCAATTTGCGTGAGGTGCTGAACACAAATGTTGTTATTGAAAGAAAGGAAAGGAAATTCTCCAGAGAGCTTCAATGGAATGCTTGCGGTGAGTGCTGAGAAATTGCTCACTATACTGTCTAAAAGGGGTATGAAAGGAAGACAGATTATCTATAGACGGGAACTGTACAAGCAAGAAAAACACCCTACAGTGGCCTGCATGTGATTTTATAGTGAAACTAATGGAAGCCAGTGGGAAATAAGGAGAGAGCATTGTCCAGCGGAAAATATGTAACACAGAGATTTATGTACTACATATGTCTGTTCGCTTAAATATTGAACCGAAGAAGAAACATTAAATAACGTACTATAAGAAAGATAAGTGTCTGCTGGTGCAGGATGACATAAATCTCTCCTATACCACAGCCTGTGGAAAGGATAATGAATTGAGAGACTACAGTATTTTGTATGGTGATGAAAATACAGATGTTTAATACGAACAATGTAAGATATACAGTAGGGAGTAAATTATGGAACATAATTAATTGGGTGAGGTATACAATGAAGTATGTCAGCCAAATATGATGGACAAAAGAACAGAGCAGTGTGTATCGCGGAAAAACAAGGTGTAGGAGGAAATATGTAATGTAAGGACGATATAATGTAGGGAGTAATTTTTTTTTTTTTTAATTGGGTGAGATATACAACGAGGTATATGAGCCAAATATGATAAGTGAAGGAGCAGGGCAGTGAGTATCACGGAAAAACAAGGTATAAAATGAGGAAAAAAAGCAAAGACATTCTGGAGCAGGAATGCCCCAAAGCAAAATACTATGAACTAGACAAAATTTGTTTAGTTTATTATTTATCCTAATGTTTATTTAACTGACATACTACTATTCATCAGCAAAATACTATAAAGTATTATGTTACTCATTAAACACTGGCACAGCCTTCAACCCTATTGCTCGACTACCACCCTGAGAGAAAGGAGTGTAGAGAGGTGCAGAGAGAAAGGTCCAGATGCAAAGAGAGGTGCAGATACATCCACTTACGATGCTCACGATGCATGCTACAATTGTCAAACGGTTCCATTTCACCTTTTGTCTAGCCTTGTAGTAGTTCTGTTGGACTGGTACCCCGTGACACATGAAGTTGGCTAGTAGTCTCTTTCTCTCTCTTCCTCAGTGATAGGTCCTCATGTGCCAGTGTCACAGCAGTCTTCTGAATGTTTTGCGGTAACACCTCTAAACTGTCGTACCCCCTTCTTGCCTCTTTGTCCAAGTGTCTGTCCCAACTTTGTCATCTTTGTACCAGTGTTGCTCAGAAAGAAAGGGCTGTCCTTCCCTTCACATTCAAAGAAGTAGCCAGGCATTAAGGGTCTCCCTTTCTCCCTGTAGATAGTTAACCATTTGCAGTATCACAATTTCTATTGGCAAACTTTTGAGTTGTTTTGTGCTCTCTGATCTTCAGTGCATGTTTCCCTTCCACAACCTCTTATCTGGCATCATTGTAATGCCCAATAGTGATGTTGGAGATAACCCTACTCCTGTTGGCATTGGCAGAGAGAGAATCCTCAGGATCAGGAAGTCCCGAAATAACATGACATCTTTGATTGTCACACTGCCTAAGTATCTTCTTCAGTTGTTGACTGTATTGTGATGCAGTTGCTGTTTTTCTTCCAAAGCATCGCAGGTGCTTTTGGAAACATCCAAAGAGGTCCTCATCTTCTTCACATTCAAAGAAGTAGCCAGGTTTTAAGGGTCTCCCTTTCTCCCTGTAGATAGTTTACCACCTTCACTATCGCAATTTCTATCGGCAAACTTTTGCTATGTTTTGTGCTCTCTGATCTTCAGTGCATGCTTCCCTTCCACAACCTCTGATCTGGCATCATTGTAATGCCCGATTGTGATGTTGGAGATAACCCTACTCCTGTGGGCATTGGCAGAGAGAGAATCCTGAGGATCAGGAAGTCCCGAAATAACATGACATCTTTGATTGTCACACTGCCTATCTTCTTCAGTTGTTGACTGTATTCTGATGCAGTTGCTGTTTTTCTTCCAAAGCATCGCAGGTACTTTTGAAAACATCCAAAGAGGTCCTCATCTGCTCTGATCAGGGGTACTACATTCTTTGGTCTTATCAGTTTTTGTTTATATCTCTCTCATATTTCTCAAGGTCCTCTCAGAGAGAGGCCCTTGTTCACCAGTGTAACGAAAGTCTTACGAATGTATACTTTTTCGCATGACGCCAAGTTTTTTGCTGATTGTACCTTCAATTTTTTTTTTTTAGCATTCAGAAACAGCGTGGTCACATTTTGTGCTCCCCTACCTTCAGTGCATGTTTCGTCTCCACAACCTCTGATCTGGCATCATTGCTGTTCCCATTTGTAGTGTTAGAGATGACCCCACTCCTCTAAGCATTGACAAAGAAATTTGTCAGGATCAAGAAGTCCCAAAAAGAGCATGACATCTTTGGTTGTCACAATGTGACCTTCGTGCAGTTCACTTCAAATGCATAACGCCGGGTTCCTTAAGGCAGAATCTATGTGCTTGACTTCGTCCACTGTCAGCACCTTAGTACCAATGGCTTTCACATTTTGGCGTCCTGATCCACGATTGCTGTTTGCAAGCCATTTCCATACATTTTGGCAAGCATCGGGACTCTCCTGATATTCTTTCGTCATTTACCAAGTTTTGTGCTGATGGTATCGTCCAACTGCGCCCAATAGCAAAACTTCTGTCGGCAGTGGATGTCTTTATGGGCTGTCTTTGGGCTGTCTTTAGGCAAGACTATTCTTTCGCATTTGAGAAGGGATGCCAGTCCCCAGGTATCTGACCCTATCTTCTTCAGTTGTTGACTACATTCTGACACAACTGCTGTTTATCTCCCAAAGCATCGTAGGTGCTCTTTGAAACGTCCAAAGAGGTTCTCTTCTTTTTTTAATTTGAGTTCCTCCATTCTTTGCTCTTATCACTTTTGTCATCTTCCTCATGGGTTGCTCCCGTTTCATTATGGTGTTTGGAATGGAGGTGGGAGTCCACTCAATGAATATTTGCTGTACTGCAGATTGTGCATTCTGCAACTTTCTTTGGTAGCCCTTGACTTTTTCTCTCTTTTTTTTTAAGTTATTGGCTTTTGTTGCTTGTGTGTTGTGAGGGGGATAAGGTGTATAAGGACTAGTGCAGAGGGCAGACCAGGTGTGAATTGTATGACTATCGTCTAGAACATGAGTGATTATTCAAGAGCTGTGTCTTACTACCAGCATCCCAGGAATAGAAAAGAGCTTTGTGACTGTTCAAGTTCAATGGCTTGTTTATGACAAGTCATTGTGTACAGAGCAAAATGAATGTACACAGGAAGTGAAATGTTTTTCTTGGTTTCAGTAACATAACACTGGGCTCTCGATCATCATACAAGTCATAGTGTCCTACCAAAGATTCTGTTAGAGTTCATTACTAGCTCCCTACGACCTACCTAGGTAGGAATCTTCTAGTTATACTACACAATCACTACAAAATACTATGTACTTTAGTCAGGAATCTACAATCTAGAGCCCTATTTTATGGAGAGTTGTAATTGATTATATAGTTGATTTCTATCATAAGTCTATGGCAGCCTGTATTACAGAAATTCATAATTGATTTTATCTTTTGACAAAATGGGGCCTGTTAGTAATCGGTTTCGCACACATCACTCCGACAGCGTCACAACACCGTCGCAGCAGGGAAGTCACCTCCTCCCTGGCCCTGGGCCTGGGTGCAGACAGTAATAAATCGCTGGTGCGTGCTCAGAAAGTTTATGAGACTACCGTAGACTATGTATGTTGTACTTACTTCCATCTCTCTCTTTTTCTCCAAAACGGATCTGGTGGCAGTGCTTGTTCTCTTTGACTTTGTGGAAGAGGCTGACGGATGACTTTTAATTGTTGGGACAGCATTCGCCTTCACCATCTGGTTTTCTTGATGTTGAACTGCAAATATAGTCCTGTGTCCTCGTAGTCGTCTTCAGTGAAATGTGCCCCACACACGGCACTTGATTCCGAAGGCCCATTCCAATTTCCTCGAGTGATTCGTACCCGTTGAGTCCAAATTTTGCGCAATTTGGGATCCCGGGGGAAAAAGGGAAGGCTTACTCCATCTTTTGAGGTGTTGCTGCACCCAGCAACAATACAGCGAGTAGGCATTTTAATTGACAGAAAAGAAAACTTCGAACTTACGAAACTTTTCTGCGACAATAGACAGCCGAGTACGAGTCGAGTGTGTAGAACAATATGCGGTGATGCGGGAGAGCGAGCTCGGAGGAGCAAGCAATCGCAGCGCAGCCTTCCTTTGCCGATGTCACGTGGTCACGTGACTTCGGATTATCGCACTCCCAAAACTTTCGCTGTTTTCAGGGGGCGGGGCGACAGTGGTGTCAAGGGAATAAATTGGAGCTGATAGTTGCAGCATTCCTCAGCTATCAAGGTCACTTTCATGGCTCATATCATGGTAATCGGCATTAGATAATCCATAAAAACATATGATTTAAGCCAAAGTTTGTGAATCGTGGGACCTTTAATGATATATTTTACTTTTGGGCCTAAACATGAAAGAAGGATGAAGTAAGCATTGGAAGCAAGGCAGGTAGTGGTGGTGGTGAAATGCATTGCAGCAATATATTAGGTGCCTGGTACCCGACATTTCAGTGGACATTTCCCCCCTCTCTATAATTTAAAAAAAAAAAGTATTTGAAAGTATGTTTTATCTATGTATCAGTAACGACAGGTTACACTGGATGAGACCTATGTACTAATATGCTGGTGACAGGAAGCTCTAGGAGTATGTGCTGTTTGTCTCTGTTTTTTTCATGTTATGTACTAGTCATTTATAATTGCACATATAGTGCAATTTAATTATGCAGTATAGAGAATTGGTATGAAAGGGGACATCTACTCCACATAAGGTTGTTGAATAGAACTACAAAACTTATTGGTACAAGATTGTGAAAGTTTGACCAAATTCCAATTAGTATCGGTATTGATGAAAGTAATGACATTTAGATGGTGTGATCAGTCAAAGAAGTTGACAATGTCGCATGTGAGCTCACCTTCCATTTGCCAAGTGCATAAAATTTCATAAAATATCTTTTTTTATACCCCCGCCAAACGAAGTTTGAAGGGGGTATATATGAATCAGCGGACGGTCGGTCGGTCGGTCGGGCGGTCGGTCCGTTGCAAATCTTGCGTCGCGAACTACTTCCTCAGTTTTCAACCGATTCCCATAAAACTTGGCACAGATGTGTGCCTTGGGTTGTAGATGTGCAAGACGTATTTTTTGACAGTACCCAAAAGTACGTTGCCGTGGTAACGGCATATTATGGGCAAAAATGGGTACAAATCTTGCGTCGCGAACTCCTCCCACAGTTTTTGATCAATTTTTATGAAATTAGGTACAGATGTTCATCTGAATATGTTAAAGGACAAGTTCACCTTCATATACATAAGGATTGAGAGAATGTAGCAATATTGGTAGAACACATCATCGAAAGTTTGAGGAAAATCAGACAATCCGTTCAAAAGTTATGAATTTTTGAAGTTTTTGTGCAGTACCCGCTGGATGAGAAGACTACTGCAGTGTATGAATAACTTAGATGTCACATGCGTACAACAATATAAGGAAAATATAAAGAGAATTTCACAAAATTCCATCTTTTGAAAAAAGTACACATTCCCCTGACTCGTTACCGACAAGTGTTATGGGTAATATTATTCCCCCTGCCTTTAGAAAGAGGCAAGTCAAGTGCTCTTTTATTATGCGAAAAAAGTGAAAATATGTTGAATTTTCTTTTACATTTTCTTTATACTGTTGTACGCATATGACACACAAGCTGTAGTAGTCTCCTCATCCAGCGGTTCCAACACAAAAATTTTAAAAATTCATAACTTTTGCATCGATTGTCCAATTTTCCTCAAACTTTCACTGATGTGTTCTACTAATATTGTTGCATTTTCTCAATCCTTATGTTTATGAAGGTGAACTTGTCCTTTAATGTGCAAGACACATATTTCCGCAGTGGCAAAAAGTGCGTTGCCATGGTAATGGCATGTTATTGGTAAAATATAGGGCAAAATGCTTCATGGCAAAACTGCTTCATCAGTGTTCTTCCAATTCTCATGGAATTCATATTGAATGTTTGTCTTAGGATATAGGTCAGCATGACACATTTCTTGACAGTGACAAAAAGTATGTTGCCATGGTAACAGCTCACATATTATGAGCCAAAATGATGGAAAATTTTGTGTTGCAAACTACTTCCTCAGTTTTTGCCCAATTTCCATGAAACTTGGTACAGATGTGTGCCTTTGGTTGTAGATGTGCAAGACGCATTTTTCGACAGTACCCGAAAGTACGTTGCCATGGTAACGGCATATTAATGGCAGAAGATCAAGGAAAGATCTTGCGGATTTAACTACTTCCTCAGTTTTTTGACCAAAGCTTATGAAATGTTGTTTTGACCAAAGCTTATGAAATGTTGTTTGGCGGGGGTATAACCAGTCGCTGTAGCGACATTTCTAGTTATTACTGGTAACAGAATATTATTTCCTGCATGCAGTGGTACTACAGAAAAAAAAGATTTACAATGATTGTAGTAAGAGTGTATTTACAGTTGGGTAATTCCGTGAAGTTGGGGCACAAAGTGTTACATTTAAGCATAATTCAATACTAATTATGCTATACATATATTCTTTATAGGCTTTACATTTGTATTGAGACCATACATTTTCCTGGAAATTTTGTGCCATTCAGACTCAATTTTGATGAAGTTATTTTAAAAAAATGTAACGGTGTCCTGTAGCATCGTGACGTGTCCATGTAGCATCGTGATAGTTAAAATCTGGTCCTAAAAGACAAATTAATGCAATTAGCTTGACCAAAATTTGATATAATATGCATAATTACTAAATTAGTCAGATAGCTAAATATCTTAACTCTATTTTCCACAGTTTTACTTTTACAAGAAAATTACACAATGTGTCACTATGCTACACAGTGTCCACCAAATGTAACAAAAAAGGACACCGCGTAGCATCGCGATACATTTTGTAATTTTCTTTTTAAAATTAAAACTGTGTACAGGAAATTTGAGATATTTAGCTATCTGACTAATCTAGTAAATATGCATATTGCATCAAATTTTGGTCAAGCTTATTGCCATAATTTGTCTCTTAGGACCAAATGTTAAAATTTCATGATGCTATATGGACTCGTCACGATGCTACAGGACACTGTTACATATTGTTTAATAACTTCATCAAAATTGAGTCTGAATGGCACAAAATTTCCAGGAAAATGTGTGGCCTCAATGCAAATGTAAATCCTACAAACAATAAATGTATAGCATAATTAATATTGAGTTATGCTGAAATGTATTTTTCAAATATCACGATGCTACATGGACACTGCCCCAACTTCAAGGAATTACCCAGTTATGAATTTTTATTTTTAATAGTAGATGGGAAAATGTAAATTTTTTATTGTACCATAAAGTGCACTCCTGTTATAACAAACACAGATGTAACAAAGACCTTGTCACAATGAAGTAAAAATTCAGGTCATAAAATTATCATCTACATATCTTTATATACTTCACTGTTTTGTTATGACAATGAGAGAAAACTGCCGGTCCCGAGAACTTTGTTATAATGGGAGTCACATGTCCAGAGCAAGTTGGGTTGAGCTCACATGTGACATCATTGAATTGCCCATCTGTGTTTGATTGATCACAATCGCAAAACAAATAAACTTTCTTCTTAAATGGTTTCTTTCAGAATTTGCTCAAACTTTTGCTGTCCTATTCCTCTGATTTCTCTGCTTCTATTCACACAAAATATATTTCAAGGTGGACTTCCGCTGTAAGCTTTGAGTGACACACTACTTCACATTCCTGAGCAAAATGTGTGCCCTTAAAGGACAAGTTCACCTTCATAAACATAAGGATTGAGAGAATGCAACAATATTAGTAGAACACATCAGTGAAAGTTTGAGGAAAATTGGACAATCGATGCAAAAGTTATGAATTTTTAAAATTTTTGTGTTGGAACCGCTGGATGAGGAGACTACTACAGCTTGTGAGTCATATGCGTACAACAGTATAAAGAAAATGTAAAAGAAAATTCAACATATTTTCACTTTTTTCGCACAATAAAAGAGCTCTTGACTTGCCTCTTTCTAAAGGCAGGGGGAATGATATTGCCCATAACATTTGTCGGTAACGAGTCAGGGGAATGTGTACTTTTTTCAAAAGATGGAATTTTGTGAAATTCTCTTTATATTTTCCTTATATTGTTGTACGCAAGTTATTCATACACTGCAGTAGTCTTCTCATCCAGCGGTTGCTGCACAAAAATTTTAAAAATTCATAACTTTTGAACGGATTGTCTGATTTTCCTCAAACTTTCAATGATGTGTTCTACTAATATTGCTACATTCTCTCAATCCTTATGTTTATAAAGGTGAACTTGTCCTTTAAATATCTGCCACACTGTATCATGAGGTATCAGTCTGTCTCTACAGCAAGTTACCAGTTATGAACTGCCTCTGAAAACTTTGCTTTAAAATGCCATGATCTGTTGCATCATTTCTTGTCAATCATGTGTTTGTATCTTGTTATAAAGAACTTTCATTTGCAATTGTATTATAAAGCTAGAAAGTATGAAATAAAGTATGTTTTTCTTGTACTCTATTGTGATGTTGCAATTCATATTTTTCTATCATATCTATCATATGTTGTGTGTGTGTGTGTGTGTGTGTGTTGGTTTGTTTTCATGTAAAGAAATACAATGTAGATAATTTGTTGTCATACTGTAAATATGAAATATTTTGCATTCCCATGTGTTTTGGTTGGAGCATCTTTGGCCTGATCAACAGCTTGTCAGTTATTGCTCTCCGGTTTAATCCATAGAGATTTTGTGGTCAGACTGAAGAACAAGGAACCCAGTTCCCTTCCCACAATGGCTTACAAAATGCAAATGCCGCTGTGACTTGTCAAACTAATATTTTGTGTAATCATTTTAGCATTTATTGTGGCTTTGCCTTTCTGCCCCCACCATTTTAAATGAAAACATATAATTATAGACCATGTCTTAATAATTAGAGAACAGGGGAGAAAAGGAAAATAGAATCACACAAAAGTTCATGACAGATAAAATGCTATTCAGCAGTAATGTACATTTGTATTTATTTCACGGCACATTTGCCCATATTTATATGTACAAATAACACTTCAGAAATTTTATCTCCAGGATAAGAAATCTTTCATGGTGTACTACTCCTTCACCCACACCCAAGCAGAAGCCACAGATCTAAAAGCTTTGTCAATTACAATCAAAATTCACGATAACACAGGTCATACTTATGTATGAATGTACATGTACAGTATGTTCCCCCCAAAAAAAATTACAATCAGATTTTTGCATTGACAACACCCAATATGATTAAACTGTCTACAATGTAAATGGTACTTCAAGGTCTTAAAATATAACATCTTAGCTCTATTTTGCAGAAAACCCCATCCAGTTTGGGTAAGCGGTCATAGAGAAATGTGGATTGTTGTAAAGCATGTCATGAGTCTGATTCTTCCAAGTTTAGCACTTTGATGCTCTTGTGTGTGAATACAATAGACAAAACTTGGAGGGAAGAGATTTCCGACATCCTCTACAAAATTTCTCATTTCTCTTTGACCACTGAAGCAAATTGAACGGGGTTTTCTGTGAGATGTGGGCAATGAGTTATAGTTTCATACCCTGAATTTGTATTTAGATTGATTCACTATTTTTAAAGATATCATTGTGGAGGGTCCCATTGTAAATTTTTTTTTTTTGACATACGGTACATACATTTCCCCCCCATTGCAAGAACTCTGGGTCTACTAAAGACAAATAACCAAAGCTATCACAACAGGGATTACATTGTATGCTCGGAAATATGAGGAAGTTAAAAATCTATTTCATTTAAACTTTTATAATCACAATAGTACTCTCATTGATGTAATTGAATTTGACATGACAAATTCGTAAAAACAGCATTCATATATGAGTTGGTCACAGACCTTGGTTTCATGTTAAAGTGCTTCATTTGGACACAAACACACACACACAGAATTGAAAACATTTATAATCCCATTCATTGATTGACTTAGAACTCTGTCTCTCACAATCTTAATTCAATACAATATGAAAGGGAAAAAATACCCAAATTACATTGTATTTCAATATTCTACTGGGGTATGTTTCACTGATGAGTCACTATCAATTAATGATCATACTCCGGAATTCAGAAATACATGGTAGGTAGGTACATATGTGAATCAATAGTCTTTATGATAGGAACGGATAAGGACAAAAATCCTGTTGTAACAGATTTGCTTACGAGGTGCCACTTTTATCAAGGTGAATTTGGCGGTCCCAATTTTCCATTACTGTATTTGGCTGGTCTCAGTTTTAGTACGTTTACAGTGAGGTATCGATTTTAATGGGGTGTAAATGGGATGTCCCAGCAACCTTGTCACAACAGGGTTTCCCTTGTATTTCAGTTTCTTTAATACTTTACATAATACATAATGTACTGGAAATTTGAAAATCACGTTGCAATAGCAAGCAGTACTGCACACATAGAATGCAAACATTTACATAGTAATACACTTTTTGTCTATCAAATAAAATGCAAAGCATCCCTTTAGTGAAGTTTTCAACGTTTTCAACCATCTAATCAAAGTCTTCATGCACAACAGTATGAAGCATAAAATGATGTGTCCCTGCTATTAAATCAAGTGAAGCCACAACTAATCCAAGATGATGGTACATTGTGTACATGTATGTACTTTTGCAGGGTGAGGTTTGTCGTGGTATTCATTGCGAATGTACACACATTCTTATAGATGTGCATAGACAGCATTGCCATGCTGTGTTAGTGTGTCTTGCTGCGTTAGTGCAGTGACAGTATACAGAGTTTGGTTTACATGGCGTTCAAACGGCTGACGAGCAGCCCTGATATGATTATCAATAAAGCCGAAAGTTTGTATTGCAATCTTCAGCATTCACTCTCATCTAATCATTGTCTTCATCTTTCTCTGAGCATATCACCTCCAAAAAATTGGGTAATGAATTGCAAAGAAAATTTCAAAAATATGCTATATTTTTTTTAATACATGTTCCAAACACTACCATGTTGTACATTCTCAGAAATACGCTTTGCTCAACAGTGGGTGATTTCAAGTTCGGTGCTAGTGCTAGTGCTAGTGCTAGCAGCCAAATAACAGCCTTAAATCGACCTCCAACACCAATGGTCAGATTAACGAGGCGATACCGATCAAAATTATCGATCACCAGCACTAGGTGTTGGAATCACAGCACCGCGAGCTCCGCGGGAATTGCGCAACGAAAAAAGTGATGGCCGATAGTTGAAGTCAAATATAAAAAGATGTAGCCAAAACTGCATAGTTTTAGACAAGTAACGAGGAATACTGATTAAAATGCCACAAATTTCATCCCTTCTTTAAAACACAATTATCTTTATTTTGCTCCCAGGCTAAGATTTCTATGGCCATGTCTGTAGTATTCGTGTTCTTTACGTGGGTGACCATTGCATTAGCATAGACTTTGCAAGTAAAACGTGCATCTCTTATGGAAGTGAATACGGGTCTCGCACGGCAACGCTAACACCAGGACCGAACTTGAAATGAAGAAAATGATAATCCCTAGGGGCTAGTGTTAGTCAATAAGGAAAAAGCACGTAAATCGCTATTAACACAGACGGCGGAGCTCGGTTAAGCAGACAACATTCAACACCCAGCCCAGCACCAGCAACCGGAAATACGTCATGATTTTTTAGGTCAACTCCCAACACTGACGTGATTTCAAGTTCGGTTTTATCGCCGGTGCTAGTGCTGAGATAGCACTAGCACTAGCACCGAACTTGAAATCACCCAGTACCAACCAAAACCAAGATGGCATTACAAATTCTTGTGATTTTACCTATATACATACTGTCAGTTCTAAATTCACTTTTATATTGATGCGCTCAATTTTATCACCTCCTTGCCAGCAATGACATGTTACTACAAATGAGCAAAGCTAACATTTCAGCTTAATTTATCAATTACTTCATTCAGACATTAATCTATCTATCTACTGTATACGCCCAATATTTCGTGAGGCTTTTATTTTCGCGAATTTCTCAAGTCAGCTGCCAGTCGCAAAATTAAAAAACTTGCAAAAATATCAACTCTGATCCAGATGTGAATGTGAGTACGCGTGTACATTTCTCAGTTCAGTACAGGATTCCACGATCGTGAATTTAACCACTCGCGAAATCGTCGGGAAGTCTTCATTCAAAAAATTTAAGCTCACTAAATATAATGAAGTCTGTTAACCCGTTGAAAACTATTCTTTTGCTGAAATGGGCACAAAGCCGCCCAGACATAAGTTCGCTTCTGTTTGGCATGTGGCATTTACATGCAAAACTATGCATTCTTCTTTCATGGCCAAAAGTGTCATGTGCCAACATTGCTCCAATAGATAGAGGATCATTGCGTCAAAACACAACAGCTCATGGAGCAGGCACATCATAAAACTCACATTCGCTTCACAACTATAGAAGCACTCTGAGAGCGCAGACCCCCGCCAAGCAGTTAATTTCCACCAATGATCTTGTTCTTTCATAGAGGTCAATGATTTCAACCCACAAGTGTGCATGCTGAAAGTCCCCCGATTCCCAAATATAGAAGCCTTTTCTTATGTCATCAACTTCCAGCTGTGTGGCACAATTTGCCCCACCAGAAACTAGACCATGAAAACCTCACAAAGGTGCAGCGTGAATACCCAGGTTCATTGACCCTACCTGCCAAAATATCAAAAATCCTTCATAAAATCCACAGAAATTCCGGGATCACTCCAAAATTTGATCATCTGTGACTTTTGTCATTCTCAACCTTTCCTGTATACTTTATCCAAATCCATTCACATCTTTTTGAGTTATTTTGTACACAGACAAACCAACATCAATGAAAACACAACCTCCTCCCTTGGCGGAGGTGATTATGAAGAGACTTTCATCACAAGAAAGACATCTTTAGCCTTCAAAGGAACTGAAAGGAATACCAGGAGGCTTTCATGATTCATTTGTTTGAGCTATATGACAAATGCTAATTTTGACGTGAAACGTCGTCTTCCGATGAAATCTTGGAATCTGGCAGACATCAGGAAGACATGGCACATATACAGGTCACTACCTTAATGACCTTAATGAAAATATTGAAAAACAAACAAACAAAGTACAAGAGGGTATCTTCAGTTACAACAAAAACAAAAGGCAGTTGTTTAGACTGAGCAAGAGCTATGCTTCTGTCAAATATCATACAGAGGAGAACTTCACACACATATGTGGAGAGGGTGTGTAAATAAGGGCTTATTAACTATTCTTCAACACACATGCACATGCACACACACACACACACACACACACACACATAATATATGATGCTCATAATGGGGGTACTTATTGCTTTATGAAAACAGAATGTTGCATCACAGAATATTAAGGTCCAAGGTGAAGAATAAATGTCTCTGCTAATGAAAAAATTTCTACAACGCTAATCATAATTACTATTTCTTATGTCATTGACAAGATTTTTAAAAATTGATTTGAATATGTGAAGAATCTGTTGAGGACCAAATTTCTCAACTGTGGTCTCTCACGGTTCGTCGTCAGAAGAAAAGAAGGACGGACTGCCACCGATGTCACCAGGGCCTCTAGATCTCCCAACACCACTGCCCGACCTCCTCTCACGGGATGACGAGGCGGGAGACGGCTGCGCCCTCTCTATGACATAGTGGCGGGACACCATGCTCTCCACCTGCTGGGCAAACATCAGGGTGGTCTCCAGATCAAGGATGGGGTTAGGGCTCTGGTGGGCCCGGCGAGTGCGGAGGTTGTATGGAGATTTGAAGCCAGGGCTCTGCCACGATAAATGAAAATGATAAAAAACATTCACACATCTTCTGACGATAGAGCACAGGAAGAAAGCAATTACTGGAGAAAAAGCGCTTTGAAAATTAAAGATATCATAATTCCTACTCATCATCGGGTAATGAAACTTCTTAGGTCACTCAAGATTATAAATGCTCTACACACAATTTAACACAAAATAATTAAAGGACAAGTCCACCTTCATATACATAAGGATTGAGAGAATGCAGCAATATTAGTAGAACACATCAGTGAAAGTTTGAGGAAAATTGAACAATCCGTTCAAAAGTTACGAATATTTTAAGTATCTGCGCAGTCACTGCTGGAAGAGAAGACTACTAAAGTGTATGATGTCACATGCGTACAACTATATAAGGAAAATAAAAAGAGAATTTCACAAAACTTTACTTTTTGAATAAAGTGCACATTTCTTCGACTTGCTACAGACGAATGTTAAGGGTAATATCATTCCCCCTGCCTTCTGAAAGAGAGAAGTCAAGTGTTCTTTTGTTGTGCCAGAAAAATGGAAATATCTTGAATTTTCTTTATTCTTTCTTTATATCGTTGTACTCATGTGACATCACAAGCTGTAGTAGTCTTTTCATCCAGCCGTGACTGAGTAGAAACTTCAAAAATTCATAACATTTTAACGGATTGTCCGATTTTGCTCAAACTCTCACTGATGTGTTCTACTAATATTGCTGCATTCACTCAACCCACATGTCTATGAAGGTGAACTTGTCCTTTAAGCAACACTGATCTGCAGCGCAAAGGAAGTAACAAGTTTTGAAGGCGGTTTAATCTACATGTTACAATATGGCACACATGTTGAGTTTCTCAATATTTCTGATGGAGTGCAAGTGTAAAGGAGAAGCATTCTAGTAAATATATGAACCTTTCAAAATAGATTAGCAAAGGAAAAACAGTAAAAACCTCATCCTGAACAGCATTGCAAGGAATTTGTCGTTGAAATGTTGGACAGAAGTACGAATGCATTTCGCATTTTACGTATAACTGATCGATTGTCAGCAGGGTTAATTCCAAGGGGATGAAAAACTCACATTAACAGGTGTCCCTTCTCGAGAGGTTCTATTCTTGCTCCCCTTGGGTCTTCCTCGCTTCCGTTTAGAAGACGTCGTTGCATCTGGATTTGATTCTGATGGACCTGGATCACATGAAAAATTTGATCAGAAGATAGTGTTATGTGACAGAAATAGTGTGAAGTCAAGATGTGGGAGCATCTTTGATGAACACATTATAAAAGTATCTGAGGGAGGCAAAAATGGTCATAACCTCAACAAACGCATCACTGCTATGTATGAATTGTCGATGGCTTTGATCCATTACATTTTGAAGGCCTTGAAGTCTGAGGATAATGTGATAATTACTAGACAAGAAATCAAGAGTGCCAGAACCAAAGAAGCTTGCTCTTCTTCCACACATAAAGGACAAGATAAGAATAAAACAACTGCATACATGCAAGAAAGGTTTTCAAAACAATATTGCATCGTGACAAACATTTGACAATCAATCCCCCCCCCCCCTCAAAGTGTAATTTCCATAACCATCTCAAGAATATCAGTCTAATCCCTTATAATAACATTTGAGTTGGTATTCTTCAATGAGATCAATCTTATAAGCAGCCAGATTGTGGAAGTGTCATTGATACAATAACAGACTGCATAATGAAGAGTATGTATACATTACATATTGAATGGCTGCACAAAAAAATCTTGTTAGTTTGTTTCAAAAGGAAATCCAAACCCAGATATAAATATGGATTTGAGTGAAAGGAGCAATATTAGTAGAATACATCAGCAAAGTTTGAGGAAAAAAGGACAATCGATTCAAAAGTTACAAATTTTTAAAGGTTTCTGTGCCGTCATTGCGGGATAAGAAGAATACTGCAGTTAATGATGTAATTTTGGACAACAATATACCAGTATCGAAAACATACATTGTATAGAGTACCTTGTTACTCAAAATTCAATTAAACAAACGATTATGGTAAAAGTGGCAATTTGTGCATAGTTTGGTTTTGTCACTTGGTCAAAGTGAGGAAAGTTGCATTCCTGTTGGTTTTTGCCAAGTTCCATCACATACAGGAACAAAATGCAGTAAAAATGTTTGCACATCTTCCAACTTCATCTTGGTATCACATGGTGCAAAATGTGTGAATACTTCCAGATTGCATGAATCCTTCAATAACGCATGGGGCACCTCACATTTATATGCAATGATCCAACACTGATGCGCCACTTGGAGTGAAAAATGAAACTTTTTATTGCAAATGCGGCTGTACTCTGCACACAGAGGGCTGAAGAAAAGTCAAAACTGGTATTCGTGTGGTGGTGTCACTCACCTCTAATGGGTGTGGCTGTTTCATTTGATATACTAGCATTCCTGTTTGCTGGCTCAGACATCTGATAGTGGGACCTGGAAGTGGTTGAGTCATTCACTGATGGAGATGCTACATTCACTGGGTTATAGGTCACCTCGACGTCACTGCTGTCGCTGCTCAAGTCTGTAACCTGGATTTCTGTTCGTGACAAGGTGGCTGCAAAGTACATAAAGAAAAAAAAAAAGCACTTTATTGTTTTGTTTTCCTATCTCAGAAGGAAGAGGGGCAGTTTCAAGAATTGCTGCATCTCCGCACTTTGATGTTTCTTTCACTGCATCTCCTATTTTGATGTTTCTGTCACAAGTGTGTGACATCTGGGTCACAATAACTTTTTCCAGAACAACAACTTTCAATGACCTGTAGCATGCACAGAATATATGAAAGTCCACACGGTTAATTCACAACATTAAATATCTATCCACTTTTACCTTTGAAATCCCTCCCTAAATAAAAAGGGACAAGTACAAAAGATAAAGACACATACACAGATGAGCAAAACTTATTTCAGGCTTGCATCGATGGTATACAGCGTGTCCCAGAAAAAACGAAACCGAGTTTCATTGCAATTTTTTGCGATCATAATCATATATTTGTTTTATCAGATATGCATGAATGGAAATATTTACTTCTCTTCTTTCATTTGATGCACAACTCACTGTTCATAATTCATGCATGGCTGAGTTAGAACAATAGAAAGTAATGCTACTAAATTTTCATTTGCACGAGCAAATGGCGACTTTTTTAAGCCTTTTTTTTTTTTAAGCCTTTTTCGGCAATCCTTTGTAAAAAATGAAATCATGGCCTTAATATCCATTCTTTTTTCTTTCAAAAGATATGTCATGCGTAAAAAATGATCTACGCCTACTCGAGAAAACTTGATTTGAAAATATGTGTCCATTTTTACTCAGAAAGATGGATAGTAATCAAGGAGTCAGTTAGCTTTCCCGACGCCTGCCCGACTTGGCAGATAACAATGGCCTTCATGCTTCAATGAATTTACACAAACATGAAGGGAGGGGTTAAAAGGGAATGTTACAGACGGTTCTGAATAGGGTCATAAATTAGCACATGATCCAACCACAGAGCAAGGGTGTTCATCAGCGGAATGTGAAGGGGGATGTAAGTAACTGAAAAAGCCTTCTGAGCCCTCCCCCCCCCCCCCCCCCCCCCCCCACACACACACACAAAACAGAACAAAACAGAAGACGACTTTTTGCCCTGCGCTTGTATCTTTGAAATGTTAGAAGCGCAAGTTCAGTGATAAATAAAGCGAAGAACACTCTCTTTCTTCTTCCCCTCCCCCTTCAAAAACTTAAAAACCCTGTCAGTGATGAAGGACTAAGCACGCATGAGGGAAATGTAGAGAGGAATGAAAACAGTGAAATAAGTTTAAGGTATAAAGTCATCAAAATGTGTATCATTGTTGTTCGATTTCCTGTAGCCACTGGACTGCGTGCAACATGAGAATACTCACGATATTAGTCTTCAATTATTGGTTATGTCTCATAGCTTATTCTAAATAAATGACAACAAAGGGCTGTCCGTCTCATACAGCATCCTCTGTAAATACCCCCTCCCCCAACAACATTCACTGTAGCACTGCGGTTGTTTTGTGTGAATTCAATGATGCAGATGAGCCCCATTGTCTAATGCTATGTCGGGAGAGCTGAATGCTCATTTTCTTCGACTATCCGTAGAATTGGCAGAAATGAAGCATGCTTTCATACAGATTTTTCTCAAGCATGCGTTATTCATATTTGACGCGTAAGGTTTCATATGAAAGAAGAAAATATAAATATTTGGGTTAAGAACTTTATTTTTCGAAAACATAACGTTAAAAGTCTGAAAAATTCACTTAATGTCACCATTTGCGCGTGCAAATGAAAATTTGGTAGCACCACTTTTCATTGTTCTAACTCAGTCATGCATGAACGATGAACATTAAAGGGATCGTACAGTTTTGGTTGAGACCTAATTTCAGGTTTCTCACATTTTTTGGTGAGATAATGAGAAACCTCTTATGAAATATGAAAGAGCATGCAATTCTATGAGGAATTCAACATTTATTTGATGAAAATTGGCTTTGAAATGGCTGAGATATCCAAAAAAGAGTGATTCTGATAAAGTGTGGGACCCACACTTTATTACGATCACTTTGTTTTACTTTGTTTTTGGATGTTTCAGTCACTCCAAACCCGATTTTCATCAAATAAACTTTGAATTCCTTTTAAAATGGTATGCTCTGTACTATATCATAAGTGTTTTCTAGGTATCTCACAAAAAGTTAAAAGCCCAATTCTCATCTCCACCAATACTGTACCATCCCTTTAAGTTGTACATCAAATGAAAGAAGACAAGGAAAAGTAGAAATTACGCGGTGCGTAATATATGTCCCCGCCGGAAGTAGCATTTTGTAGCAAAATGTACAATACAGGTCAACAATCAAGGTCAAAGGTCAAAATTCTGTGAAGAAGTTTTGAAGCCCTCACCTAGTGCCATCACATAAAGCAAAGAGAATCAAAATCGGGTTAGAAATGGCAAAGGAGTAGGATTTTGTAGCCAATGTACAATATAGGTAAAAATCAAGGTCAAAGGTCAAAGAAGTCAAAGGTCAAAATTCTGTGTAGAAGTTTTGAAGCCCTCACCTAGTGCCATCACATAAAGCAAACGGAATCGAAATCGGGTTAGAAATGGCAAAGGAGTAGCATATTGTAGCCAATGTACAATATAGGTAAAAAATCAAGGTCAAAGGTCAAAGAAGTCAAAGGTCAAAATTCTGTGTAGAAGTTTTGAAGCCCTCACCTAGTGCCATCACATAAAGCAAACGGAATCGAAATCGGGTTAGAAATGGCGAAGGAGTAGCATTTTGTAGCAAAATGTACAATATAGGTAAAAAATCAAGGTCAAAGGTCAAAGAAGTCAAAGGTCAAAATTCTGTGTAGAAGTTTTGAAGCCCTCACCTAGTGCCATCACATAAAACAAACAGAATCGAAATCGGGTTAGAAATGGCGAAGGAGTAGCATTTTGTAGCAAAATGTAAAATATAGGTCAAAGGTCAAGGTCAAAGGTCACAACTGAAATTCTGTGAAGAAGTTTCAAAGCTCCCATGTAGTGCTATCATATAAAGCAAACAGAATCAAAATTGGCTCATAAATGACAGAGAAGTAGCAAATTGAAGATTTTGATCACACACGGACGCACACACGGACGCACGGACGGACGGACGGACGGACGGACGGACACACGGACACACACACCTACGGAGCCCGTTTCATAGTCCCCTGCTCGAACTCGTTCGGCGGGGACAAAAAGATTATCTTTCCATTGATGTATAGCTCGTAAAGAAAATGTATGATTTCGATAGTAAAAAGTTGCATGGAAACCTGGTTTTGTTTTTTCTGGGACACGCTGTATAAGACCTTTACAGTGAACTAAAATTGATGCAGAAAAAAAGGAAAGAAAAGAAAACATAAATAGAATGTATTTGAACACAATAAGCATGCACATGAATACCAACCTTCCCTGTGCTGTATAGCCTTCATAGAGCTGCTGGAGGTCAAGGAAGGGAGAAAACCACCGTTTCCCGTCAGCTGCTCCTTGAGTGCATTTTGCAGGGAAGGCAGGGGACGAGCCGCTGCTTGGATTGCTCCCCGATGGACATGCTCCTGGATGTCTAGCAGAAGGCGATGATTGATCTCATTGTAGTCACGGTAACGGGAAGCACAGTACAGCCAGTAGAAGGTGCTGACCCCGCAAAAGACCTTTCGACACAGCCACGTCCTTGCGTGTATCACAGTCTGAATAGTCAGGATAACAAGTATTCACAGGCACTGACAAAAATCTAGCCATTTTTGTTTTCTGTATCATTATTTTCAGTACTTGGTACATCACAGGTTTGAAATATCTTTGAAGAACACTGTGTACAAATAACATCTATGACTGACAGCTGATTTACTACAACACTCTCCACTACTGCTCCTTTTGTATGAACTAAAATTGGAATGTACATGCAAAGGTGCACAGGTAGGACTATTACTGTCTTTCTGTAAAATAATTCCACTTAGTATGCAATTAAACATTCCTTTGTACATGGTTTGACAACAAAGCAAGAATGTATCTTTAGCCTGCACTATTGCATTTCATCACATCTAAAGAACAACGCATCTAATCAGAATGGGACTTTCAAGAAGAATCACTTCAGCAATGATAGTGCTATATCTCATACAATCTCATACAATGGTATGAAGAAGTTGTGAATTCAGTGAATCTCAGATATTTTGTAAGTAGTTTGCTTGTCACAGTCTCAAAGTCCTGTTTTAATATTATTTCAAAAGAGTAAAGAAGTTTGACAGGACTAATAGAGGTTGGTCAATCCGTTTTATGGAGGAACCTGACATACTATGTATCAACCCTATCATGAGGGTTTAACATATCTCTGGGGTAACATCTTAATGGATTCCATGACCCCAAACTATATTGTAAACCAGTGGGGTTTTACTGGAAGATGATGTGTAGAACAAATTAAGAGTGCAATGTACCTGGTCATCACTGGGCAGTAGATGTGAAAGAAGCCACTCTGTCACCCAGTTGAGGATGAGAAGGAGGTAGAGACCAAACCGTGCCCCAGCCGTGCGGGGAGTCGACGTTAGCACATAGGCCAGGACCAGGACCAGGATGTAGTAGATGGCCGAGTTGAACCAGGTGAACTCCCCCAGCATCAGTTTCTGGACCTGGGCCAGGCGCTCGAATGTCTCAGCAAACAGGGCCTTCTGCTCCAGTGTGCTGTTCTTCATCTCCTCAAATACCTACACAAGAGAGGCAGACACACAAATATTTTAGGGGAAAATGTTCTGTATCCACATTAGAAGTATACTAAAAAGGTTCTGTCTTATTATATGCTGCAAATAGCACATGCATTCGATTTATCTGGAAGATTTATTCACAAGAATCAGTTGCAGGTATCTATCCATGGCAAAAAAAAAAAAAAATGTACAGCAGTATGAGAAGGGATATGTGAAATAGATTTCAAAATATTGCAACCAACAGATCATTGTATAAGACATGTTGCTTTTTTCAAGTAGATTTTCATCATCTATCAATAACAGTGCTGGTAGTTGCAGCAGGAATCAGTAAAGCCTTGAAACAGCAGCCAAAAACACTTCAGAGACACTTCCTTACTTCATAAAATATTCTCATTTATTTTTTTTTTTATCATTTATATTATTTATATATGACAGGTCAGTCTTCACAATATTAATCAAATGCAAAAAAAAAAAAAAAAAAATGCCATTTGCACCCTTCCAAGAAGCATAGCATGAAAGTAAGCAGACAGAATAATAGCTCATCTTTTTTTTTTTTAAAGAAACCCCCAAAACTCTATCCGTTTTTCAGTGGTTCAACTTAAATCTTTCAAAAACTGACAAGAAAAATAGGACAAAGAGCTTCAATAATTGGGGTTTTCAGAAAGATGCTCACAAAGATAATCTTTGTACCTCTTTGATGCTGCTGGAGGAAGCCTGGAGGGCATGCTTGAGTTGGGCCTCCTGGGCCAGGATCTCCTTCTGATTGCGGAGGCTCTCGTTCTGCTGCTGCATCATGGAGGCTTGGAGACGCCCAGTCTCTTCCAGCCGCTCTGCCACGTCCTCCGAGCTCTGAGCCAGCTTCTCTACCGTCTCCTCCGTGTGCTGGTGCCACACCTATTCTCCCAGATAGACATGATGGTGCCAAAAACAGTCACGGAAAGAAGAACACATAATTACGACAAGAGCAGGACAAAGAAACCCAGAAGACCTCCTCGATGGATGACCACAACTGCATTAAGATCCTGACACGTAAGTCTCAGATTGATTGTCATAGTATGAATTTAAGTAAAAATCATCAACAATACTCTTGCATTGACACTGACAGGGAGTGTTATTCAATGTTTGGAGGCTCTCTGACGTTTGGAGCATTTTCTAATCTTCTATTGAAAAGCTACAAAATATTTCAACTTAGATCAAAATAAAGTAATTTGAAGGTTTATTCATGAATTACAATGTGGGTGAGTATTTGCTGAAAAAAGAACAGAGAAAAACAAGTATTAATACAGCTTACAATATGATATTGATTGAACGTATTTGAAATAAATTGTTATGAATGCATGTGTAGGCGACAAAGATCTAATCCTCTCGACTGGGTTTTTATGGCATCATTTCTTTTTTTCCATGGATTGAAATGCATTATGCTGACCAGAAAACTTGAAAAAGCCTGTAATCACGAGAGTGAAGTGAGATGTGACCTACTTGACTCTGCAGAAAGAAGCAGATATCCTGAGTGTGGGTGAAGAATTCCGTGTACGCATTGAAGGCAATCGTGCTTTCCTTCCACGGCAGCAGGCATTCCGTGGTGCTCATTGATGCTTCACAGGGGTAAGGATCAATTCCTGCCTTGGCAAGGTGGCAGTTTGCCAGCGTCAGTGCCATGCGGCTCTGCTCATCGTCAGTCAGACGCCTGCATCCTGTTGGTTGCACAGTTCCATGTGCAGTGTGGAACAGAATAAGATTCAAATAGCGCTACAAAGTAGGTAATATCCGAGGTTCTTCCAATGCTCTGCCTAGAATATGATCTCTTCATACCCGTCTTCTCTCAAAAAGAGGACCTGCCCTCCAGGATGCCTGGCAGAAATAACCAGAATCTTTGCAAAAATTTCAATTTATTCCATGCCTGACAAGATCTTAGTCAGTGTCAAGGTATTGATCATCAAGCTCCAATTTCATTTCAAGTCCTGTGATGATCGTGAACAACAGTCTTTGACTCTAGCAAAACACTTCCAAAAATGTACAGGGGTACAACAAGTTAAGATGGGACGCTGGTGGATTCTAAATCAACTCAATCATCTTGGCAAATAGTGTCAACCATGTAAGATTCTTGATAGACCCTTTAGATGCACGTAGTATATGCTTTCCAAATGGTGGAAGATGAATTTTGAGCCCTTCTGAGAGCTCTGTTCTGGCTTTTCTTATGACAATGAAGTGTGTGGATTGCATGTATAGTAACCAATGTGACAAGAGCATGGGTTATGCACTTGTCTCCACATTATAGAATGTGGCATGAATGTGTATTACATGTGACCCTGCATCACAAAACCACCAAAAAAGCTGCCGGACATGATTTTTTAGTTCTGGGCAGATTCTCAAAGAGCAGAATCTAAGCTTTAAAATGACATCTAACTTGATACAAATTGACATTCCAAACCTATGTAAATAATGAACAGAAAGGACGCACTCTGGAAAAAGTGCTTCCTAAAAAAGAAGAAGAAGAAGAAGAAGAAGAAGAAGAAGAAGAAGAAGAAGAAGAAGAAGAAGAAGAAAGAAATGGATTTAAAGTATAGGGTCTATTCAAGTGCCTACTCTCACCAAGCTGTGCTCCGTGAATTGGGTTGGCAAGTTCAAGCTAAGTGGATATAGACCTTAAGTGTACAGAGCAAGTTTTGAGCTACCTGTAGCGACTACTTGTAGAGCACTGGTCCAGCAGGTGCCATAGCGGGGGTGTTGGCTGTCCCTCTCAATGGCCATCACGTGCTTCTGGCCCGACTCGTAATCACCCATGGGGGCACCCTCCTTCAGATGAAGGCGAGTTTCTGTCCTTTCTCCTGGGGTAGGGTCCTCTTCATTTGCCTCATGTCCACTGCCTCCTGCCAACCACACAATCAAGCACAGCACACTTCCTCGCAGGCAGAACTTTGTGTAGTACTTGGCATTCATACTGCCTTTCGCCTTTCTGCTGTCTGCTATTAGAAAATAGAGAAAATATCTGGCATCAAAAAAGTGACATTGCAATTCTCTCATGATTGTCTAATGCTATACAAAAGTGAGAACAAACTGCACATTATCTAATTCTTCCACTATCAAACAGTTCTTCTTTTTCTTCTAGTTTACTGTCCAACACCCCTTAGTAGGGGCCAACCAGACAGGACAGATTAAACACACGTGTTTTGATGGGCGCTCTGCATCGGTTGATTAAAACTAGATTTTTGAAAAAAAAAAACAGATAGAATTTTTTCTTCTTTTCATCATGGATAGTGGACATGTGTGTGTAACAAAAAATCACCGTGCAAAGTTGCAACAATTTATACATCAGATGTGAGATGAATAGAAGTGAATAGGGGGCCTCATGAGACGTTCCCCCCCCCCCCCCCCCCCCCCCCCCCCCGGGCCTCATGAGGCGTGGGGGCGGTCCTCATGAGGCGGGGCAGTCCTCGTACGCGGGAGCGGTCCTCATGAGCGGGTTTCCCGGACTGATATAGAAACAAGAGGGGATTCCGTGAAGCCAAACATAGTCTCCGGCTCTCCGCGGAACATCTCCCCAATGCGACGGCAACTCACTATCTACTCTACCACTAACTAGACTAGACTAGAAACTAGTTGTAGTATTAAAGTGAGATCGTGTGAGATAAAAAATACAAACCGATTTTTCTGTCAAGGAACTTAAGTTCTTTGATCTACGTTATGCACAATTCCAGATCCATCCCAGAGTCTATTCCAGACGTTCGTCATCAGAGCAGATTGCCAAGTCAGAATGAATGTTCAATTGTTTATAATTTAATTTAGACGTCATGCACGCATTCATTTGGGCTAGGATAATTAAACAATACCAGACACAAATAAAAACGCATGGGACTAGGATTCTGCAACAACTGGCTTCCGTTAGCGTTGAGAAGATAATTTACTGATTTTTTCAGTGGCTGGCATGAAATCATACGTACTTTACTTCAGTATTGCGACAAAGTACCATAAATCAGAGCTTACCAAACGATACAATAAAACAGATCTTACTTTCGATACTTGCCGACGATGTATCAGCTGTCTCGGTAAGTTCAAATTTGGCACCAACAGCAACACAAAACTTAAAAGAAGAAAGGATTGGCGAAGAAAGACACGGTCGACTATTGATCGTTTGTGTTTCATCAGGGAGGTGAACCTGCGCGCTTCTACTGTACGTAGGCCTACCTGCTATGGACCACCTCCCCCCCCCCCCCCCCCCCCACACACACACACACATACACGTTGGTAAAATAAGTGTACTCTCCTAGATTTTTATATTTTTGAGAAGATGCTGAAAATGTAAAAAATTCTGCATGGGGGGGGGGGGGTCATTCAACAAATTAAGATCATAACACCAATATAAATTATAAATCTGCCAAGTTTGGTGAAATTCCGAATTGTGGGGTTTACAAGACAAAGAAAACGAAAAAAGGTTCACGCGCATGCATTTTTGATAGACATTGAGTTCGTCTATACCATCGGTAGGTAACATTATTGTTCAAGTATTTTTCCCGGCAGCGTATTTCCCGCTGATGCGATTTTCGAGATTTACAATAATTTCTAGGCAGGGACCGGGAAGACTTGAATTGGTTTATGGTGGTAGCATTGATAAGTCCTTAGGTATGTATAAGGCATTCCATTATTGTTTACACTTCTTATTGAGAAAACATCATTAGATAATTCGGGCAACTCGTTCTAACTCATTTTAACTCATTTTCAACTAACTGAAAATATATGTCTTTGACCATAAGAAATTGCTATTCAAAAATTATTCATCAGCGTGACTACATAACTGATATATCTGATTTTCAAAGCCTTTTTTTATTTATTTTTTTTTTTTAGTAAAGACAATTTGTCAATCGAATATTAAAGGTTATTTCCCCAAGCGACTGGGCCCTATATCTAGTTCAGATATGGAAACATAAGACTGTAATATAAAGTAAAAGTAAAGTATGAATGGGGGAAATATTGGAATTTATCGATAATATATACCACGTGAAATATCCATGACATTTTACTGTCTATGAGACCATTTTAAACAGAGTGTTATCAGGCACAATACTGCCTAGCAGCGTTTCAAGTGAATTGCTGTTAAAGGGCGTAAGATTGGCAGATTAAGGGAGAATTTGTTCATGTTCTTATTCATTGGGTAACATATTTAATCTCTTCATTGATCAATTGTAAAAGAATTTCAGTAGCTCTATGAGAATAAAACAGATAAGAGTCATTGGCAAATAATTATGATGAAAGAGAGTGTATCACAAGATCTATAAAATCGTTAATATATGAATAATGAATAAAAGGGGGCCTAACAAACTACTTTGGAGAACATCACAACCAATGTCACGCATCGTAGATACATTAGTGTAATAGAAGCAAACTGTTGACTGTTATGTAACTATAATTATACTGAAACACTCGAAGGCCTTTTCGCGGAAGCCGTAATGGTGTATGTTATAGAGTAATATTTCACGGTTGATTCTGTCAAAGGCCTTGGATAGGTACAGGAATATACCAATGGTATGCGAACAATTTTCTAATAAGGTGGCAGGTTAACTTTTCTGTGATTCAATTAATATAAAACATGAGTATTAAAGTTTCGTCGAAATCCAAACTGAAAATATACAGAGAAATACAACGATTTAAAAGACAAAATTATACTGTTTGGAAATATGTTACTTTTTCTAAAGTTTTGGAAAAACCACTTAACACTGAAATTGGGGTCTATAACAACGTACAGATCTCCTTTTCTTTGTAAATTGGGACAACTTTCACAATCTTCATGATAGTGGGCACCACATCAAACATTCATGACATATCGATTATGAATGCAAAAGGGCCTAAAGTACAAGCAAGCATATTTTCAACAAATAATTAATTTCCAACACCATCAGAACCAGGTCTCTCTTTATCTGATAAACTTGAAACAATATCTACAATCTCTTTCTTATACGTAAGACTAAAATATAAGGTGTTCGGGTTTGGTGCAGGTCTGTTATAGAAATTCATGAAATTGCTTATTAGAGGGTAGTAAATTCTGAGCAAGATTGATGCCTAAAAAAGAGAATCATTAAAAAATCTGTGGTATTCGAGAAGGGTGTTCACCCTCAATATTACTCCATCAATTTTTTTTGAATATTACAATTTGTTTGTTTGTAGAAATATTCGGTGTTTGTTTTAATCATTGTTTTTATAAGCTTATTAGATTAGTGAAATAATTTCTCTCATTCATTTTCAAAATATTTGTAAGCGTGTACTTATAAAAAGTATAGCTGGACTTACTTCATTATTTTTTCACTAGGGTATATATATATATATATATATATATATATATATATACATATATATATTGTAAAACACACATTTTCCTGTTGATTGATCGTAAAAGAGAATTTGAAATCCATGGTGATTTTTAGATTTCAGGTTTCAGGTTTCAGGTTTCAGGTTTATTCAACACTTCCATAAAAAAATTAACATATAACAGAAACATACAGCATTACAATCAATTAGACTACACAAAAGCATTATCATTACAACAACATTCATAAGAAGTATAACAAAACAAAATGATTGGATAGTGTTTGGAGACAAGCATAAAGGCACAGGCTTATATTTAAGCCCGTCTCCAGAAAAAAGATATACACATATATTATAATAAATCATGTCATGGAAAATATCTTTGATAAATATAAAACGTCTCAATTTCAGCAAATTAAAATATGATTGTACACATCTATCAGAAACACACACACACACACACACACATACGCACACCTACACACAAATGGCCTAACAATCAGAAAATTCAGTGTATTGACTTAGAAGGTATAATTTGTATCTCCTTTGGAATTATCGTAATGATGTGCTGCCTCGAATATCAGGAGGAATTCCGTTCCATATCTTAGGTCCATTGACAAATATCGATTTTTGAGACGGCAAGGTTCTGGCAAAAGGAACAGTATATACGTTAACATTTCTCATGTTGATATATAACTTAAAATAATCTAATAAACTTTTAGGAATCATATTGTTAAAACATGAATACATAAATATTGCACACTGATAAATGTAAATATATTGAAACCTCAAAAGTTTCAGTTGGTAAAATATTGGAGTAGTATGGGCATAATAATCACTGTGATTTATCAAACGAATAAGTTTCTATTGAAGCAATGATATTCTATTTACATTTGACATACTGGAATTGGCCCATATTACCGAACAATAATTCAAATGCGGGAGAATTAAGGTATTATACAGAATAATCAAAATATTTTTAGGTAAGAATTTCAATCTGGTAAATACTCCAACATTTTTGGCTAATTTGTTGCAGATGACTCGAGTGTGCTCATTCCAGTTCAACTTATTGTCAAGTATGACATCAAGAAATTTAATAGAATTAACTTGTTTTATTATAACTTCTTTAAGTTTAATATGTATATCACATACATTAATCTTTTTATTGGTAAACATTATATAATTTGTTTTATTAACATTAATCATTAGCCTATTATAATCAAACCAATCAACAAGTTTACTAAATTCCTTATTGAAATTACTTTGAAGTACATGGGGATCATTGTCGGACATAAACACACTCGTGTCATCCGCAAATAATATCATTTGTAATTTATTAGAAACATTGACTATGTCATTAATGTAAAGCAAAAAAAAAAAAAAAAAAAAAAAAAGGAGTGGGCCCAAAATGGATCCCTGGGGCACGCCACATCTTACTGACATCATCTTTGATTCTACAGCTTCAGAAATCACAAACTGCTTACGATTACTTAAATAACTTACAAATCATTTAAATACTACTCCACGAATTCCATACAAATAAAGCTTATGCAACAAAATATCATGATTCAGAGTATCAAATGCCTTACTTAAATCTAAAAATAACCCTATCATTACATCTCTATTATCAAAAACATTTACAACTCTATGAACAAATTCAATAATGGCAGAGGATGTTGAGTGACCTGACCTAAAACAATACTGACTATTTGTTATGATATTGCACTTATCCAGAAATTTTACGATGCGTGTGTATACACACTTTTCTAAAATTTTTGAAAACAACAGTAAAATAGAGACGGGACGGTAATTCGATATCTGTTCTTTATCTCCGCCTTTAAAAATAGGGATAACTTTCGCAATTTTCATTTGATCAGGTACAGTACCTGCAGTAAATGATAAGTTCATTATTGCACATATTGGGATACACAAAATATGAATAACTTTCTTTACAATAGCTACATCAATATTATCAAAACCAGGACTCTTATCTTTTAATTTACACACAATCTCAATGATCTCTTTTGGAGAGCATGGCAAGAAAAGGGCACTTGATGGGTTTTTATGAACATATTGCATACATTTGTCGTATTCTATATCATCACGTTGCCCTGCCACACTTTTCTCCAATATTGATAAAATATTCATTATATGCATTACTTATTGCACATTTCCCAGTAACATCTTTATCATTCCAATGGACAGTCGCGGGTAGCACATTCTTCTTAACTCCAGAACCAATAATGCCATTTATTATCTTCCATGTGCTTCTGATATTGCCAGAGGCCTTTTCAAATTTCTTTTTAAAATAAAATCTTCTTGCATTTTTAATTTCTTGAGTCACATAATTTCGTAATATTTTATATTTGTCATATCTCTCTTGAGTACGTTTTCTCAAATATCGTTTATACATAATATACTTTTTATGACATAACTTTCTTAAATCCTGATCAAACCATGGCTTGTTTCTGAACTTTTTCTCACCAATCTTTTTCAAAGGAAAACACAAATTATAAATGTACTGAAATTTCTTCAAAAATTCATCATAGGCTACATTAACATCACATCACTAACATTTACATTCCAATTTGCAACATTTACCTCTTTCACAAATTGACAAACATTATCATCATTTATTACATGCTTATATATTGGAATTAGGAAAATCTAACTCTAGATGAGAAAAGGAAAATATTGGAAAATGATCACTTATATCTGCCAATAATATACCAGTAAACATATCCTCTAAGTCATTAGTAAGTATGTTGTTCAGTAAAGAGGCTGTACTATTTGCCATGCGAGTTGGGCTATGAATAAGTGGGTATGTGCAATTTACCATACAAACATCTAAAAAATCATCTGCTTTTTGGCAAACAGAAATACTCAATAAGTTAATGTTAAAATCTCCTAATAAATAAATTAACTTATTTTCTTTATTTACAGTCATCAAAATTTCATTCAAAATTTCAGTAAAAGATTTCACACATTGATCTGGTGGGCGATATACAGCACCAACAACGATATTCTTATCAAAAATTTTTATCTCGATAAATATAGACTCAAAACATGGAACATTCACATTTAAATCATATCTACACTTAAAATCTAATTTGTTGATTACATATAATGCAACTCCTCCACCCCTCCTATTTTCTCTATGGCATTACACTCAAAATTATAACCATTTATATCAAAATATGAATCTTTAGATCTTAACCACGTTTCAGAAATACCTATGATTGAAAATTGTATATCAAGAACATTAAGTAATGACACCATATTATCAAAATTTTTATTCATGCTTCTACAATTCACATGCAGGCAAGAAAATGATTTTTCAGACATAATTCTATTTTTGTTAAATTCATCAGGAGTATAAAAGGCATGCGAGGGTTCAAAGTCTTCATCATTGCTGTCATCTGGAGGAGATACTGCTTTCATATCATATTGTTTCAGAGATTGTAAGAGTGATTTCTTGTCAGGCACCATTATAACACACATACACAATACACGCTTAAAATTACGTTCAACACACCCACACACGCACACACACACCTAAAGATAACTGATTAAGCACAATTATTCAAAACATATGAAAATACTTTAGAGAGAATGAAAAAAGACAATCTGTTGCACCTGGAGATTTCGCTGTTTTTCATCAAAAGTTGTAAATAGGATAATTTTGAGAATGCAAGATTAACGTAGTTGTTTTTCCGGTTTTACAACATATCTAGGTCTCTTCTGGAATGGATCACTTTCTTTGTGGAATGACCTCCTGGAGAGTTCAACGCAACATACACCCGCCCATCCATGGCCCACGCGTGCTGTATCTTGCTGTTCGGCGTCTTCATGTGGTGAAATGCTTCCCAGAGAAGAGCCCTCCTTGCATCGGTGAGATCCTTATTCAGGCTAATGCCCTTGTTTTTCCCTCTGGCTTCCTTGAGCTTTCTTTTGTTGCTGAACAGAAGTTGGCGGTACTTGTATGACGTAAGTTTGACAATGATCGGTCTTGCTTTCTTGGCAGCACCTTCAGGAGGGGGATTCATCCGCCGGATACGGTGACTTCTGTCTATGGCAGATGGGGGAAGGTCAACACCCATTGTCTCCCGAGCAACGCGCATGATGGTCTCGTCGGTATCTTCGGGTTTACCCTCTGCTTCTGGAATGCCGAAAAATCTCACACAGTTACGTCTGGAGTATTGTTCTTGTTCATCCAGTTTCCTTTTGAGAGAAGCTGACTCTTGTCTGTGCGATTCATTTTCTTTTTTCAGATCCTCAATTACCTTTTCACACCTGTCTATCTTGTGTTCCAGGTCCAGCACTTTACCCTCCTGCTGTTCCAGGCGAGTGAACACCTCATTCAGCTTTACTTCCACCGCCTCCATTACAGCCGCCTTTATCACGGAAAGAATTTCATTGTCTTTCACAAGTGCTTTTGTGCTTCGGGTTGCCATCATGGGCAAGAATTTGGCATTTGAGGAGGCGATAGATACTGGGGCAGGAAAGATTTCTTTGGCAATTGTTTTTTCCTGTTTCGCATGGGAAGATGAGTATGCAACTTTGATTCCACGTGCCAATAAATTTCAAATGAAGCCTCATTTGAACATTGGAACATTTGAAGCCTCATTGTAATGGACCCGTTCGTTTTGTGCAAGCAATGTTTAAACACTGCAAATCTTCTGATGTAATTTTACGTCTTATCAAATGACACAAACTCTTTTTTTTTTTAAACCTGAGTTTCAGTACATGGCGTAAATGTGAATATAAGATAATGTTCAATTTATATGTCAAAAAGTATAATGCCAGATTCGGGAAGGGGGAGGAAATTACTGGAAAATATACTATTTTAGAGAGGGTGACAAATTTTTTACTATAACACGAGTGGGATTAGAAATGAAAGGGGAAAAAAAGCAGATGTATATAAAACAACAAACAAACATACGAAATATAATCAAAATTGTCTTTAATCATTAGTATAAAATAATGATAGTACCAAGTTATTCGCATAAAGTAAAACGTCATGAATATTTGACTTTTGGGGAGTCTAACACAAATGCCAATCACAATATTTCTATTATTTGGAATCACCAGTTCAATAAAAAGTGATTCAGCGGTGTTATCCGTACGACACAATTGATCATGAATTACATGATCATGCTACACTCTGATTCCTCGGCCTAGTTTATCTTGCTTATTAATTCTTTACCTCAAATTGAATTGAATTGAATTGAATTACTGAAACTGTACTGGTGTTATACTCGAGACACAGTAAACAGTTCCAGCACGTTTGTTTCCATATTTCACTTGAGATCTATACATATATCCAAGCAAAAAAATAAAAATAAATAAATAAAAATACAAACAACCAAGATACAATTATGATACAAAGTGGGTCATGACTGGAAAGTGTGTCAGCATAATCATATTATGTACATAAAAGACAATTCCCTATAACATGTGAAATATGAAGGAACCGCAAAAGCAAAGCTTGTAAACACGGGTTCCAGGGAAAAAAAAAAGTGAATTTGTTTTGCAATGGGAAATAGGACACAATGTAGTAATGACGAAACCATACGAAAGCTCAAAAATTATAACCAGAGAGATCAAATAGAGAGATCAAATAAGCGAAAATCATTAACAGACGACAAAGTTTCAGTGAGTCCGATTTAAGGACTGTAATTGTCACATAATAGGCCCCTACTTATATCATTATAATATTTACATATGGTCATTTTAAATCATAATTCTATTATTCATATATGAACATGAAAGAAATGATACAATTCGCTTCGCTGTCTGTTTAACTGGGCTTAACTTTGTCTAATATTTTGTGATTGTAAGTCGAACTTTGAACTGGATCATTATAATCAAAGTTTTAATTACGTTGAGTAGATGATTGCTAATTATTCATTTACCGCAACATCTTCAAACAAAGTGCAATCTTTTTTCTGAGTTTCTAGAAAAGACACAGTGTCTTGTAATGTATATATATATATATATATATATATGTATATACATAATCATTATACTTAATTGAAAACATAGAAAATCAATTAAATTGGACATTATTTATCAAAAACTAATCATACGCATGAAATGGCCTGAGGAGTGGACAGTGCTTAGACAACGACTACGAAGGCGCAGACTCTGAAAGGAAGAGAGATGAGAGAACAGAGAAAGAAAGCCCACATCACATATTTATGTACACACACAAATACACACATACGCACGCACACACACACACACACACACACATATATATATATATATATATATATATATATATCCAAACATGTTGAGAATTCACGTATTGGCTCCACGAAGAAGGAAGAAATATAATATAATATATATATATATATATATACATATACATGTATATATATCATATATACATACATTTTTTATACACTTATACGGTAACACAGGAAGAGTCAACATGATTATAGAATAATGACAGAATAATTGTCTTGTGACTCTGACTCTGCAGTATGTAGAGACAGGTGAGCATGTGTGTGAAAAATAAGCCTATGAATATAAGAAAAGAAAAGAAGAAGACAAATCCCTTGCATGCTTCACTCAATTTAGTGACTTACTATACATAAGGGTATTAATTTTGAACTATACAGACAATAGTAATAATAATTGCCATATTACAGTGGATATACTAATTGTACAGCCTGCATGGTATCAAGACAAAAGGAGAGAGAGAGAGAGGGAGAGAGAGAGAGAGAGGGAGGGAGAGAGAGAAAGAGAAATCCTTGCAATTGGACAAAATAGGCGCGAAAAATAAAATATATGGTATGCAACAATCTTGCCTGTAGCAAACAAATGATATAAGTATAAGACAAGTCAGAAATGTCACTAAGTGTGATCAACGCCACCGATTGGTCACAAAAGAATATAGGGAATAAACCTGACAAGGTATACGTATCAGAAACTGCAACTGCAGAACAAAGTAAATGTCAGTTCCAAGAACAGGTCTATAACGGAATAAAGGGTAGGATTATAGGGAAATGGACAGGTTAAGGGGACTAAAACTTGGAATGTTAGGTTAGGGTGGGGCTAACATAAAAGGGGAGGTTGATTGATCAATTAATGATTACTCAAATGAAAGAAAGACTTTTGCTTTTGTAGTAAGGGATGGAAAATTGGGGATTTTTATGAGAAAGATTTCATGAACATGTATCTTAAGTACTCTTTGACTGGAGATATCATGCTTTGTAAGTTTTAAATTTGGTATATTTGTTTACTAAGTACTTGAAGATTTAAGTAGAATGATTGTAAAATGATTCAGTGTGTACCTTGACATGAGATATCATTACATGTATTTGTACATTCATTTTCTATATATCAAAACATTCAAGTTGAAGGTATAGCAACGAAAAGAAATCGATATGGCACGAAAATGTGTAGAAAGTTGTGTATAAATAAGTTTCTTGAATATATCAGAACATATTCACGAATGATATCGAAAGAAAAAGAACAAAAATGTGTAGGAGAGTATTGGCCCTCATAGATCAAATTAACTAAGAGCAGTATGCTCGCATCCCCCCCCCCCCCCCGCACACACACCCAATAAGAGAAACACTAAACCCCCCTGACAAGACCTTGGGATTAATGAGTTTGTGTGTGCATAAAGGTAATGTGTGCGTAATGTGTGTTTATATTCTCAAAGCGATTTACGAAGTAGCTGAAGTCCCTATACAGAACGAGTTGATGTATGACTACATGAAAGAAATATGAGCACACACAAACTAAAAAAATACCAAACCGTCACGAGTTTTGGTCCAAGTTCAAGCCTTCTGAATGAAATGCAGGTTCGGATAGAGAAAACATTTGCTCGTGTGTTCAGCTAATTCCGCAACAGAATCAGGCTCGGGGATACAACTCTGATCAGTATAGAGGTACACGTACATTGGTATTAGTATTATTTCATAACCCATGATTCATAAAAACAATAGGTCCTATTGTGCCAAACACATCCCTACAATAATGTTGCATTGAATTACGAAGTACATTCCCATCCTAATGTCTCATGTTAATCTGCACGTGTTCCATGTCTGATATTCATTCGGTATGAGTGTTTCAGCTAAATTACTTCCTGTCAGATCAATCACAAATACAGGGATACATTTACATGATCAGTGATCTGATAATGACATATCCCGAGAAATTACACAAACATGTAAATTGTGTTGGGATGCCCCAATATAATTATCAGTCATTTGTCAGTGTTAATAACATAGCTAGGCCTATATAATACATACATGCACAAAAAGAAGAATTGAAACGAAGAAAAAAATATGCAATTAAAGTACATGTTCACAGACTTCCCCTAAAATCGTTGAAAAAATATTGTATGCATGTATTTTTTTTTCCTACCCTGGATCAACAATAATCTGGCAAATCTTACATTTTACAGTGCATTTGAACAGGTATTTCTAAAATGTACTTTAGAAAAGACTTAAACATGTGTGGGGGTAGTGAGTTCTACAGTTTAGGTCCAGTAAAACAAATTGGTATGGCATTGTTCTATGATTTGCAAGATGTACAGACAAGTGTGCCGCAATCTTGGAAACATCATTTTTTTTTGGGGGGGGGGGGGAACTAGCTTTAAAGCAAGATGGTATGATTTTATTCATACTTTCGTACACAAAAACAACTTGTTGAAAAAAAAAAGTATGTCATAAACTGATATCTATTATCAGCCTCATGTTATGATACAGTAGTATTGTTCAGCATGGGGTATGGGGGATGCACCAACTATGAATAGAACATTACTTTTTGTAATTTATTTTGAAGATAAATTGTTTGTTTTTAGTTGTTTGTTTGTTTGTTTGTTTTTTGGTGCGACTGGCACATATATTTGCCCATACCAATTGCAGTAAGAGATATATACTAGTACCAAGGAGGTAGGGGAGGATGAGTGTACAATACAACATTCGCAATGCATTTTGAACAATTATGTTCCAGAGTCTACAAATAATTCCTATGCCTTTTGATACCTTTAATTTCGTTAAACTTCTCTTAATCATGAGATATCATACTTTTAACTCAACTTTGAGTCTACATTACTCCACAATGACTTGGTGTACTCAACCATAGGTATTGTTACACCATTCAAAGTAATTTCTAGTGCACTAAAGTTATGGACACCTAGACATATTATCTATTCATAGACAAATGTAAGCGCGGCACTTCAAAGTTACGATAAAGGGCTAAGTTTTCTCTGATATCTTTATTACATCCATGACTACATCCAATTCGTGTACAAATTTACACTCCAGTAATGGTTACCAGCAGCTTTCCTGAAAACCGAAGAGCTACCACCAGCAAAGCGAACGAATGGCGCCGTCTTGTTGGCGCCTCTTTTCAGGTGGAGCATGTAGGCTGTCCACAGCATAAGGCCTACTACCGGTAAATGCAAAGGAGATATGCGCCAGCTGGATCCACTAACCCGATCGTTTCGGTGGACAGGTGCAGCAAAATGCACAGTAGCAGGTAGAAAGTGCCTCCATCGCAGCACGCATAATACAGTACAGGCAACCGACATACCCTAGTACACTATACACACACATCGTAAACTCGCATACACACACATGTCATCTCCATCGTCGGCAACACCATACACCTTTTGGCCGAGTGTCTGCATACTCAGTCAGTACATGTATTATCGGACCGTCGTGCCTGCCCCCTCCGCCCGGTCTGTAGGTTTTCTATGGCAATAAACTGCGCTAGCTAGTACATATCCCCATCCTTCGGTCACTTTCATTGTTTTTCAACGACTGCCGTTTTCCACCCCCGTCATACGTGATTTATAGTTGAAATCCCGAATATAATCGTTCGTTGTGCATGGTGCCAAACTGAACATGAGGCCCGCTGTCGAGTATCGGACGTTTGTTTTGGCAGTCGTGCTGTCGGGCTTTGCCTGTGACATCGCAAACGGACAGGATTCCGACGACGAAAAGGTTCCACCACTGGCCAGGTGAGTATTCCGTTCGTCTCTCCGGGGTCAGCCGGGCATAACACTGGCTAGACCTATTTAACATAGGGATTTTTCCTTTGCTGCTGTGTGAATCCTATATACACTGTTAACTCATTTCTTTTTATGAGTCAGTAATGTTACATCTATGAGAATATTTTCTCCATAGATTTACTTATTGCTCACTCAGAATAGTGTAGTACTGTGACAGTACTACACTATTACTGTCTGAGATGGTCAGATCTCATATGTTGAGTTTTTGCTGCTGTATGCAATGTACTGTCTATCCCCGTACATTTATTTCTATTTTTTATTTATTATATTTTTTACTACCTTTTTATTCATAAAGTGCATTTTTTATATTGTAATCTAAGATAGAACTTTATTATTATTTGTTTGAATCATAAAATGAATAAAGACATACCCAGACTAATACAAAAATAAAGAGAAATGGTCAATACTTCATGTCCAATATACCATATATTGCAATTCTTGTTGTCATAGAAAATTGATGTAGAGTTCAATTTATGGTAGCAAACTGTTATCATCACAATATTATACTGCATGACCAAGAACAATATTAAAAATGTTACAGGCTGTACTTTCAAAAGCTGACTCTTGGTCAAGTGGGTAAATGTCCTTTGGATGTGTACTGTAAATAGCAAGCCCAGAAGAAATTTGCTCCAGCTCTCGAATATAATTTTTTTTGGGTGTGTGTGTGTCTTTTGTTAACTTCATATTCACGTTGTACCTGTGTAAATGTGGTTTGTAAATGATACACAAATTGTAATAAAACAATGTCTTTTTTATTCTATTTAAAAATTATTAATTATGAAAAAGAGGGCATGCAATTTGTATGTCATACTTAAGTCGGTAAGCATATAGATACACATGTATGTACCGGTATGCATGCAGCCACTAAGATGGGAAATGGATTTAGAAAATAAGTCATGTAAATTTCCATTTTCCGTTTGAATTATTCTTTTTTTTTCAAACAACATATGTGCACTCTCTCCATTTTCAATTTTTCTATCTTGTCATACTCTTATTTTCAACATATGAAGTTCCTGCTATTGAAAATAATTTGTATTTTCATTTTTTTTTTAAATTCAGCATCTACACATATGGATTTTTATGGTTAATCTATATACAAGACCAAAATTGTATGAGTGAATTGTGTGAAATATTTAACTATTGACAGAATTACAAAATATTTACTTCATAGTGTGCATAATTTAACATTAATAAGATAGTGTCCTTAGTATTTCTTTAGCATTACAATGTTTGGTATTGGTTAGATGTGTAAAAATATGAAGAATTGTCTTTTAATTTCAATGTGAATGATTGACAAATGATAACTATATAGCTTTGATAAGGTGCTGGGATTTGTGTACAATGTATCAGATGTGAGTTAATGAAAAAAAAGCAAATTGTAAATCGTCTGGGCATTCTTAGGGCTGCTCAATAATGTGGACATCACAAGTTCAATGTTCATACATTGTAGTTTCAATGCAACTTTTGTTTACTCTTTACATGACAGTGTTGAACTATGGACAGAAGCTTTGAGTAGACAGCTTACATCTGCCCTTGACAATGTTACTCAAATCAATGCACTTAAAGAGGTGAGTATTCTATCCATTTGCCAAAATCTTCCCTATTTCTGTCTTAGTATTAGGAAAGCCGACTTTGTTGGGTCTACATTGTAGTTACTATATATGCACAACTGGCGCCACATTTTTGGAAGTGGGGGGAGGGCCCAGTTTATATTTCTTGTGCCACTTCTAGGTACAAACTGTATTATCAGCTGACAAGCAAAAAACAAAAACAAAACAAAAAAGCAAAACAGCAACAGCAACAACAACAACAACAAAACAACGGCCCCAAGTTGCGGCTACCCTGTAAGTTCCCAGGACCCACTAGCATGATAGTTGAAATCAATAAGTCAGAAAATCAAACACGGTAAAGTCTATGAATGCTCAATTCTGATTGGTTAGTACCTGACTTATGTTTGATTTTCTGACTTATCTTTGGTTGAACCTTTTCATGCAACAGGGCCCAGCACTCATAATGTCTTCACGAACAGAATTAACCATATCTCATCTCTGTATCATTACCACATGCTATGGCATCAAAAACCATTAAAACCAGTGTTGGCACACTCCAAATACTTAAAGTTTTAATGCCATTGATTGTTTAATGTTACAATCCTTGTTTAGATAGCTGACAGTGAGGCTGTGACAGGTAATGTGCTATACCATACATCGTACACTATGCGGATGTAGTGTACATTTGTACATGTACAGTTGTTGTTGATCTTATCCCCATGTAGGTGTGATATAGGCTTTGTTAGTGTAGAAGTACTTGTAGTCAAAGCTCTGTGCAGTATTTTATTCAAGCTTGCAGTTATTGTAGACAGATTTCTAGCCTTTGTGATCTCATGCATGAGAAATCATTGACAAAAGGTTTGTTGCCCATGTACAGTTGCACAGACTAATAATAAGATTCAGGCTGTAAAAAGCTGTGTTTGAACCAGTTGAGGATGGACTGATTTTGCTACAACATGCATTTCCCATGATAGACACCTTCCCGAGTATACTCGGGGACTCATCCTCAGTGGGTTATAAGGGTGGCTCTTGACATACCAAGTAGTATTACTCATTTAAACAGGGGATTAAACTTTTGCTCAAATTAGCTTAGAATGCTTGTTTCAAAGGGCACTGTCCATAATACGTACACCATTTGTGCATGTGTGTTCTCTTACATTGGCTAGTGTGTGTGTGTGGGAAGGAATATTGATGATGATTGATGGATGACGTACCCCACAGTCATATTTGCTCCCTTTTCACTTGTCACAGACCAAATGTGAATTTAATAAAGTGACTATTAAAAAGGGTTACCATGGTATTAAATGTAAAGCTGAATCCGTGTACCGATACTTCATTAAATTTTCATCATACAATTGTAGTCTCAAACTCTGATTTCACAATGTGTAGCTTAATGCTGTGCGAGCTGAAATTTTTGTGTACAGATATTTTCGCCAATAGCTACTTGGAGGACATTTTCGCGTGTTGTTAATTTCGCGGTTGCGAGGGTCTAACCATGGTCTAACTGAACTTAGTTATTCATGCGCTATTATTTTCGCATGTTGTTATTTTCGCGCTTCAAAGGCGATTCGCGAAATTCGCGAAAATGAAACAGCATGTGTATAGTTTGGTTTTTTTTTTTAAATTCTAGCTTTGTGCTCACTCCTTTTGTTTGGTAATGGAAATTAAGAAAAATGAAGTTCATAATAATGAAAATAGTGTACACTATTTAAAGGGTTGGTACAGTATTGGTGGAGATGAGAACTGGGCTTTAACGTGTTGCGAGGATACCAAAAAAAAAAACACTTAAATGAAATACTGTATACACCATATATTTTGCTAGTCTAAATTTTCGTGTATTGGGAATTCCTGACAATTTCGCCAGTGGTTAAATTTTGGATCGTGGAGTCCTGTACTGAACGGAGAAGAATACACGCACACGTTACATTCACATCGGGATCAGAGTCAATATTTTTGCGTGTCTTTAATTTCACGAAGAGCACCTGACTCGTAAAATTTGCGAAAATAAAATCTTGCGAAATATTCGCCGTATACAGTAGTACAGATCATACCATTTTAAGAGGAATTAAAAGTTTATTTGATGGAAATCATGTTTGGAATGAGTGAAACATCCTAAAAAAAAGTAAAACAAAGCAATCATAATAAAAGGTGGGTCCCACACTTTATTTGAATTGCTCTGTTTTGGATATTTCAGCCATTTCAAAGCCATTTTCATTACATAAACATTTCATATTTCAAAAGAGGTTTCTCATTATCTCACAAAAAAATGTTAGAAACCTGAAATTAGGTCTCAACCTAAACTGTACTATCCCTTTAAGCTACAATGTAAGAAGTTGTTACAAATGCACTGTACAATTACATATTTAGTTGTATTAAGCCCTATTTGAAAAACTCTTCCTCTGTGAATCTACATTTATGTGTGTGCATGTCAATGTTAATGTAGTATTCACATGTTGTGGCATTACCTGATTGGAAGTAATGTATTGCCTGTATTGATGTTATAGATTTCGACAGGTAGAATTGATATTCATTAACTTTGATTTGCTAGCTCATACATTGACATTAGTACAATACTATGTGTTTAAAGAATGCGCCGTGCATTTGTATTTTTCTCTACCTCAGCCATTCAGCAATAATGAATGAACACTAGGCCTACTATTGAAAATCTGTCTGATTTCTGTGCCATTTAGAGATGGCAATTTTACATTAAAAGCCTGTAGGCACATTTCTTGATATTCATTTGATTTATTAGTGTAATCATTCTTCAAGCAAATATAACTCAGAGATACTATACTAGTACGATAGGGCAGGCCACCTGAAATGGACTACATCAATACATTTGTATATATACCTACATCTAGACATTGATTTTCTGATGGCTTCGAAGGTACATGTGAATTGATACAAGTAGGTACATTGATATCTTCCAAAGATGAAACCTCACAATATCTACCGTACATGTAACTAATCTAATGTACAGTATCACACCAGTGGGCAGTGTCATTTTCTGGGCATGTCGTGCTGTACACATTTGTGTCTTGCCGAGGGATGTATGCATGCAGCAGCAGCGCACAGTGCTGTGCCCTGAGAGGCAACACACACACATACAGTGTACTGTACACACATACATGTTTAACACAGACACACACACCCTCACACGCACCAATATCAGTGTGTCCCATGTGTATTCTGCACATGTACACATAGAACTGGCTATATCTGCAGATACAGGATACTCCAGTATGTATAAAAAGCTCCCTTGCTGGAGGTACATTTGTACAAATACAAGGTTTGGGCTTATGCCATGCATAAACCAAGCATATGAGTGAAAATACATGTCAGCTAGAATGTGATTGCACTGTACAGAACATGGGAGCTTTGTGATTTCAGGTTGCATGGGCATGTCAAAAAACACAGAGCTCTAAGTGCAGGATACATTTTACACCATAGTTAACTGATCATATACATTTGTAAATGATTTGGTATAGATACATGTATGTGACCAGAAGTACGAAGCATTATACCAGTATCCCACCTTCTTACACAAATATTGATAGAGGAGTATGTGCAATTTTAAATTTATTAAAAATAGACCTGTTTTTGCTGCATTCTCCAGTCTGATTTGCAAAGTTGCATTGTTCAATATGATACTGAATAATGAATCATATGTTGCTGATGATATGAAATTGTCATCTCACATAACTTGCATTTATCATGTATGTACTGAGAGACCTATTGAAGCATAAATGTGATAGGGCAGAGACGTACTACCTGTTCTTCTTAGTTTGACTTTTTGGCCAGTGCTGAGTATTTTAACAGGTATTCTATATGTAGTCCAGCAAAATGAATAAATCATCGCACGTATACATTGTACACTGCAACATTTAATTGTTGTTTAAAAGGTTGCATCACTGTAAATAGTACCCTTGGTCTGTGCAATTGACTTGTAGTTGATAATACACATATTTCATTCAACTTGTAACTCCTGACTTAATTTTACTATGAGGCTTAATGCACCCATCTCCGATTGAACTGAGCTGACTCCGCCCTGCCCATTGTGTGTGTGCATCCCAGTTTGCTTCTGGAACCATGACATTGCCAAAACCCTGTGCAGTGAAGAATTACACTGCAGTAGAAACAAAGCACTGTAAAACCAGAAATGTTAATGTTCATTAAATTATCACAAATTACGTGAAGGGCACCAAAATGCATTCTAATGCAAAAGTGCTTGTCCTTACACTTACAATGTAGATGCATTGAATGACCAAGGAGGTTCGAGAGATGGAGTTACAACTGACTATAATTATTCAATCAGCTGTCAGTTTTCTATGGATGGACAAAAGAATTCCACAGGTGCATTTGTACCTTTGATGTTCGATGCTTGAAGCTGCCATCTTTCTGAGCAATCTGAAGATTCGTTTTTAATGCTAACATAATATCCGGTATATGCTGCTCGTTTATATATCAAATGCACATTTCACCTAATGATAAAGCATATAAAACAAAAGTCAATTCTGTTCGAAAATATACATGTGCAAAAGTGTAAATCTAAGCTGTATTTTGTGAAAGTGTTTGAAATTTTACCGTCATGGAAAGCCAGTTTTATCACTTTTCTCCTTATTTCCGCAAAGTGAAACTATATGATATCATCTTCAAGTATAGTTCTTTATAAATTAATATGTCAGATTAGAGTACAATCACGTACATTCAAGTAATTTTGATATCTATTTCAGCAATATTTGAGCAATTTCTATTCGCGCACCCCCGTGCCTTTACCATTGTCTACCGCCCATCGTTTGTAAGTAGGGATAGTGAAAATCAATTACCATCGCAGAGACATATCTTCCTTGAAAAGTGGGTGGTGATTATAAATGCAATGAGACACGAGTCAATTGTCTTCGCATCTGAGCGGCAGATCCAATTTGACACATACTTCAAATATTTTTGAGTGGCGGCTTCGAGCATGGGATCAAAGCGAATAAGACTGTTGTGACTCCATTTCTCGAACCTCCTTGGAATGACAGTGGCAGTTGGCAGATATTTCATTTCGCAATAAAAGCCGTTGGCTCCAAGTCATGAAAATTTCATGCTACAAATATTTCTGGTTTTACACTAATTATGATATTTGTTATAGAGTTAGGACATCACTGTCATGGTCTTGATATGTGTAAATCATAGTTGAGGTGGAATTCTGTAATCAAGTTGTGGCTGAAATAGCCAATTCTTTGATTAGATGGCTAGAGATGTATGCAGTGCATGGCTACTACAAATTGAATCATATTGTATGCATTGTCCAACACTTGTATGAAACGAGAGTAAGCATGCAGTAGCATTCTCAGGTTGCGACAATTAATTTCTTCGTTTCACTTTTCCTTGCAGTTATACAGACAAGAAAACTTGACGACAGTGACGATTGATGGGGTAGCTCTAATCAACGATGTGGCTGATAAGTGGCAGGCCATACTTCAGAAGAAGATGACAGCTGTCAGGGTATGTAAAAGTAATGTTTATTTTAAGCCATGAGGTGTACAGTAAGATACATCATGTAACATTGAGTATGTTTGGACAGACAGACAGACAGACAGACAGACAGACAGACAGACAGACAGACAGACACACACACACACACACACACACACACACAAATACAACAGGTGTCCAAAAACACAATGGAAATGTTAATCTCCCATTGAAGATCTTTTTGAATATAAAAATTTGATGATGTCACAATAGTTTTTTTACACTCCCTGTGGAGAGTGTACTGAATAGCCAGAAATATTTGAGTGCATGAATTTATTTTTTGTCAATTTTGCAAGGAGCCAAGATTTGTGAAGTGAAATGCATGCATTTAAGTTCCTGTCTTCACTTGTCTGCATTGAATGCCAGTGACAATTCACAAAAATTTCATACTACGAGCAGCAAATATTTCTGGTTATATTACCTACTCTTTTAGGAGTACTTCTCTTGGCCTCACCTGCTCTACCACCGGTGAAGGTTCATATTGGTGATAGAATGTGTATTGTAGTTTGAAAAAAAAACAGAAAAGAATTTTGAACTAAGAAAAATGTAGCACAGTAGCCTGTCTAGATGAATTGTGATCTGATCAGGGTTGCCCTGCCAGTACAGTAATAATTTGCTACTTGTGTTGAATAGCAAATTTGATTACATGAGGCCTGGCCCAACAAGGTACATGTTACTCCAGAGGACATCACAGTATTTTCAGCTGGAATTATAAAATCCTCCAGATATGCAAGCAAGGAATAGAAAATGTGTCTTGCTTAGTAAATGTGACAAAGGCCCTTTGATGTTATTTTCCTATCAGTTCAGCCTTTTCACTAGTTTGATGAATTGTTCAGTGATGCATACCAGCAATATCACAATTTATTTGCATAGTGGAAAAGGGCAAACTCAGTGACATTTTTCTTGTTTGTTCAGTTGCTACAATGCATTTTGTTGACTCTGCTATAATTGTGTAAATTTCATCATATTCTATGGATACAGGTGTACAAGTAGTTGACATTTTACAGAAGATTTGGTTTTGACATTTATACATGGTGCAAATTTGAATACACTGTTGTACAACCAGGGTTTTGTGAGTGTATAATTTGTGTCTACACTACAATAAGTACCTTTTCATTACCACAGGTATATTTTGCTTTGTTTCCTGCTCTTTTATAAATGAGAAGAAATAAATTCCATGCTGAACTGCTGGTTAATGAGTCTTGCACTTCTGACTTAATTGTTTAGTTCTTTTGAAGTAGTATACAGGTTTGTAAGTGTCACTCACAAAAATAGGGAAAAATGCAAAGTTCAGAAGTAATTTGTTTGTATGAAGGAATGCTTTTGGTTTAACACAACTACATTATATTCAGAAGGATGATAGAGAGCAAGGTTTTTAGTACATAAATATGATCATTATTGGAATAAGGTGTTTTATTATGTAGCGAGATCTGCAGTGTAGATTTCAGATATTTGCAGTATTTAAAGCATTTTATGCCAAGTACTTCTCTGTGATGCTCATCAGTATCAATTTCTACAAGGTGTAGATGTGAACGCTTAATCTACTGAGAGCTTTACATTATTGCTAAGTATATATTTTTTATTATAGTCAAGCCAGGCATTTTGGACATTGTGTACGGTGCATACTATTGTAGGAAAAAAAAAGAATTATATACTCTGCCAATTGGCACTCAAGCACACACAGTGTTGAGCAGGGTTTGGTACTCATATAGTTTACTCTGAACAAGGCATACTGCCTGGTACTGTAGTGCTTTTCAAACACACACACACACACACTCACAAAGGAGTTGAAAAAAAATGTTGGATATAATACTTAAAGCACTAGGATGTGACAGACAATCATGGACTGAATTCATTGTCAGTTGCCATTGAATACACAGTGTTAACTTCACAGATTGTAAGCCCTTGTCCTGTACATACAAAGTACTTGCAAGTATTTAGTTTGTGCACTCGTGTTCTATCTGCAAGACTAAAGGCAAAAGCTGCTTGTGATATGGATGGATGAACATACCTATTATGAATAAACCTGGCATTTCACAACAAGAGATTGTATTGCAATGCTTGGTTATCATGTCAATGTATGACATTAAATGAAGAAATCTGAAGCATTCCATTTGTCTTGTCTGTACACCAGTCGGGGAAAAAAGTGGTCTTGCATATAATTTACAGATATTGAAGATTATGAAATTGAAGTTCTGCCCTTTCTTTGTTCATCTGTTGCAAATGCCATTGTTTATGAAACTGATCCATAGGAACGCAAAACCTTTCATTGCTTGTTGCAGTGATTTGTGAGAGACCTACAAATTGTACACAGTAGTATTGTTGTACATGTACATGCACAAAAAATTGCATTTAAATTAAACACTAAAAAATAAATACACCCCCTGCATACTGTAAACCAGGGCAGCACACTAAACCATTTTTTCTACTGGTCTGTCTGACAGGTACATGTAGGACTAGTAGGTACCCAGTTTTTCAACTTTTGACTGGTCAATTCTTAAAAAGTAACTGGTCTGCCAGTGATTTTTACTGGTCAGGGACTGTTGGACCATCGCCAGTGTGCAGCGTTGTGTAAACGTCAGTATTTTTCATGTGATTAATTTTTCGCACTGATCGGCTAAAAAACATATTTGCGGGTTGTCCAATTCGTGCTTAACAATTGTCAACCCATTCACAATGTGCAGAGAAAATTGTGAAGATGGGCGCTAGACTGAAGTAGCGTGATCATACGCGAAAATTAATGTACAGACTGTACCACGAAATTTTCTGTGTTTACAGTTACATTGTACATGTAGGATACTTATAGGCGTACTGCATCAATATGACAGGGATCCTGCTGGTCATAATTTTGATGCATCGCCTTAATAGTACACAATAAAGACTGGCAACATTAACTGGTACCAGCCACTTTTGTGCTGAAAGCTATGAAATGAATGTATACTGATGTCACATACAGTGTAAGCCAGCATTGTCATACCAAACTTCTGAGCAGAGGCTTATAAGTCAAGAGGAACTACTTTTGCACCACGATACTATACAAACTAGCACAGTCCTTGTTAGAATGCTAAAGGTCATGCTAATGTGAAGGTACATGTGTGTATATAAAGGTAGCGTTGTCTGAGCTGCAGTTTTGATGCTTTACTGGTAAATTCATTTTGAAACTGCCATTTTGAAGTCATGGAGACCAGCTGCATGAAAACATTATGTGTGCTCAAGCTCGCCTAGTGCATTACCTCCGTGATCACGTGTGGGTAATTCCATTAAAAGGTCCCACTAGTTAAATGCCCCTTCTATTTACTTCATATTGTCATTGCTTAAGAATTACATACCCTAAATCAATTTCACTTCTGAATACTTTTATTCAGGTATCTTCCTTTTCAAAGTAAAATATAGAAATTGCTTCTTCAAAGTTCCATTTTGACAAAAAGTGCAAAATCACAACGTTTTTGGGCAAAATTGTGTGACATTTTACGTAACACCAGTTAGACAGATTTACAGCTTGTTAGTGGATTAAACTCTATTTCAAGGGGTCAAAAATGGTAAAAGACGAGCAAATTTTGAACACTATAAATATAATTCATGCATCAATTGATATACATTTGCGCACGAAAATCCCAAGAAAGACGTTTCACGTGTGAGTTTTGGTGTCCCCATAATTGCTTACACGAGAAACCTTAATATGTGAGTGTAGAATCCATATGAAGGACCAGTGTTGAACTGTTTGTTGTTATTTTGGTAGCAATCACATAGTTTACAAGATTTCAAAAGAAAATTGGGGTAAAATAAATAAATTTGAAAAAAAGACCAAATTATAATTTTCACACACGTGGCTTTGGTGTCCCCCTAAATATTACGTCGGGGCACAATGATAGCTATTTTTTTTGTGTCTTATCACAACAATAATTACTCCTCATTGGCATATTTTACAATGTAGCTGTGGTTTCTTTGTAACAGGTATCAAAAATTGACCACTCTATTAATTTGCAAAAAAAAAAATGCAAAAATAATATTTGGTGTCCCCCTTACATGAGAAACATTGAAGAATCTTTTTCCTGGCCAAAAAATAGTGGTTGTGTCATTTTTTCAATAGTATAGTTAATTTCTTACTTCAAAATAATCACTTCTATTGAAACAAACATAAAACTAGTTTGAAATATATGGTAAGATACCGGTACCAAAATGGCTGGTTCACCGTGTAAGGGGGACCAATGGTGTCCCCTTTACATGGTGAACCAGTTTTTCCCCATACACTGCAATTTGCTTTGCTGACTTCCTTCAATTTCAGTTTAGAATATTAATTTTCAGTCAGTTTTCAAGGGACTTACTCAATATGAATGTTTTTTAAAGTTATGTTGAACAAAAATCTGATTTTCTGATTTCATTGGCAAAATAGGCATGTCACAAAGTGGGTCCCTATTTTATGGAATTACCCATGTGCATGTGTGCTGTACACTATGTGCACAGGATACATAAACACATAGTGTAATTTCATTGCTGAGAGAGTTGCATTGGCTGTGTAAATACAAGGTGCAAGGAAAACAAAAAACACACTATAATGTAAAAGTATATTTACATGTGCACAAATGGAAATAAATTACATATTGGATAAATAGTGAACATGTGCAATATGATACAGTGTATTTGTTGTGTTCAGAATAATATTATTGTTCAGAATGATATTATCAGAATAATATTATGCCATGACACAACAGGTGTGATGAATGAACATTATTCTAAAATATTTTTTAGAATAATGAACATTATTCTAAAATATTTTTGATCATACACAGTATGATGTCTCTGTCATCAATATATCTCAGTATTTAAGCAATATTATCTGCTTTGCATGACATGATATTCCGTGAAAAAATTGTATACCCGGTACATGTGGAGTTAAAACGTATGCTGTACATTAATTGTATGTGAATGTGACAGAGCAGTAGTCCACCAAAGTCTATATACCGGATACAATATACATATATGACCAGTGTAGTAAGTAAGAATTACATGTAGTATGCATGAATTTGTTTGATGTGTAACAATTCTGAGTGTAAATGCACAAGTTGTAAATCTATACAGTATAAAATGCGAGGATACCTCAAAGCTATGACCGATCAAATGGATTAAAGTAGAGACAAGAAGAATTATGGCAATGCCACTTGATATTATAAACAGGCAGGAGGGAGGATCAATTTCAATCCAAGCATGAATTGATAACACCCCCAGGATCTGAGATGTTATCATGGCATTAATTAATGTAAGTGGTAGACGCATGCCAATACTTAATTAATTTATCAAATACACTATGATTGTCAGTCGCACTAAAATATGTAGGAAGATTGTCAGTCCCCTTAAATGTAACATGGATCTTAAAGTTATATGTGTTTGGTTTGTGTCTGCATTGATGCTCAGATCTGTATTGCTCATTCATTCATGAAACCTGATCTTCCTCTGAATGTCACATCGAGATCTGTCTAAAAGGGTTGCACTGCAGATTGCTGTCATATTTCAAGTTTGGTAGGAAAGATACAGTGCTTAAGCTGGACTGTAGTACACACTTTTCACTTTATTCTGCAGTGTTAATGCTATGCCCTGTGTGTCATCATTATTTGTGATGTGTTGGGGAGGGGTTGTACAATGTAGAACCTCCAAATGCAGCACTGACATGCAATTTCTGCGATGGCAATTGTCTAGCCTCCGTGAGCCATCAAGGCTGGTGCTTGTGTGTACCAGAGAGAGAGAGAGAGAGAGGGAGAGATGTCGTTGTATACCCATACACAGTGATGATACTGTATGCTGTCAGTGCAGTGAGGCAGTGTGTGCACTGTGTGTGTGTGTGTGTGTGTGTGTGTGTGTGTGTGTGTGTTCATGCAAACCTACAGTGTATGTGTGCTATCCAACAGATGCCTCACTCTCACCGCTGGGTGACAAGCTTTGTGGATCTGCCTAGAATTATATGAATTAAACATGAGCTTCTCATACTCTTTGTATACACACAGTGTTAATTAGAGGTTCCCCATTAGATGTGATATGTTCGCATAGACACCAAAGATAACCTCTATCAGAGTTATTACTGAACTTATTTTACAATATAACGCAAGTGTACTGCCAGTGTGTTTTGTTTTGTTTTGTTTTTTTTTTATTAGTGTTGACAACTCTGGCCATTTACAAAGTATAAATGTTTGTTTATCAATTTTATCCACTTGAAATGTGGATCGGGAGTAATATAGAACAAATTATGAATATAGACATTTTTAGAAAGTCGCTACATGGATTATATATTTTTATTTTTGTGTTAGAATGTGTGATTGGCAGCAATAAGTTTAGCAATGTCACAGCTTTTATGCATTTCTAAAGTAATTATTCCCCAGTTGCTATTTTGGGTATTGGCTTTTCTCATTAAAAAAAAGAAATAAAGTTAGTTCCTGAAAGTTTTGCTATAATGGACACAATATGCACCTTGAGGAGAGGTGATTACAGTTGTATGCAGGCTGTAGCTGTATTACAAAACTGTACAAACATGATTATTATGTCTAATAACTGAAAACATATCACATATCATGCACTTTACATTGTATGTATAGGCCTATATGCCAGTCATTCTGATAATACAATGTATTTGAGGAAGTTGTAAGAACGTAATTACATGTACTTACATATGTTTTAATTGATGACATCTACATGAATTACAATTTGTAGTGGTCATGAACTATTTCATAAAGTGTATTTAAGAGAAGGGGTATTACGAACTTGCACTATTATTCTTTAAATTTTACTGTGATCGTCTCGTTCTTTAATTACTGCATGAATAAACAGAGACATACCGGAGTTTGATGAGATTGAATACATATTGATCTTGGTTCTGTTTTTTCTTTTTTTTTACAGAAAATTGTTGACAAGCTAGAAAGGAGCTTTGCAGCATATGAAAATGATCCCGACATCACGGTGAGTTGTGCTTCGGGGGATGGTATAGCTTTGGTTGTGATGAGGATTCAGCTTTTTATGTTTTGCAAGATATTTAGAAACCACCCTATGAATTTTTTAACCCGTTGAGGACGGACTGATTTTGCTACAACTCGCATTTCTCATAGACACTTGCCCAAGTATACTTGGGACTTGTCGTCATTTGGTTAAAGAGCATACAATTCTAAGGATAATTTAAAGTTTATTTGATGAAAATCAAATTGAAATGAAAATGTGCAGAAATTTGAAATTCCTGACCTATCTAATCTCATGTCTGATTTCAAAGCAAATTCTGCCAGTCTGTGCACAGTGTAACTAACTTGGTATGCAGTACATTCACAACAGTAAATTGTATGAAAAGGTTGGAATACGAATCTTCACTGTAATCATTGGTGAGGCTGCCCTGAGTAAATATGACCTCTTTTATCACACTACTTTTTCTTCTTCTCCTTCTTCTTCTTCTTATTGTTGTTGTTATTATTATTATGATTATGATTATGATGATGGTGATTATAATTATAATTACAATAATAATAATAATAATAATAATAATAATAATAATAATAATAATAATAATAATGATAATTATTATTATTATTATTATTATTATTATTATTATTATTATTATTATTATTATTATCATCATCATCATCATCATCATTATTATCACCATCATTATTATCATCATTATCATTATATTATTATTATTATGAAAATAATAGAAGTGATATATTTGAAATAAAGCTAGTAATTATAGTACATTGTAGCTTATCAATAAAGACACTGGTTTGCTGTAGCACATGCAGAGAAAATGTAGTCAACTTTTTCTATGCCTATACCTCTTTACCGTCATAATTCTATAAATTGTTTCATTTTCCTGTTCAATGTTTGTAATTCATATCCCTTTAGTATTTCAACTACACATGCCTTTCTTACCATCACAATTCTATGAATTGTATCATTTTCTGTTCAATTTTTGTAATAAATATCCGTTTAGCAAGAAGATGTGAGTTACCCAAACTCTAAGAACTTGACTGGTGTGGAGCTGAATTATGATGACCGTTTCAAGTCAGATGTCAACCTAAACCAGAGCTCAGTGCAGATTCCCACAGACATCTACAAAGGAGGTAAGTACGATCTTTTTACCTCTGCTGACCTGTGCATGAAAACTTCATCACACTCCAAAGTTTTAAATAGAATAAAATATGATGAAATTTCTAAATGTATTCGACCTATTTCCATCCTGTACCTATTAGACCAGTGAACTCTTATTCAATCTTCAGGTGCTTACAAACACACCCACCAAAAAAAAAAAAAAAAAAAGAGAGAGAAAAAAAGAGATGTGATTCCAACTTGTTTCATTACATGCTTTCATGCTAATTATGGAAATGTTTTCCCAAGTCTGAGTGTAGAATTAACTTGAATCACATTTGTTTGGCCAGATGTGGTCTACATTGTAGATATGCTTTTCAATCAAGTTTTGCTCCATTTCTGGTGTGCATTTACAATGCAAATGGTTTGACTTCTAATCTATCGTGAAGAGGCAAAACTTAGCTTGACTTTGTGTTCACATGATACATGTGTGTACTCCCGTATGCAAGCATACTGAGAACTGTTGGGAACGTTCATTGATAGGCCATGGAGCTTTTGATGCAGTAGTTGTATGATGTCTTATGCAGTTATGCAGCATGTAATAGCCCGTAGCAAAACTTGGAGGCGGTACGTAATGGGATGCGACGAGAATTACATGTATGTGTAGTCTAGCCTGTCCAGACACCATATAATGGTGCCTGATAGCTGCATGTTGTTCACTGGAGCGAATACTGGAATGAACAAGACTAGAATATACAGAGGGGGAAAAAAGGGAGAGTATTCCACCAAACCGTGGTGCACTACGTTTCAGGCAAATGGGACTGCTGTGACAGCAGGGAAAATGGTGTAAATATGGCATGAGAAATACATTCCTGAAGCATGGTATAATACAGACATGAAGTCCTTTGTAAGTGTGAAAACCTTCTTCATGACTACCTTTGCAGAAGTCATTATCCAGAACAAGAATGCAAATTTCATAATTATACGATGTGGCAACAGCAGAGGGATGCAACACAAAAGATACAACAATGTCATACAGAGTCCAGTGCCTTTTATTGTGGACCCACGTCTTCCTTTGGCAGAACACTGATGAATTTCAGCCTTTTATGTCAGAATGCTGTTATTAATGAAAAGTAGAATGTCAACCACAAAAATTCACGAAATGGAAGCCGTAAAATATGGCGTATGTGGACCCAGAGATATTTTTGAGTCTGATTTGACTCATGATGCATTTATTCACTCATAGTAGAAGTGAGGATTTTAACCCATTGAGGACGGGCTGATTTTGCTACAATGCGCATTTCCTATAGACACCTGCCCGAGTATATTCATGCAGGACATGTCTTCAACGGGTTAAGATTACATTGCCAAATCTTGTTATTTTGGTCTCCTTTCATCCCTTGTTCACGCAGACAAAGTGATCCTGAATGGTATCCAGGCAACTGAAGATGTTGACAGCGTCTTCCTCGAGAACTTTGAGGAGGATCCCCAGCTGTTGTGGCAGTACTTTGGCAGTGCTGATGGCTTTTACCGCTCCTACCCAGGTAAGGCCTCCTTCCCCCCCCCACCACTTTATTCATGTGAGTCAGTGTATTTAAAGCATGATATTAAAGAAATGTGAAGACGAGGCATTCAAGTATCCATCAAACACTTCACTCTTGTAAAGTCTTGTGTACTACTTTACTCTTGTTATGTCTTGTGCTTCTTACTGTAATGCTTTAATTTGACCTTTTCTGTGAACATTTGAGTCGCTGCTAGGTGAATGAGCTGCATGAATGCAGTTCATGATGTTTCATGTTTCAGTGATGTGCAGTTTTAAACTGCAAAAGTTACACTGGAGTCATGATGGTGCCAATATCCTCCGTGGTATTTCCTTCACAGGAAAAGGCTATGACTGAAATGGTCTTTACTGACATGTTGACATTTTGTTATATGAAAGTGAATTGGTCACATTGTTGCTATCCTATCTTGCTCTTTACTTTCAATGTCCAAAGCTTAGGATGTCACATTCTCCCAACAGAACAAAGTGTGGCAGGATTTGATTGATATTGAGTGGTATAGACAATAATGGCCACTGGCCATAACTACACATCAGCAAATAATTGTATCATTAAGACACATAATGACTATAATTACCAATAGCAGTCATTAAAGTATCCAATTAAGAGCCATGTACTATAAAAAGAAGGCAATGTAGACATAGCTGTAAAACACAGATGTCACGGTGATTAAAGTGTGGCTGCTCACTAGAAGCTCTATGTGATAAAACTGTTAGTATGGTAAGCTTTATTTTGATAATAAAGTGTCTATAGGGCTGCAGATAAGTTATAAAAGATGTAAATGCAATATGTCATCGAAGAGAATTGACACTGGAGATACTAGCTGAATTATTGTTACAGAAGACAAGTCTATCAAATCAAATGTGATTAGTGGTGAATGAACAAATATATTAGGATAACAGTGTTTTCCTCTTGATGTTCATTTCAGCACGAAAGCAAACTATAACATTGCAAAGAAAGAATTAAAGAAAGAAAGAAAGAAAATTGGCCAAATCCTGCCTGGGATCTTATTGAAGTTCTAAGGTATACACTGTGAGTGTATGTAAAATGATAATGATAACAATAATGATAATAATAACAATAATAATAATGATAATAATGATAATAATAATGATAATGATAATAATAATAATAATAATAATAATAATAATAATAATAATAATAATGATAATAATAATAATAATAACAAGAACAACAACAACAATGTTCATGCATTCATATATGTCTAAACCTTCATTTTGTCTGATATTGCTCCAATATATCATGCAGGAATTTAATATTTAAAATAGCAATTATAATGGAATTTAACCTGAAAATGTGTCTATTTTTTTACTCATCTTTCAAAGATCTCATTATGACATGGTCTGTACAGGAAGGGCACACAGAGTACAAACATGTAAATTATCATTTTCCCTTCCAAAAGCCTCTACTTGGAGTCTTGGAAAGAGGCCATTTTAAGGGGAAATATGTGACTCTTGGGAATGATTGGAGAGAAAGCAGCATGTAATTTTGTAAAGTGCCATTATGCCATTTCTCGGAAAGAGACAGCTCCCAGTAATAAGCGATCATCATGTGGGAATTTGTCCTTCCCAATTACATCTGACTGGACTTCTGAGGGAGAGAGAAAGGGTGAGAGAGGGGAGAGAGGGAGAGAGAGAGAGAGAGAGTGTGTGTGTGTGTGTGTGAATGTCTGACACTACCTAGTAATGATATTGTAGTATCACATATCACAGTGGAATATTCACTGTATGCTGTATGAGTGACTGCTTGCGAGGCATTGTGTAAATGAAAGGGTATCTGCAGCAAAGCCATGTGCCCTGCATTGCAAGCCTGTGTGACAGTGACCATATTAAATGTCCTATCTGGCCACCTAAAATGTCCTACAGACATTTCAGAGGCAGGCTATTTGTAGAGTTTTATTTATTCACTTCTTCTTCTTCCTCTTTTCTTTCTTTCTTTTTTTTGAGGAAATTAATGGTAGTTTACCATAGCCAATCCTCATACTAATTTGACACTGTGACATGACTGTAAATATGAATAATGTCACAGCATTTCCTTTGATGCATTAAATCTTCTTAAATAGACACATCTATTGAAGTGATTGTTATTAATGGAAGGAATTGTTCATATCTTCTCTTCTTTTTCTTTTTTTTTTGAGAAAGAGGGAGATACAGTGTGCAAGATTACATTAAGTACAATAAAGTATTTTGCATACAGAGATGGTAAAATGTAGCTTTCTTTGCTTATTATGAGCTGCTTGCATTGCATTGTGAGAGCACAAGACCCGTTTGGACCCACTGAATCTGACTTCTAAAGAGCCAGCTTCTCTACCTCACTGAACAATTAAAAAAGAAGGGAATACAAAATAGCTTGCAGAGTGTCATGCTATGCACAGACGATTTTTGTTGATGGATCGCGCATCTTTGTGTGTGTGTGTGTGTGTGTGTGTGTATGTGTGCAGAAAAAGATTTTAGGATTTGTGAGAAAGAGGGTTTAGAGGGTAGGCAATGTATTGTGGGTAATGAACACTGTTATCAAATACCAATTGATATTGCTGTCTCATTGATAAGAATAGTTATGTGGGTGAAACTGTAATCTGTGAGAATCAGTTGTAAGGATTGTTCCACAGATTGGACAAAGTAACCGGGGGGCCAAAAGCTAAAAACAGAGGTCGAGTTGCACTCTCTCTACAAACTAAGTAGACCATGCTTATTTTCAAGTTTTTATTGTAACAAACAACATTCCACTGGTCTACCTCAAAAAATTTGTTGCGAAAGCCTCCAAATCCAAGATGGCGTCCAAGATGGCCGCCATATTTACTGAATTTGTTATTTATATGATAGAATTTGATAGAAACATCAAATTTCAACAAATGTAATGTCATATGAAAGAGAATAAAATTGTCTACAAGTTGATACCATTTTTGTGGGTTATTGTGATAACTGGATTGAGATTTTAAGGAAAAAACACTCATTTTTTGATATTTTTCTGAAAAAAGGAAAATCATGAAAATGCTTGATTCAGCATAAATCAGAGAAAGACTGAAGGATTATCTTGAAACGTTTCAAGAATTTTGTTTGACATATAATTAATATTTTGAGAAAATTAGGGGTTAGTACCAATTTTGGTTCAGAAGATATATTGTCTCAAACTTGAAAACTCACTACGTAAGAATGGCCACTTTAGTTGTGACCAAGACCTTGTTGGTCATAAAAAGGTCTGCGCGCCAAGACTACTACACGCACCACCGGCACTGGCGCTGGTAGCAGCACCAGTAGTGCGTGTAGTAGTCTTGGCAAATGCAGACTTTTTCTTTGACAAACAAGGGTTTGTGCCTGCAAACTAACTTTTCATATCAAGTGGTAGCTCAGGTGATACTGATCGCTATTATTTCAAAGTAGATTGTTCTGAAGCAGATGAGATGAAGCAAACAAAATTTCAAATAGAGGTAGTAGCTTGAAACTTGGCACCAATCTTGTTATAAATAGTTTAAGACACAATTTAGATCAACCGCTCAAAAAAAAAAATCAAGATGACAGCCATCAAAGTTGACATAGTGTATTGCGCCAAATTAAATGTATTATTTCGATTTTGATACAATTTTGTCTGTTGTGATATCTTAAACCGTCTTAGGTTTTTATGGACACATTTTTAAAACCAGTGATATTCTACTCTCCGAAAAAGAAAAAACAAGGAAAAGTAGAAATTACGCAGTGCGTAACATATGTCCCCGCCGGAAGTAGCATTTTGTAACAAAATGTGCAATATAGGTAAAAAATCAAGGTCAAAGGTCAAAGAAGTCAAAGGTCAAAATTCTGTGTAGAAGTTTTGAAGCCCTCACCTAGTGCCATCACATAAAGCAAATGGAATCGAAATTGGGTTAGAAATGGCGAAGGAGTAGCATTTTGTAGCCAATGTACAATATAGGTCAAAAATCAAGGTCAAAGGTCAAAGAAGACAAAGGTCAAAATTCTGTGTAGAAGTTTTGAAGCCCTCACCTAGTGCTATCACATAAAGCAAACGGAATCGAAATCGGGTTAGAAATGGCGAAGGAGTAGCATTCTGTAGCAAAATGCACAATATAGGTCAAAAATCAAGGTCAAAGGTCAAAGAAGTCAAAGGTCAAAATTCTGTGTAGAAGTTTTGAAGCCCTCAACTAGTGCCATCATATAAAGCAAACGGAATCGAAATCGGGTTAAAAATGGCGAAGGAGTAGCATTTCGTAGCAAAATGTACAATATAGGTCAAAAATCAAGGTCAAAGGTCAAAGAAGTCAAAGGTCAAAATTCTGTGTAGAAGTTTTGAAGCCCTCACCTAGTGCCATCACATAAAGCAAACGGAATCGAAATCGGGTTAGAAATGGCGAAGGAGTAGCATTTTGTAGCAAAATGTACAATATAGGTCAAAAAATCAAGGTCAAAGGTCAAAGAAGTCAAAGGTCAAAATTCTGTGTAGAAGTTTTGAAGCCCTCACCTAGCGCCATCACATAAAGCAAACGGAATCGAAATCGGGTTAGAAATGGCGAAGGAGTAGCATTTTGTAGCAAAATGTACAATATAGGTCAAAGGTCAAGGTCAAAGGTCACGACTGAAATTCTGTGTAGAAGTTTCAAAGCTCCCATGTAGTGCTATCATATAAAGCAAACAGAATCAAAATTGGCTCATAAATGACAGAGAAGTAGCAAATTGAAGATTTTGATCACACACGGACGCACACACGGACACACGGACACACGGACACACGGACGGACGGACGGACAGACGGACGGACACACGGACACACACACGTACGGAGCCCGTTTCATAGTCCCCTGCTCGAACTCGTTCGGCGGGGACAACAAATCGAGTGGAAGTTTTTACTTTTGATGTGAGGAGTGAATAACAGAAAACGGTGAATTTAGAGTGAAATTGGAGTGACTTTTGAGTGAAAATGTTCATTTTCACTCATTTTAGTGGGACCTTAGGCCGGGCTCCACACTAACTTTTATTTTTGGTGGCCCAAAGGCAAATATCCGACCTTTTTTGGTGGCCCGATCAGGCCACCAAATTCTTCATTTCTGACATTTTGGTGGCCCGACATGCGTTTTTGGTGGCCCCTGGCCACCGGACCAACGTTTGTGTCGAGCCCTGCCTTTGAATAGGGATCACTCGTCACTCTTCGAGTGATCCCCGAGGTCACTCTAAAATAAATGAAAACGAACATTTTCACTCTCGAGTGATCCTGATATCTAATATGGGAAAGCATCTAACAATGGCATAAGTTCAGATCAATTGTGACATTATGACCCACATGAAATCAGCCCCAAAACAATGTAAGAAAAATCTGATAACAGTAAATACAGTTTCAGCATGCTTATTTGTAAATGTGAATATACAGCACGAATAATCAATTTGGAAAATTTTATTCGAACAATATAGTGAAAAGTAATTTCGCACAACACATTTAAGAGCAAAGTTGATAAATTGCCGCCATGTCAGATTTTTTTTTTTTTTTTTTGAGGGGTCGGATCAGAAGGGCTTTCAAGGACATCTACGGATCAGACATTATTACACATACCATCATCATTCACGTTTCTACAACAGCAGAGTAACATACAAGTAAAAAAGCATATAGTATCTTTGATACAGAAGCATTTCTTTTTTTATCAAAGATTGGGCTTTACCCAAACACTGGAATGAGCTCTACCCCCCCCCCCCCAAAAAAAAGACCCTCAATATGGTTTACATTAGTACAATATCGTTCGGATGTATAGAAACATGTAATAGACAGAAAGATAAGAAGATTAAAAATATATATCAAATTATAAGTTATAAGTTGAGATTTAACTTTGACGCAACACACTTAAGGTATTGTTTGCCATTGGGAGAGATATCACATTCGATTTATATGTGCAGGTTAGCTGTATTACAAAACATTCTACCATGTAAAAAAATCATAATAAAGCCTAAAACATACGAAGATATCACCATTTCTTTTCAAGAAACCATAACCATGATAACTGTTAACAATTTAGTATTTGAATTCGAATTTGAATTTGAATTATATATAAGAAATATTCTTATCAGATCTATTTAGTACATCTAACAATATTTAGCATTAAATATACTGATTTAAGCTTGTACATTACTTGTTCTATCCCTAACTCACAGTTTAGAACTAGCTTGAGGAATTAAGTAAAGCTGGGTTTTTGTTTTACGTGCACTAATGGTAAATAATGCCTTGAACGACAACCTCGATTAATTACCGCCATCTTGAATTTTGTGTGGATACTGTTTTTATCGCTAATTATTACACATTGGAAAAATTTGTGCCAAATTCCAAGCTCCTATCTCTTTTTGAAAAATACTTTCTGTTCAATCTTATCTGCCTCAGAACAATCTAGTATGATGAAATGCTACAGTAATAGCGACCAGCGTCACCTACCACTTGGCATGAAAAGTTAGTTTGCAGGTACTTGCAAGTCACTAGACCATTACAGTATTACATGTGATCATGTAAACACATTGTATGCAAAATTCATAATGCATGAATATAATTTTTTCAAGTTTTAGATGTTAACTTGTCAACAGTGTATGATATTGCCCGTAATTCCAGAAATATGAGTTATGTCTCAATCTCAATCGCAGGTTTCAAATAATTCTTCAGTTCTTATTTGATAAATACTAAATCATGCATTTTTACATTTCTTCATTTTTTTCAAAAGAATATAAAAATATTGATTCCCCCCGAAAAAAAAAGAGAGAAGCAAACAACCACCCCCCCCCCCACTATTTATCACAACACACAGCTAAAGTGGTATCAACTTTTAGAAAGTTTTGCTCTCCTTCATATGACATCAAATTTGTTGCAATCTAATGTCTCTATCAAATTTTATGTTTGAAATGTTAAATTCAATAAAAATGGTGGCCCTATTGGACCGCATCTGTACTTTGGAGGTTTTTGCAACAAATCTACTGAGGTGTACTTACGGAACATTGCTTAGTATGCTTAATATTATGTATGGTTTTGTTTATAGAGAGAGTGGAACTCGAAAAGTAAGCACGATCTTGGATTTGACCCTCTGTGACGTCTTTGGAAACAGATGCGTGCAAATACATATTATGTAAAATGGGATTTCAAGTTTGAGACATTATAACTCCTGAACCAAATACAATACTGACCTCCAAATATTGATTATATGGGAAAGATTTTAATTTCTGCATGGTTTTCATAAACATTTTTGATTAAATTTTTTGTAACTTTTTAGAGAAATATTCATGGTGCATTCTGAAAAATGTCTCCATAAAAACCTAAGATGGTTTGAAATAGCATTAAAATGTTCAGAGTATATAAAAACCATGTAAATAGAAACCAAAACAGACAAAATTGTATGAAAATCGAAATGGTACATTTACTTTGGCGCAATACACTATGTCAGCTTTGATGGCCTGCAATCTTGAATTTTTTGAGTGATTGATCCAAATTTTGTTTTAAACTTTCTATAGCAAGGTTATTTCAAGCTTCTACCTCTATTTGAAAGATATTTTTTCCTTCATCTCATCTGCTTCAGAACAATCTACTTTGAAATAATAGCAATCAGCGTCACCTGAGCTACCACTTGGTATGAAAAGTTAGTTTGCAGGCACAAACCCTTGTTTGTCAAAGAAAAAGTCTGCGTTTGCCAAGACTACTACACGCACCACTGGCACTGCTACAAGCGCCAGTGCCAGTGGTGCGTGTAGTAGTCTTGGCGCGCGCAGGCTTTTTTTACGACCAACAATGTCTTGTCACAACTAAAGTGGCCATTTTTACATAGTGAGTTTTCAAGTTTGAGACATTATAACTCCTGAACCGAAAACGGTACTGACCCCTAATTTTCTCCGAATATGAATTATATGTCAAACAAAATTCTTGAGATGTTTCAAGATAATCCTTCAGTCTTTCTCTGATTTATGCTGAATCAAGCATTTTCATGATTTTCCTTTTTTCAGAAAAATATCAAAGAATGAGTGTTTTTTCCTTAAAATCTCAATCCAGTTATCACAATAACCCACAAAAATGGTATCAACTTGTAGACAATCTTATTCTCTTTCATATGACATCAAATTTGTTGAAATCTGATGTTTCAATCAAATTCTATCTTTCAAATAACAAATTCAGTAAATATGGCGGCCATCTTGGACGCCATCTTGGATTTGGAGGCTTTCGCAACAAATTTTTTGAGGTAGACCAGTGGAATGTTGTTTGTTACAATAAAAACTTGAAAATAAGCATGGTCTACTTAGTTTGTAGAGAGAGTGCAACTCACTCGTTAAGTAAGCGACTTTTTGGGGTTTGGCCCTCCGGTTAAAGGTCTAACTCTTGGTTCTTTAGTTCTGCCATTTTCAAAGAGGACACTCAAAGTAAACACACTTGAACTGCCCCAAGAACAGGAGAGTGCTTACAGTCAAATATGAACAGGTCTTTATCCAGTTACTCACTTTTTACATCTGCCACACTCTATCTCTTTCAGCTGGGCCATACATAGATGGCTTATATGACGCCCGTTTGCGGAAATGGTAAATTTGATTTGGTTTTGAATGAGCCTGATCATCTGGTTGTTCACAAGAGACAGCTAGATGGTAGTCATGATTTATCGTTTGTTGCCCAGACGTTGTTGTTTGCACTTGTCAATCTTTTACCTTTCTTTGTACTAACATCACCATAACCATTAATACAAAGAGAAACAGTTTTATGTATGGTCAATCAGGAAGTGATTGACTGTCTAGTGGTGTTTGTCAGTGGTCTTTATTTTTTTTTCCTCCTCTCATGTTTGATTAATATGAGAAACTTGAGAGCACAGTTAGTTGATATCATTTTCATCAAAGCACTTTATTGGATTCATTTTTTTTTTGAGGGGGATCAAAGTTTAATATTGTTGTTAACTTTGTTGCAAGGGGTTAAAATGTGAATCTGCAATACAGAATAAAGCTTTGCTAATATACAGCAACTTCTTGCAGAAGTGATGGAAGACTTGCCCCCTTTCATTTCCCCTTCCTTGCTCCCCCCCCAAAAAAGGTGTTTTTTTTTCAACCAAGAGGGATATGCATTAGTTCTGATGATGATGAATAAGTTGAATTTGTGTTATTAACTATCCCAGAAGTTTTGCATAAAGCAACAATGCAGCAAAGTTTAGACACATGCAAAAAGTTAAAAGCAAGCATGTGGCTTTTTTCAATGTCATCTTCAAAATTCCAGCTGCTAAGAGAGACAGGCTGCAAATCAAAAATTGAACCTAGTCCTCAGTGCAGCATGAAAACTTTATACTCACCTGCTATGCATATTGGCTTGGTTTTAAAGCAATAAAAGAGTATGAAACTAAATATTCAGGAACTAATCCCGGCATGAATTCAGCCATTTTGTTTTCCCCACCTGTTGGGTCACATGCGTGAGACCAATCTGATGCAAAGATAGAGAGTAAAATCTGGCAGTCCTGTCTGAGCATTGTGTACCTAATTATAGTTAAATGATTGCTGTGTTGTGCGTGTGTGTGTGAATTTCAATGTCTTTTTGACATTTTTTAGACTTATGGTGACCATTCTTTCCGCATCCATTCATCACAATGCTGATTTCAGTGTACATTGCATTTATCATCCAAAGTCAACTACTGTCTGGTTTCATCAGCTCTCCATTATCAGACCCAGGCTGGTTTATAGATGCGTATATATGTATATTACACGGTAATTGTCATGAATTTTGCAAGTCAACAGTTATCTCTAAAGTATAAGGGGAAAATATGTGTCATTCACAAATTTATACATGGTACATCAGCTATTCATTCTGATACTGATGTAGGTATACTGTACATTGCGTTCATCCAGCTCAGCTTGTCATGATGTGATATGCTCTCTTATATATTCTCACAGTTGAACACAGGACTGGGCATGGGTTTTCAGATGCTGTGCCATAATTTGCATGGTGGTTGTATTTTCTGAAATTTTGCTAGTCAACGAAGTGTTTGCAAAATACATTGTACAAAAAGCAACAAAGTGTTGTTGCTGCTAGCACAAATGTAATTTGTGTTATCTCCGAGAATGTAAAATGCTAAGTTTGCATCTTGAAGAGAGATGATTCATACAATGTATTCCTTATTCTGTCACTCAATCATGAATTCAAACACTCCCGAGATTGTCTGACATGTCCTAATTTGCAAAATATCTTCTTTGTCTTTTGTAGAATAAGAACTTCTTTAAGACTCCACTATATTATTATCATATTCATGAAATGTATGGCCTATTGGTACATTACGGCACATTTATTGGAAAATTACATTCATCATCTGGGACATACCTCCTTCATGGAACATGTGAACTTTTAAGACATAGAAAAAAGGAAAGGATAACGGTGTACTTTGCAAAGGGCAATGGAATCGAGAAATATCTCCATGCATGTATTACTCTTCTTGCATTGTGAGGTTACTTGAATATCTATATGCATTCATTATTCCAAGGTGTTCAATTATTCCAACATGCTGACCCCAATCTTTTTTCCTGGCAAACCTCTTGGTGGAATGATGATATTACAGCAGGAAATCATTTTTTTGTTGTATCTGAATATTGCAGTAATGAAGAGCTTCACAACGCTTTTATTGCCCAAACACGCACCCATGCACACATTCATTTACAAGTTTATTATATGCATGTGTCCTCTATATTTAAAGTAAAGAACACGATGCTAATGTGAACGTACCTAGCAGGTATGTCTCATACACATGCAGCAGAAAATGCTTGATATTCTTATACCTATTTTTATGACACATGTTGTATATCATTTTGGATGCACCCTGCCTTCAACTGCTCGCATCATTTATAAAGGTCAAATACTGTATACGCCATATATTTCGCGAGTCTAAATTTTCACGAATCGGAACTTCCCGACGATTGCGCGAGTGGCTAAATTCGCGATCGTGGAGTCCTGTACTGAATGGAGAAATGTATACGTACGTTACTCATAGCTTTATCAGAGTCAATATTTTCACATGTCTTTAATTTCGCGAATAGCACCTAACTCGCGAAATTCGTGAAAATAAAAACCTCGCAAAATATTCGCCGTATACGCTATTTTTCTCCAACTATCGAATGCAATTGCCACCGTTACAATTGTAGAAGTGAGTTTTTTTTCTTTTATGTTAAAGAAGGTTATGAAAATATTTATAACAGCAGCAACAGCAGTAAAGAAGAGAAAGTAATGAGGCAGTTTCACTGGTTTTTGGTTCAAGTGACAAAACCAGATGAACCTGCTGAAGAAATTATGATTCAATAATTACATAATGCACAATACATTTTTCTGTTTTGGCTAAAGGAATACAGGAACAAAAACAATAACAGTAGCAACAAAAACAAAACCACAAACAAAACACTACACTTACCTAACACAGAATGATATTCCACCGAAATCCAGCGCTGACTTTATTTCCTCGCAGTGGAGCTGCACCTCATACGTCATGTATTCATGCAAGATGACTGTCATCAATATACTAAAAAAAAAACCCACCAAAGCAACAGTTCCATTGAAATCATACATGCAATAGAAATGTTACAGAGTATTACATTTTAACACAGTGATGTCTGTAGCACAGACATATGAAAATTCTCCAGTAGATTTTTACTCTATAAAAAGATACCATAAGACATGCCTTTGGATGAATTGCTAATCAGCAGCAATCCTATTCCCCTTAAAAATGTGTTTTTGTTTTGGTATGACATAGCAATTCTACAATTATTAGAAGGAAGTGATCAGTAGTGAATTCTTCTTCATTCGATTTGAAATATTAGAAATTCTATAGGAAAGACTTTTGCACTGGCTTACAGGAAACTTGTTACGTGATGACATGACCACATTATAACTGTCGTGCAAAAACATAAATAACCTTTCAGATTTTTTTTTTACCTTAAGTTTCATACTTCATGTATGACATCAGTGATCCCGATGATGCTTCTTGTGTCATGTTCTGTCTAACAGTATATTATTGTGTTTCATTTGTTCGATTTATTGCAATGGACTTGATCGCATAGTGGATCGACTAATAGTTTTAACCTGTTGAGGATGGGCTGATTTTGCTGCAAAATGCATTTCCTGTAGACATTGCCCAAGTATACTCTGGACTCATCGTCAACGGATTAAGGGGGACTGGGATGGGTGGATATTGACAGCTGTACGTGAGGCGTGGTGACAGAGTTTGCCTCTGAAAGAAAATGTGACAACTGTGCTCCTGCTTAATGAGGATGGGGGAAGAACTTTTTTGGAATTTTTTTGTAATTTTCATATATTGTAGACCACGGTGTGTTTGTAGACTTACAGACTGGCACAAATGTTTGATAACCTTTCTCTCTCTCTCTCTCTCTCTATCTAGTATATATATATCTTTCTATCTTTCTCTCACTTTCTTGCCTTGTCAACCGTGAGTTGTTTTGAATATCAGTCAAAGAAATCCGCCAGTTGTCTGTAATGTCTTCTTTGCACTGCCTCCTGTCAAATAAATCCTTGGGTTATATTGTCGTGTATCCTTCAGTATGTATCTTTCTCACTGTTTAGTAAATGCATTGCCTTGGGTATTCTTCAAGGCATCTTGTGTCAAGTTTTTTTGTTGTTTTTTTCAGGTGTTTTGAATCCCACTCAAATATGTCAGACCTCATGGTCATTATGGAAACTATTTCATTTTTTGAAAGAAATTTTTCCCCATAGCAGGCCTCTGGTGAATTATTGTCTTTCTTCTGGTATAAATGTATGTCACTGATGGTCTCTGCATCTTTAATCACAAAACTTGGAGAGCCTTTATGCCATGGTCAGTGGCCCTAATTTTTGGTCAAATTTCAGATTCATCTATTAAATCAAATGGCATGATTTATATGCCAAATATTTTGAGAGATCTTTACTTTTGCAAATTTCATGAGTGAATGCTATTGATGAATTAAAAAACATGCGAAAATAGTATGATCCCAACATGAATGCTTGGTAGCATGCATGCATATACTTCTCTGTTTAATACTGTATTCCACATTCACAAATTTTCAACTTCAGACTTGCTAAATATGTATGTCGTATACAGTACTCATCTTGTGCTCCAATAAGTATAGAGCACCAAAGAGCACCTTGTTGATCTGTTACCAAGTGCTGATAGTGTTTCGTATGTAATCCATAGCAAACATCAGCTGGAGATTTCACACGCACTTGTATCTCGGGACGAAATATCAGCTGGTATTATTCAAAGTTCACAGACATTGCTAATCTCAGCCTTTGGATGCTGTTTGAAGTGATGGTATTTGAATGTTCATGGTGGTCTGAGTAAATTTCTTCAAGAGACATTGGCCATGGCAGTTCACCTGCTATTTATAGCTTTCCATCCAATTTAATACACACATTATGCGTATTGTCTATTATGTATGTTTGTATGTGTGAGAGATATCATGGTGTCAGGGCTCTGCATCATGTTCATGTATCATGTGCTATTACTTCGTTTCTTCCTCCTAAATATGCTCCCTCTCATTGTAGCTCGTCAGTCCGATGGTGATGATGTTTCTTTTACCTATGATGCCAGAACAAGGCCATGGTAAAAAAAAAATAACAATAATAAAAATAATAAAAAATAATAAGAAAACAAACATAAGTATGTTTGTATATTGACGGGTGGTTCAAGTTTCACCAGCTATTTAAAATCCAACCCTCTCCCCCCTCCATCTTCCATTTTTAATTCTGACCTTCCCTCTCTCTAGAAAAGCATCAGTTGATACATACAGCTTGGTGTGTGTGGGTGTGTGTTTCTCTCTGTCCTCCTGGGCCACCCATGTGCTGCACTAAAACCTTAAAGATTGATGTGGTTATTGTAGCTGTTTGAAGGTTGTGGGGGCTCTTGCTGAATGTGCAGACTTAACATGAATGCATTTAAATGAGAGGAATTTCTATTTTTCCGACAAAGCAAACCTTTTCAGAGCAAAATTTTTTTGATGGAAGATAATGAAATGTACAGAAATGACAAACAAATGTATATATAATTTGCCATCAAATTTTGATCAGACAAGGGTCTATTGACTAGTAGAATTCATACTAATTATGTCAATTCAGTTTGATTATACTTTATTTCCATCCAAGAAAATATGATACATCAGGCAAACTGTTATTTCTTTTGCCAAATTATATTGTTTAACATTTTGTGAGAAACACAAGTCAATATGATACAAAATATATATACAAATGAATGTATAATGAGAGAAACAGTGCATACGTTGCAGTGGTAACAAAAAGTAAATACAGTGATGGAAAAGAGTGATGTACTGAAAAGTAGAGATTGAAAGGAATAGATCTTTCAAAAAAAATCTGCCAGTAACATCCAAAATGTATTTACTGTATGAGAACATTTGATAACTGAAATATATGATGTAGGTAATATAAAAGCATTTTGTGAATAATTATTGATAGTACTTGATGTAAGGTACATATTAGGTAGTGCAAACTTGAAATAAGATATCAATATCTTGGCACAGATACTACAATACAGAGATTGATCAGCAGAAAATGTGCCATTGATTGCAAGGTGATTTGTATTGTAGGGTTTTTTTTTTCATCAAAAACTTTGAAGAAGATTATACTGTAAAAGGGGAAATTTTCGCGGTGTTGAAATTTTCACGCATTTCGCGCAATCGGAAACCAGCGCAAAAATAAGAGCACACAAATATTTTTGCTCACTATACGTTTCAGTAGTTCGTGTCTTGATTCCGCGGAATTAAAAACCCGCGAAACTCATCTTACCCGGCTGAGCGAGAAAAATTACTCATGCGAAAATGTCCACTTTTACAGTAGGCTTGAAACAAGTGCCGTATGAGAATTCTGTAACATAACTTTCCAAAAACCCCTGTCGGCTAGGGCACATTGCAACACCTACTAGAGAAAAAGAGAACCAATAACGACAGGGGGAGATTCGACTGACCAACAGAAAAAACACTCGACATAGAGTTGACACAATTGATCAAGCCACTTGTATGAAAATATCTATTTTGGTTCAAGTAAGTATAGTTTTAATTTCTGTTAGGTGTTTGAAAAAGAATTATGGTAAAACTGTGCTCACTGACCTGCTTAGTGATTTTCAATGAATGGACAAACATAAACTGAGTACTCAAGCACACAAAAGTTATGATAGTTAAATGCTGAAGTTTTTTATACATACATGTATGTATGCCTATGACCAAAATCATGCCACTGAACAACTGGCCAAATGAACATATTCTGACACTACATGGTTTAATATTCTGTACGAGCTGAAATTTTCAAGGTGGTTTTATTTTCGCGAATTTCGCGAATCGCCTTTGAACCACGAAAATAACAACACGCGAAAATAACAACGCATGGATAACTAAGTTCAGTTAGACCCTCGCTTCCGTGAAATTAACAACACGCGAAAATGTCCGCCAAGTAGCAATTCGCGAAAATATCTGCACGCAAAAATTTCAGCTCGTACAGTTGAATTGTATGATATGTCTAGTTGCCACATTCATGTTTTCAAAACAGGTACATTGTAGCATTCTTACTTAATCACAGTAAATTTGTAGCTTTATACATGATTATGCAATCCTATACACAATAACAGAACCTCTGGTGGTAGTGACGACAATGAGCTTTTTTTTTTTTTTTTTTTTTTTGCCAATCTGGAAACACGCTCAGCTATATAGTGCATGCTAACCTCTGTGGTCTGGCATCTTAAAAATCATGATTTGTATTGCATAATATACACATATCAGGTTTGCTCAGGGTTGTGACAGATTTGATACAGAGGCATACTGTAGAAATCATTTAACCCTCCTTTCCAATACTGCCTTCTGCTGACATTTTGTTTATACACCCCTATTCCCTCTCCTCCGACATTTCTTTCCATAAGGATTGACTTGAATTGAGTTGATGTGATTTATTGACTGAAAATAGCAGCCCAGAGGCTGAAATACATTCTGTTTTTTCAGGATACTAATGTGGTGGTCTCTTGTCCTTCCAGAGGTCCTGGAGACAAAATTGAGACAGTGGAGTCTTGATCATGAAGTGAAGATGACCTGCTTGTTAGTTCCTGGATGTGGGGTGTGATTAACTTCATTAGTCAAGCTGAGGGAGTTTATAGTTTGTAGCAGTAAAGGTCATCTCTACAAACTGGTACAACCCCCCCCCCTCGATTTCTTGCTGCATTATGGTACCAGGACCCCTTAACATTTCTTCTCCTGATAACATGCAATATACCCCAATAATAAACGCGTACCTCCTCTCTAGCTTTGCATATTCTGACGTGAATAAGGTGATCGCTTTGTGTGTGCATCATAAGAGGTGAAGTAGAGTACGCAGAGTCTTTTTTTTTTGCCTGATTTCTTGCTGCGTTGTGGTACCAGATCCCTTAACATCTCTTCTCCTGATAGCGTGCAATATACCCAATTAATGAATGTGTACCACCCCTCTAGCTTTGTGTTCTCTGATGCGAGTAAGGCATCACATTGTGTGTGGATCATACGAGGCAAATTTAGTACACTGAGTCCCACGTGTCATTCAGAGAAGCATCGGTTTGCCCATCAAGAGCGCCAAGGTTAAATCTGATATTTGTGTGCTAATGGTTGTAGGGCAGTGCTTTTAAGTATTACGACACTTGCGCCACTAAGGTGTGTCATTATTTTGCATAATATGTGGCATTATTTTGCGTAATATATATAATATATCAGCATTAATATACCATGCTCAAATAGACATTTTGCTGCAATAGTATCAGCGGTCACATTCTGTAGATACACATGTTTGATGTGTAGTTGTGAACATATATTATGCAGGGATTGTATTCACTAAGCATTTGGTATTAAAACTGACCACCTGTTTGGGTTTGCTGTGATTGTTGATGCTGACTACAACAAAATAACCACATCCGGTTTTTTGTTTTAATCAGGATAAGTGGTTGATCTCATCACCCTTCTTATCTAATCTGTTGTTTGTGGTGTTTAGAAATAACTTTATTAAGCTAATACCAGCTACTTTGCTCTTCACTCTTCCTTCATATAATCAAGTGTGTGCAGAGGACAGCTCTAAATATTTCATCAGGCTTAGATGTGAAACTAATACTTTGACATTGTATTTATTCCCCCACTAATGCATGTGCGTAACATTCATTGATTATAAAAAAAAAACAACAGCAACAAACATCCAACATTTACCTCTCTACTTTTTCAGTGGATATGATATGTTTTTTATTTCCACTTTACACTTGAATGTTGATTCATTTGGCATCTGTTCGCATCATGTTTTTGATACTGGGTTTTCTTTAAACTGCAAGACATGATACAATGTAAATGACCATTTCTGGTATGCATGACAGAGAAGTATGACAACTTTCAATGCATGTTGAATGCACTTTTGGAGATTCGACAATACCTTTTCAAACCATAGGGACCGATAGACAGTTACTTTTTTTTCTTCTGACTACATGCCTTTCATTTGAAGAAATATGCACATGCCCCATTTATGGTCACATGTATTGTATATATATGTGATGTAACACAAGATATACTGATGAAGAGTAATGGATATTCTTGCAGTTGTTTGTGATTGTATTTATGCTCATTCAAGTTTTTGTCAGATTAACTCCTCGCTCCCCAGTTGATGCTTTGTAAAAATGTATGGTTTGGAGAGACAGTGGGGCTGCCATGAGGGTCTTAATAATGACAAATTTTAATGAAAAAGACATTGAATTCCTCCTTGATAAACTGCAATCTGGAGGAAAATAAGTTTTTTTGAAGACACAAAAATATAAAACATTATAGCTTGCAGGAGGAGACAACCATCTCTATTGAAGTATATATGTTTCACCAATGTTGTATCAATGCTATTCCATATTAATACCTCACGCTCATCTTAAAATGCTTTCCTTTATCTTGCCTACATGTATATGTCAAGTCACCATTGGGGTCCTGTTGCAAATGACTCTAGTTCAGTGAATCTAATGCAATTTGGCCTATGTAAAACAGCCAAATAGAATGATGCATTCAGAGATTTGTGCTTGATTTTGTGGACTGCAGTCACTTGCAGATACTTCACCCATTGAGGCCTATGTACGTTCCTGTTACGACCAAAATCACACTGAGAATGATAGCATAAAAGAACCAATCAATTAATGTTCAGGCGGTTTATCAACAGTGATATTTTGGGTACAGACAGTGATCAATAGAAACAATTATAAATCAGAAATGGAATCATGTACATGCTTACAGTCAAATCTGAAATCACAAGGTCCCTGCAATCCCCTTGAAATGTCCTATTAAAGATGATGTTCGATGCACAGATGAATGATCCTTGAGGTTATGGTGATCCAAGGTAAAATCCAAGGTATCAATCCACAGTGACATGTGTAGAATCCAGACGTTATGACAACCGCGTCCAGTCGACGGGTGAGTGATAATCCAGCAAATAATATCCAGCTAGGAATCCAGCCCGTCACAGCTTTGACGTAGCGATGTCCACTGACATGAGAATGGAGTCTGTCACCAATATAGGCGAATCAATTCTCTGCAGGCAAAATGTCTCCCCTAAATCGCTGCCAACAGGTAACTTGTGAGCAATCCTCAAGATCTCACCACGGTAACTGGGAGGGACAACAACTTGACAGACCACCGTCCAATCCTCATCAGCTGGCCTATGGGGAGGTCTCCACTTCCTCATCAAAATGCCATCTTTGACATAATAGCACTCAGGGACCCTTTCAGCCTCAGCCTCAGAACACGCCGTCTGAGACAAGCCTTTCAACTCAGAGTCTGCCTGCTGTGCTTCAGCCAAGGAAGACTTGCTAAACAGCCCATCACTGTTAGCCTTGGAGCCTAATACAGCAACCCCATCATTCAAATCCTTGAAAAAGATTTCTGCCAACCAAACACCGGAATTCTCCTCCACATCAACAGAATCCGCATCATCTTGAACAGCTCTATGAGCCTGAGGCCTAGTCACAACACAATCTGGGAAAATCCCAGGAAACTCCTCCTGCAACTGTTCAGTTTCAGCAACCACCACTGGTTTATTCAAAACAACTGGAGACACAACCACCTTGTCCCCAGCCAAATCATTCCAAAACAGGAAATCAATCCCTGCCATAGGCAACTCAGGAACAGCTCCAACAGTGACGGGACCAGAAACTAGGTCACACTTCAAATCCACTCTATACAGTGGAACTGACATATAACTGCCATCGACAGTCTGAATCAAGACTTTTGCATTCACTGCACTATCTGGTGGAAAAGTCATACCGCCATCCACCATCAAAGACTGAGAGGCCCTCGTATCCCGCAGGATGACCACTGGCTTACCTGCCTCAACAGAAGTACATGGGGTCACCTCACCATCAAACAGAAAGCTATGATAGCTCTCATCCACTTGCTTAGTCCTATCTTTGAATTTGGGAGATTGACTTTCAATGGCATGTGTTTCACTGAACGGGACACTATTTTTGGGTAGGACACTTTTTGAGGTAACAGATTCCACCTCCTTTGTTGCATTGTTTTGCAACTTCCAACATTGCGACTTTATGTGCCCTGTCTTTTTACAATGAAAGCATTTGATGACATTTGTACTTGTACTGGACCCTTCGTCAGAGTGAGGCTTTGGTGCCAATGAAGTTGAATTTGTGCCTTTATTTTCAGAGCCAGCATTCTTTGGATTGCTCGACTGATTTTTGTCTCTCTTGTTTCCAGAGAAATTCCTGAAAGGTGGTCTGTTCTCATTTCTATGGATGAGCTCATAATCATCACCCATAAAGGCTGCTTCGTGCTAACTTGTCGCTTTGTGATCTTCCAGATGCAACCTCACACTGAAAGCAACACTCTTTTTGAATTCTTCCAAGAGAACAACCTCACGTAGGTTATCAAAATCCTGATCCACTTTCAGGGATCTGTACATATATCAAACATCACTTCTTTTTCACGAGGAAACTTAACACATGTCTGGCCTGGTTTGCGGTACGAATTTCTGAACTTGCGCCTGTATGCCTCTGGCACCAACTCATAGGCATTCAACACTGCTGTCTTGACTGTAGCATAGTCACGTGATTGCTCTTTGGAAAGAGATGAATACACATCGGCTGTTTTGCCAACAAACACACTTTGAAGGAGCAAGGGCCAAAATTCCTGTGGCCATTTCAAACTGTCAGCCACCTTCTCAAATGACACAGAATATGCATCAACTCTATTTTCTTCAAACTTTGGCACCAATTGAATGTTCTTGGCCAAATCAAATTCAGGGGGAGCCCTTTCACGATTTCCAACAATCTGTACATGAGCCAATTCCATCTCATGCAATTTCACTTGGTGCTCCATTTCAAGTTTCTGCATTTCCATCTCTCTTTCCTTCGTTTCCATTTCTCTAACTCTTTGCTCTTTCTTTTTCTCTAGCCCTTTCTCTTTCCTTCATTTCTATTTCTCTAGCCTGTTCCCTTTCCTGCATTTCCAAAATATATCATTAGCTTTGTATGGAAGTAGGTTGCCATCGGGGAAAATGACAAGAGTTAAGCAACAGATCCCAGGTGATATGATCCATGACATAATCCTGCAAGTCATTACTAACCCCTCTACCAGATCATTACATTATCATGCACTGGTTCCTCTGTCCCTTAACTAACATGGTTAGACTCCTTCCCCCATTCCCTCTTTCAGCGAAGGAGTGGGTATCTGCTGGTGACCAAGACAAAGACCAGTATGATGTGCGGCGTAGGGGCTGGTAAGTGAGGCTACTAACTCTTAAGCGCAGCAAATATCTAGTCCCTGCTTTCTTCTCTGGCGGAAGAGGAAAACAAAAACAAACAAAATATATAAGGAGGAAAAAATGATATTGGAAGAATTGTATCAAATAAATTGTTTTGAAGAGAAACCAGAGTTTTATAATAACCCTGAAAATAAGTGTATGTTGTCAATTTGCAACCTGTTTTATCAATTCATAATACATTGCAAATTTGTAATTGGTATGATTGCAAAGAGTGATTATGTTTCCTGTAATCATTGAAAAAACAAACACTCTGAAATGGAAACGTCTATTATTTTGAAGCTTTGTTTCTCAGAAGGTAGAATCAAACAGCCAGTGAGTGTAGTACTTTCTTTGGCTGTATGTTTCTACGTCTGGAGGTGTATTAACAGCTGGTAGTAACAGATGGTAGAATATGAAAGAAACCAAACTATTAGCCAGTACAATGATAATATGGTACCTAACAGCAGTCATATCTTTTTACTAACTCATGTGAGTGCTATGTTTCCCACACTGTATATCATTGTTGTACATGTATACCTGAATAGCTCTGTCAACTAATTTTTCCATGTATAATTGTGTATACAAATCATTTACACATGATTAGACTCTCTCCATGCACTTATAAAGCATAATTCTTGATATTCATATGCTTGGTGTCATTATCTTCTCTCATGTACATGGTGTATATTTAGTACATTGTAGCTGTAGTAACTTGTAACTTTTTAACTTTTTAACTTATTTTTAAACTTAGTTTTATGCAATATGATTTCCATTCCCTGTTTTCAAGGAAGGAACATCTTCATATTTCCAAATGAGGTCACATAAAAGTTTGAAAATAGGATGGGTCACAGCTACAATCTTCTTTGCCGTATGTCTCAGAATAAAACCAGGTGTAGATGAATTAGCTGAATCAATGTTTTGACGAGGCTTAGAAAATGAGAACTAAATGCTCCATAAAAAGCCACTATCCTTTGATAGAGGGATGTCTAAGTAAAAAAAAACCCCACCCAAAACAAAACCCTGATTGAAGATGCAAACTCCTTGCACATTGTTACTTGTCACAAGTTTTCATAACATTTTATACTGCAATTTATGTCTCAGGGATACATGTATACCTTTTCCCAAATAAAACATCTGCATGAAGTTAATTCTTGCTAAGCTTTAGTAGACAGTAGGAAATCAACAGCTAATCATTGTGCGATGTGCTGACTCAAAACTGATACCCTCGGATGAATGTGGATGGGATTTTGGGGAAGTGTGGCAAGTTTCCTGTAGAAAGGCTATATCATTAGAGGCAGAAATTAATGGTAGCACACACAACTAAAGCATTTAATGCATATGTCTAAAAGCCTTAATCATATCATTATGTTTCTGTGTTACAAAAAGGTACATTCAAGCAACAAGTTCTCCTAAAGATGTAATGATCCTCGTTGACACGTAAGTAGAGGACACCCTCCAGAAATTGTTCGTGATGTATGAGATGTCGTGTTTTATACTTCCATCTGTAATTACTTGTTCAAATACATCATGCAAATATGCTTGATTTTGTCTCGTAGCTGCTCTTCGTTGCAATATCATGGTTATCTTCAAGATCCATCTTCAAATATTGCTCTTTCGTAATTGATCAGGAATGGAAGGGAAGTTTGCAAAATGTTACAAAGAAGAAAAGGTATGTAAGGGAGGAAGAAAGAAGAAAGAAAAACAGGATGAAAACAAGGAATAGAGATATAAAGAGGAAGGAATTAAAAAAAAATCTTGAGAAGAATAGAAGGCAAACTTTTTTATTAATACTCTTTCAGTGTTTGTAGTATTCCATAGCGTAGGATGAATTGGCAGGTGATTAAGCACCACTGTGTCAAAAGATGTGGATCATTAATTGGACAAAAATGTGTATGGAGAGTCAGCAGCTTTTGCTCCTGTGCCTTGTATTGAAGACTGTTGTAAATGTAGGTGCTTAGATTTATCATGATCCATAGGATTTCTGTAGCATTTTTCTGTGGGCAAAAGTCTGCTGTTTGACTGCAACTCCTTCTTTTTCTTTTCTTATTTTTTGTGCTGATCTGGCATTGTACATTGTAAATATTGTCACCTCTATGTATAGATGAGATATGTTTTGGTAATTTTCTTGCAAGCAAGAATGGTAATGCCCAATAAACGGCACTGCCAGAGAACCTCATTGCTACAGGCGTTAGCTCTGTTAGTTTGCGATGCACCATCTACATTCTCTTTTGGATGCTTGGAGTATTGGAAATGTTGGGCCAGTTTGAGACATCTCATCTGCGAGTTCTGTTTTTTCAGGACCATACTCCTCCAAGAAAGAATCTACTTGGTGCAGTGCAAACCAATTGAGTCATAGCATCTCACCATGCACAGCTATCACAATAGAACATTTCTATCTACTGTCTTGTTTTGCAATAGGAGTGGCAGCACTTTTGGTATGACCCTTGCCATCATGAAGGTCTCTGTGTCCAAGGCCCTCGACACTCTTGGCAATGATGACTTTGTTCGGGTTGCAGCTGTAAGTACAAATAACACTTCCAGGTTGTAGTCTTTCATGCAGGCGAACCATTGTGCACTGAAACCAATTGTTCTCTATTTTCATTTAATACATGAAAGAAAATGACACAAATTCTACTCTATATTCATCAAAAACATTCAGTTAATACATGAAAGTAAATATTCCCCTTACATGTTGTTGTGATACATGTAGATTAAAGGGGTCGTATAGTTTTGGTTGAGACCTAATTTCAGGTTTCTAACAAATTTTTTGGTGAGAAAATGAGAAACCTGTTATGAGATATGAAAGAGCATGTAATTCCATGAGGAATTTAACGTTTATTTGATGAAAATTGGTTTTGAAATGGCTGAGATATCCAAGACAGAGCAATTCTAATAAGTGTGGGACCCACACTTTATTACAATCGCTTTGTTTTACTTTGTTTTTTGGATGTTTCAGTCATTCCAAACCCGATTTTCATCAAATAAACTTTGAATTCCTCTTAAAATGGTATGCTTTGTACTATTTCATAAGTGTTTTCTTGGTATCACGCAAAAAGTTAAAAGCCCAATTCTCATCTCCACCAATACTGTACCATCCCTCCTGATGGAGCTACGATAGGACAAATGCTCTCTCTATGTCACATGAAAATGAATTTTTGTGAAATTCCATATGTATTAATTTTTCTTAAATGTCATTTTACTATTAACCTGTGACATCATGATTTGTAGCATTCCCATTTGGAAGGGACAAATCAAACTGACTAAATCCTAACAACTTCATGATGAAAGGAATTGAAGAGAATACAAAATAGTGAGTGATCACAAGTGCAATGGTACAAGATTTTGCAGGAGGTGAAAGATAGAGGCGAGTTCATGTGTAACTGATTCATGATATCAATTTAACTGATTCATAGTCATATAAGTACATGGTGTGTAGAAGTATTGGTCTCTGCCGCTGATTGCTTCAAAATGTAGGGAAGTTATGGATCAGGAAAAAATGAGCCTAGTAGGGTACATGTGCAGTGTATTTAGTATTAGGCAATAGTCTAGGAGTTTTACATAGTATTACATGTATCAAAGTGTCTTGATGTGCTCATTGCCACTTTATCACATCCTCTTTTGTTGCCAGTTCAACGACTCTGTACAAGATGTCAGCTGCTTTGACACGTTTGTCCAGGCCAACCTGAGAAACAAGGAGGTGAGAAAGATCCGAGCCCCATTTCAGAAATAATGTTAGGATAGCAACTCTTGCTGGAATGGCAACCTACCATAGCAACAGCCAATCAGGAAGCTGGATATTCTTGTGGTTACCATGACAATTGCCATTCCAGCAGGAGTTGCTACCATATCAACTTTTTATGAATTATTGGAGCCTGTTCTTGTCTGTCTGTCAAATTGAAAGTTTGAAAGTTTATTATACTCAACAACCCCATTCAGGGTATCAGAGTCCTATATCATTACATAGAGGCATATTTCACATTTAGCAATTCAATTATACATATGAAGTTATGAATTGTTATACAAAATGTACAAAATAACCATAATGAAACAAACATGAGTGAAATACAGAAGAAACGAAAAAAGCAAAAATGTTGAGAAATATATAGTACATATTAGCAAACAATAAAAGGAATAAAAATATAAACTAAGAGAGAGAGAGAGAGGAAAAACAAAGAGAGAGAGAGAGGATAAAATGGAGAGGACGAAGGGAGAGTGAGAAAGAGAAACAAAATTAGTTACAAAGAAGGTACAACCTGTAAAAAGGCATATCTTAGAAATAAAAAAGGATGACTTGAACATGTGTCAGAAACAGAACATTATAAACCACCTCAAACCCATTTTTTTGTTGTTGTGATGCTCTGCCTTTGAGTAGGCCAACTGTTGGGATCAATGATTTTCAATTTGTGTTTTCATCTTGGTCCTTCAGAACAGGTGTTCAGATAATGCATTGTAATCAAATTTGATGAAGAATCAATCATAGTGCTGCAGATGACCCCCGGATGGGGGGGCACAGGGGGGCATGACCCCCAATTTAATGAGCCAAAGGAATGTACGTAGTATTTCAAACGTCTTCCCCAGCATCAGGAGTGGTGCTGCCAAGCTGTGTTTAACGAAAATACCTAAAAAGATTTTTTTAAAAACCCATCTTTTTCTGGAGAGCATGCCATAGTGACCTGAATTGGCCGCCAAAAGAAGAATGGGGTGAGGAACCATTATTGGGAAGGGTAAAACAGCCAAAACAAAACAAGACAAAGAAAAAAAAAGGCAAAGCCCAACTGATCAACCTAGTGTTCTGATAAGTAGCTTGTGGTATAAACTTAAGGTGCAAACACTGAAAAAAAAATTGTTCTAAGCTGTCTCCTGTTAAATATGATTAGTTTTTGTTGTGTTTTTACACTTTGGATATGAATTTATTTCTTTCGATCAGTACTTACAAATGTGGCCATCAATTTATTGTACATGTAAACTTGCTAACACTGTGTATATGTTTGCTACTATAGGTGTTGAAGGATGCAGTACAGACGGAGCTGGTAGCAAAGGGAATTGCTGATTTTGGGAAATCCCTGGAATATGCCTTTACAGCATTCAGCAACGTGAGTTTGCAAATACTGTTCCAAGTATGTGATATGCAGCAGGCTACAGTACTTATTTTGACAATTCTACAGATCCTGTACATGCATATCACTATTTCTAATCTATTTCTTTCTCTCAAACTGCAGTCACACTATGGGAATCTACTTCTGTAAAATCTGTTATTTTTGCAAAGGTTTAATGGTCATGAATTTTGTGAATCACTGTTGGACCACAAATTTAACAACATGCAAAAATATCTTGAATTGATAGGCAGTAATGCACTATGACAACTTCGGTGTAAAAACTGTGAAAACGACATCTCGCTATTAAAAATATCCGACCTCCTCATTTGCGAAAATATCTATATGCGTAGCTTATAGAGTACTCAGTATTTTGCTGTGTGGTTTTGGCAGTGTGACCGCAGTCTTCTCAAGAAGTTACCAGCTAAACTTCCATTGACACTTCTTGCATGCACTTGAAAAGTATTTTCATGTTTTGTGACTGGTTATATGGCTATGTCTTTCTCTGTCAGTGAAGCAAGTTTAATCATGCATGTCGCCTTACATCACAAAACTTTGCCAGGAATATTGCTGGGTAAGATTTTAGGGTCTATTAAGTTATAAGTCAAAAAGAGAAAATGACTATTTCTAAATGATACTTGTAATTAACATTTAATGTTAATACAATGTACCGGTACAAAAAAGAAATGTCATAGAAAATTTCAGCTCACAGAACTAAATGTCTGTTGAAGTACACTGATGCACTCTTTACTGTATCATTAACAAAAAGAGAGTTTAAAACTTTAGTTTCTGACGTGGATCATTTCAGTTATTATCATTTTTGTCTAATTCTCCTGCTGACTGATTTTAAAGGTTCTAGAGATTTTCAACAAGATACATAGTTTCATTTGATGAAAAATGGAGAAAACTATAAACCTCTGATGCAAAAAAAGAAAAAAAAAAGAAAAAGAGAAATAAGTCTTTCAAACTGTTAAAGATGCTTCTATTACTTTGATAATATGTTTTGCTCCCAAACAACAGGTTTAGATAGGCAAAGATTTATTGTGCCTGAAAATACAAAAAAGCCCCAAATCAGCCTTTTTAACCCAAATATGCGTTATCAGGCCTACTTGCAAATGACATTTTGGGAATGTGATTTGCATGGCATTTAAATCATACTACCTCATAACTTTGTCTGCAGAATCCAGTGTTTTGCCAATTTGTCATATCTCATTTGAATTGGTTGAACATTGAGACAAGAACTGTAAAGTGCAAACTGTCCCATTGTTTCTACTTCTGCCCCAGGCATTTAACCATAACTACACAATTTCATACAAATTGTTGTCAGAAAAGAAAAAAATATATTATGTTTAATCTTGGTCCATCAGTCATTTTCAGCCACACTTTTAATCGTCTTCCTACCAAGATTCCATGTTGTCATGCAAATGCATGGCACAATAATCCCACCAGAAGTTGTGATGGTGGACATTTATGCCCAGGCCTTTCTGATTAGAAAGACAGAAACATTTTGACTCGGGACTGTCATCTCAACCACATCTCAATTTCAGTTCAGCGCAATAGAAAGACAGGGTGCCGAGGCAAACAACCAAGGAGCAGACTGCATCCGGATCATCATGATCTTTACTGACGGAGGGACTTCGAAAGAGGAAGCCATCTTCAAGAAGTACAATTCTAATCCGTTTGTGGTGAGCTTGAAAAATATTTTTTGCCAGATAGATCATGCCACATACAAACAGAACCAGCAATAAAAACAACAAATGCCAAAAAACCAAAACAATAACAACAACAACAAACATACAAACATATACACACATTCTTTTCATAAACTTCTGACATTGACAGAGACTCCAACCCCAAGCACCTTCTGATCTGGAGATGCTCCCGCCTGAAACCCCTAGCAAACGGGAGACTCCAAGTTGATGTGTGCGAAGCGCGAAGTTCCTAGGGTTCTAGATGCTCTCTGGTGCTATCTAAGGCTTATTTTTTCAACATACGATAGCAATAAAGTAAGAAATCCTTTCCAACGGGAGACACAGGGCCAGGGTGGGAGAAATTAAATCTCATACGGGAGGACGGGAGATTTTGCAAAAATGGGTTTTTGGCGGGAGATCTCCCGTCGAAAACGGGAGAGTTGGAGTCTCTGCATTGATATTGCATTTTTTTTCATGAATTAGCTAGTACAAACTGAAACATCATTAACATGGAAACGATTCATTCAGGTACTGTTGTATGCATCAAGACAGTCACTGTAAAACCTAGTTGTTGTTTTTTTTATTGAAAGAGTCATGTATTTGAAGAGTTATCTGCAAATGGAGCTTTATAAGGCAAAGGATAATGTCAATGATTTACAGAATATTTCTGGTATCTTTGCAAAATAATTTCTTTGTAAATAGCTTCCAAATAATTTAAAACATTCAGAAATCCTATAAAGATTCTGCCAATGTTTGAATTGAATGTGTATAGAGTTGTGCAAATTCCTAATGATCAATTGATTTTTATTGCATTTTGTTTTGTGTTCCCATTTTTTTCTCCTTTATCCACTGTAACTTTGTCAATACATGAATGCTTTTTTTTTCCGATGAACCATTTTGTTAATTCCATTGTCATAACGATACATCCAAGGCACCTTCTGTTAATAGTGGCCCATAATCTATCTGTAAAACTTTCTCTAGGCACCATTAATAATTAGCCTGCTGACACTGATAACCTGATGCTTGACAGAATGGGTAGGGATTTACTGTAAAAGCTGTTATTTTTGGGAGGGTTTAATTTTCACGAATTTGCAAATCACTGTAAGGCTGCAAAACCTAACAACACACAAAAATATCGTCACTTGCTAGGGCGTGTACTGCAGTATCTTTGTGCACTTATGATAGTCTCAGTGTCAAATGGCGAAATATATCTTGCAAAAATGTCTGTGACCTCATTCGCTAGAATATGTGTGTGCAAAAATAAAAGTTTTACTGTATAAAATGGCCTTCTCTCAGAGCTGATATGGCTACCCATTTCCTTTCTACGTGGTACAGGCCCGGGTCTTTGTGTACAAGGTTGGTGCCGACTCAATGGTGTCCTCGGATGGAATCAAGCACATGGCATGCACCAACAGAGGTAAATTTGCAATTAACCTACTGAAGACTGTAAGACTTGAGTATACTCGGACAGGCATCTATGGGAAATGTGTGTTATGTCAAAATCAGCTCGTCCTCACTGGGTTTATGGGGCACTCGATACTGTTGTGCAAAGGGATCATTTTTCAGTGTAGTCTCGTTTGTGTGAGGTGGGGGGGGGGGGGGGGGATGAGGCTTAGCATGTGTGTCACAGATGTAGACTCTGTGCTGTTTGCTGCTCTCTGAATGTCCCACAGATATACTCACTCACTATGAACTCTATGTGTGCCTTGTTCACACCCCAACTCAGTTGACAGTGTGCTGAATTTGCATATTTTGCTGAAATGTACAACTGCGCACAGACCAATCGATATACTGCAATATATGCAACACCACATTGAAATTATCATATAGCTTTGTCAAAAAAGTTTACATTACAACAGTGCGTCCGATTTCCTCTTCCGCTCTGCTCTACTGCAATTCTAGCATAAATGCTACTTGGCTATGAAAAACAGAATGTTTTCCAAAAGTGCTCATGCATTGCGGTCTCACAAAAATGTAACACACAGGAGAGCTTACACCATTACACACAAAGAGTTAACCCAGCCTTTTATTGGAATTGTCATGGACAATTAACTTTGCCTGTGCCTGAGCTTTTGTTTTCTTCACTTTGTTTTGCTTTGTTTTGTTTTTTCACTTTAAAGGTAGTTGTACATTATTAATAGGCAACCTATGCTGTTATAAAGTTCTGGTACTGTGTGATATTCTTTAGGCTCCATGTAAGACAGCGAGTATGTTCGTAATTTTGGGTTGTTTAATGCGGTTATGTTTGGAACGTTAAGAGGACAGATGAGCACGGTAATATTAATCTGTCAATTTAAAATCCTACCTCTAGAAAATTCACTGTGATTTCTTACCCTTTCTTGTTCTAGAAGGGAAGAAAGTCACTTGTTCAATCAACATTGAAGACATTACTCTTACATGTGACTATGACCCTCCCCCACCCCTCAGCCCAGCCAAGCCCAGCCCTCCCCCCCCCCCCCCACCACGACCAGTTTCCACACCCCCTGTATAGTAGTAGGTCGTATATTGAAGTGGAGGGGGGGTTAGTGGGGAGGAACTGTGAAGGGTATTGACTCTTGGTGGTGCCAATCTTTCCTGCATGTCAATATTTTTGAAATAGTTTCAGACTTCATACTGTATATATATTCCATCCTTGCTCTCCCTCAATACAGGATACTTCAGTACAATCCAGTCCTTTGGGGCAGTCCGTCTCACAACACTGGTGAGTACTGTATACGCCGAATATTTCGCAAGGTTTTTATTTTCGCGAATTTCGCGAGTCGGGTGCTATTAGCGAAATTAAAAACACGCAAAAATATTGACTGATCCAGATGTGGATGTGACATACGCGTGTACATTAATTTTTCCGTTCAGTGCATTACTCCACGATCGCAAATTTAAACACTCGCGCACTTCATCGGGAATTCCCGATTCGCGAAAATTTAGACTCGCAAAATATATGGCATATACAGTATAAGCTTGGAGTACAAAGAGCAAAGCAATCTGACAGATAGACCTTAAGAATATAGTGCCAACATTACAGTATTTTTCATATTTGTTGCTAGTGTCTGTTTTCTTGATTTTTGCTTTTGTTTCGTTCTCCATAGATTGTTCAGAGATATAAAAAGAGATATCTGTTGGTGTGATAGGACTTGTCGTCATGACAAAAAGCAGTTGCCAGAGCAATAGGAGAATTTGAGAAATAAACAGTTGTTGACACCACAGAGATAAAACATATTTACTTGATGCCTTTAATTTTGTTCATCTCAACTGAGAAAATAATTTTTGCAGGAATTTTGCTAATTTCTGCCGATTCAGTGTAATAGGGAGTTAACATACATGTATTGTTTTATCTGCCTTACCTGTACTGCCTGTAACCGATTATATATATTGTACACTTAGGAATTCTGACCACAGACTTTTCTCTCAAACTTTCTTATCTAATATCTCAAAACTTTGTTTATGAAGGAAAGTTACGGCATTTTCTTCTTTGAAGTCCCACTGTATTAAAAATGGCCTTCATTTCACCCAAGCTTTCATGCTTCTGACTACTGTAAAACCAGAAATGTTTCCATGCATTTTAATTTCACCAGAGGCAAGATTTGCAAAATTAAAATGCACCGTAAAGTTCTTGTCTACACTATATGCATTAAATGCCAATAGCAATTTGCAATAATGTCATGCTGCGAAAAAGGCCACCAGCCTCATTTTGCAAAAATTTCATGCGGTGATAATACAACTGTATCTTGCTTTACAGTGTCAAAACACTAAAGGCCTGATGTCACCCACTCATTTTCTGTGTATAATTTTTCGGATATGTGTGTTTGCAAAGAATGAAGTGGTATACATGTTTGAGGGACCAATGAATCCATTGTGGAGGTTTTGCTATTTCGTCCTCCCCCAAATTTCCTCTGTTGCTTTCCGTGACAGGACTACGTACCAGTTGTCAGCAGGCCCATGGTTCTCAGCGGTCACAAGAACTTCCAGTGGTCAGATATCTACCTGGATGCATTGGTAACCAACTTTTTACTCATGGCCTATCTTGTAATGGTTTCATTGATGATATGCTAGTTAGGAACGGCCAAAAATCAATAGGAATTTTTCTCTGAAAAGGAATTTCAGACAGATATCACACACCACTCCATAAACCTTGTCTGTTCATTGTGGTTAGCAGTGTGCTGAAGATCTGAATTGAAAAAAAAAATGTAAATTTTCTCCCTTTTCCATTATTATGCTCTGTATGCATAGCTACTTTCATTAGAATCAATGAACATTTCTCTCTACATGAAAATTATTTGAATCTTGATGCTTCTCTATGCAATCCTCATAGTCTATAATACTTTGAAATTGTTTGATTTTTATAGCAATTGCTATGGAATATAGACAAAACCAAAGGTTAAAACTGACTTTAATGTTTTGGAATGAGTTGAAAACATTACTTTCATTTCTAAAAGGCAGCGTGGATGCATACTAATTTTACTTTTCATACTTGTTTGTTTGGTTACAAACTGTAGCCTATGTGTGTCCAAATAGTTGTAACTAATTTGTCTTTTCCCTTAAAAGAGGTGTGTTTTTTTTTCTGGTTTATGTACATCCAGTTAATGCAGGCTGCTCATGTCATTGGTACTCTCTCTTTATTTCAGGGCCTTGGAATGATGACGACGTTAACATTGCCAGTGTACAACACCAGCACCTTCATTGTGAGTGAAATCACCTTATATTCCAAGACCCTTACAGATATGCTGGTACCACTCTATGTTGTGAAAACGAAGGAGCTAACAAATTGTTAGTCTATTATACCAGTCTCTGGAGATTTTCTTTTCTTTTCTTTTTTTAAGTTTGGAGTAGGGAAGAGAATTCTTTAAAGAAAAAGAAATGTGTGAGTTTATTTCTTGTCCACCACCCTGCCAGAAAAATCTTCATAAGTTATATAAATAAGAATTTACTTGGAAACTTTTTAACAAAAGCACTTTGTAATAAAAAGGTCACAACACTGATAAAGCCATGGAATGATAGCCGTATTTGTACTTTTCGAATGATTTTGTTGATCATTCTTTCTGAATGCATCACAGATTATCAATTGCTTAGTTTAAGGCATTGTTCTTGAACATGTAAATTTATTTTGTCAAATGTACTGTTGAAGATACCGGCGCTTTACCGTTTGGTATTATTTGCCAATTGTTAACACAGAATTTTGTGCCCAGCATATGTGAGAACTTTCCAAAAATGTTCCGCCCACAAGGAAACATAGCAAATATTCCACCCTCTCATGATCATATTTTTTTCATTTTCTGACTAGTGTTTGACTAATTCATTTCATTTTATAAACTTTATCATGATTAATGTGTGACACCCAGGTACCTCCAGCTCCATAGGATTTCAGATTTCAAATGATTCCCACTTGTAGAAATTCTTTATTTATTTTATTATTATTACCATTATTATTATTATTATTATTATTATTATTGTTATTATCATTTTTGTCATTATTTTTGCAGTTTACAGCAAAGAATCCTTTTTTTAAAAAGTTCTCTCTTTTTTTGGTATAAAATGGTTTTTAAAATGTAGATGTATTGTATCTACCGATGGTATGAGATGATATTCTGTAAAATGTGGTGCCTACCCCTAGGAGGCACTTTTCTTCATTTGAATGCACCATTCTCTTTGCCACACAAAATGTTTCCTGCCCAAACATTATACAAATTGAACACCATATCTCTCAATGTTTATCCCTCACATTGAACTCAAATAAAGTGCTCAGTTGTTTGAGCTCTTCTCTCTGTCTGTACTTGGCAATGTCTCACATTATGCCTACATCGATGGACGCTGGTTATGACAGCATTCAATTGAAGTGAATTCTGATGATATATGTATGATTCTGACCCTACCAAATGACCAAATGTTGCAATGTTTATGGTCAGATAAATAATCTGTAGACATAACTTGTGTGACAGTAGGTAAATGTTTGGTGTGATGATTATTTGGAATCAGTAGGGGAGAGCGGGGAGAAGTGGGACATTATTTCAAGTTCGCCGATTTTCTTCTGATATCTTTTTATAAAAGAGATGATTACATTTCCTTGCGGGCTTGCATGAAGGTTCATATGGTAGGTTACATAAAGAGCTATAAACTGGGGGTGGCACTGTTCTCAATTTTCTGCAGTTAATGAAAAGAAAAAACCTTATTTTGGGGGAGAAGTTGAGCCACCCGTGGGTAAAGTGGGACAACGGCAAGGGAGAAATGGGACGGTGTTGGTAAAGTGGGGTAAAGTGTGACATCCTATAAACATGTCGGAAAAGTCAAAGTTTGAAGGCGTAATGAAACATTGGTAATGAAAACAGTCAAACATGCTTTAAAATGATCTTTATTTCAACAAAACAAGTTTGAACAACATGTTTGAAAATCTGAACTGTTTTACATGTAATGCTATTATGAGGGACAAATGGGACACGTTGTCCCAACTGTCCCTCACATGGCATATACATAGATATGTACAACTGCTCAGTACACCATGCAGGCATTTGTCAAAAACAAGTTATATTAGTTGCATATCAATAAGGCTCACCACCAGCTTCAATTGTGCCCTTGAAATCATGAATACAAAGACAACAGGGTAATTAACCTGATTTTAAAAAAAAATCATATTTGGGGGAAAATTTTCAATAGCAATTTATGCACACTTAGAATTTGCCGAACTGCATGGCTTTCTTAATGTGATGTATGGTTGCTAGGGACTTATTGTAGATATTAGCCAATCGCTGATTGGTTGAACAGTTTTTGATTCAGAGAACGTGTCCCACTTGACCCGCGTCCCAACTCACCCCGCTCTCCCCTACATACATACAAAGCACGTGCACTTAATTAGTAGTGGGACAGTATCTTGCAATCTGTAGCACTGCACTGCTCACGTGCACCACACCCATCAATGTGGCATAAGTCTCTCCTTTTGTTTTTTGTTTTTTTTCTTGTATGTGTGTTTGTGTGTGTGTGTCTTTTGGAATAGCTTTGTATTTGAAAAGTTCTCTGCTCTTTGTATCTCATTACGTCTCATTTGTTTTCAATTCTTTTGATCCAAAGGTGCCAGATTCAGATAACATTACTGCAAAGGTAGTATAATTAAACCAAAATTATGTAACCTGTATGGACCCCGTACCTCCCCATCCCCAAAATCTTCCCCCATCCCTAAAGTTCCCCCCCCATCCCCAAAATCATTCCTCCCCTTCTGTGCCTTATCATCATCGCCGCCACCACCGCCACCACCCCCATCATAATCATCATCATCATCATCATCAGCATCATCATCATCGTCATCATCGTCATCATCATCATCATCATTTGGTGCCACTCCAGTCAGAGGCATCAACAGTCATGGCGCTCCTGTCCCACCTAATTGTTTGAACATCTTCAGTGAAACATGTCTGAGAGTCGTTCACAATTTTTGTAGATTGGAAGTTGTATGACTAAATGTATGGATGGATACTCAATCCTATACAGATGATACTATTCTAGTTTCAGAGATGTAAGAGTGATCTTCAATAGTCTGCTTGTACCTAAAAGTGATTCTGTATGCTATACTACAGGAAAATGAAGTATGGGAGTCGATATAAACACACTCTCAAAAAAAAGACAGGAAGAAGACAATGACCTCAAAAGACAACAGGTATACCCCTAAGCAATGTATCATGCTAAAGGGGATCAGGTTCAGAATTTGAATTATCTGGCATATTTTAGACAAAATCAGATGATATAAATGTAAGTATTTAGATATAGATAAGAGGATAGCAATGGAGAAAGCCCTTCTTTGAGAAGATTGATGACATTCATGTGAGAAATACACATTTGTAGGTCCTGGAACATATGCATAGCATACCAAAGGTATACATCACAAAGGTGTTGTGTGCTTGTGATTAGCGCTTCTGCAAGATTTTTGGTGTTTGGATGATCCCCAAGGATATGTAGATAAGATTCGGAGGCTTTCAACTTGTGGTTCCTGAGAAAGATACTACATGTGTCATGGCCTGAAATAAAGTAACTAGTGAAGTATTTGAAAGAGAAGAAGTTATACCTTGTCTCCTCTTTATGATAAGATGGAGGCAAATAAATGTCATTGGACACATAATAGCCACATTCACACTGGCAAAAGATTGTGAAATTAAAGATCGAGATCTTAAAGATCTCGAGATTATGCCAGTATGACCACAAACTTCTTGCAAAACTTCTCGCAAAACGTACCACTCATACTAGGGATATTTCCCAGACCCCAGCCAATCTTCTCGATCTATGGGTATTGTGAATGTTAGCAACTGAAACTTAACAAAGTTTGTCACATGACAAGTCCAGCCCCTGTTTGCGGTTGGTGCCTGCAAAGACACAGTCATTATGATGTAAAGGTGTGAACTGTTATGTCACAATTACTAGCTGACAGGTGGCACACTCTTTCTTCTTTCGTGCGCACACATACCAGTGATCCAAGATTCGGGAACTTTAAAGACTGAGGTTTTAATAGAGAGTTTTAACAGCTGGGCTGCTGCCATCCAGATCAGCAGGACAAGAGTACATTGGAGTTTGAGTAAAGCTACAGGATTGGAGTGCCATGACTGTTGATGTCTCTTCCCACCCCCTCCTCCATTCAACATTATTTGGGATGCTATCAATAGAGGAAGCATGCTTCCCTCCCATGGCTGCCATAATATCCCATCGCCTAGGCAACAAGGAATGCAGTTCTAGGATAGGCCAGTTCACAGTTCCACTTTGCGCATGAGCAGAAAAAGGTCATTTGTGCAATTAGGCATGTTCGTTTTTTAAATTCACCGAGATCAGCATAAATTGTGATAAAATCATTTATTTGCGTAATCCTTACAAATGGTGCTTGCTTGCACATCCACCTGACAGCAAGCCTGGAATTTGGCAGTATTGATAGAAAAGATTGCAGATGCATTCAATACAAAACGCTGAAATTGATGCCTGTTGAAGTGTCAATCGACGGATTATTTTGGTCACCTAGTCTATACCCAAGTTCATTCTCTGTTTAAACATGAATTCAATAATTTTTTACATCGTACAAGCTTATGTAGTATGCTGCTTCTAAAATGAGTGAAGTGCTTAACCAGCTGAGAAAAAAAATAGAGGTAATTTTTAACAAAGTGCAGATGAGCAAATTGTGAACTGGCTTATTCAAGTGTTTTGTTGCTGCATTCAGTTCCCCTGCCCTCTACTGCTAGCATGTTCATCCAGTGCTTGTGGTCCTTGGAAATGATGAAGTGACCCAATGGCAAACTTTCTTGGGTTGTTTTTGGTTAATATGCTGCATATCATTACATTTATTTCCTTCCACCCACCTTATAGTTCCTTATCTGTAGTTGATATGCCCTACCCCATTCAGAACCCCTATGTAAAAACCTTCATCTTTGGAGCTCCATTTAGAAATTTGTTTGTTTTCATTTGATATCATCCATTGATTTTACATGCAGTGGTATGTAAAGTATTGAAGTCCCAAGAGTGTTTTACATATTTTTTTTACATTTTTTTGTGTTCATTGACTTCTTTCATGACTCCCTTTTATTCTACATGAATATGATATGAAGTAGGCCTATGGGTCCTGTGTAGGTGCACAAATTTCATGCAGCATATATTCATTGCTGTAGTCATCCAGCAAAACCAGTCTATGGTTAATTGTCACCACACTTTACTGCAAGGTGTGAGTGGATCATGTACCTCCATCCAAGTTCCGAAGGCCGCATGTTCATTTTTTTTTTAATAGCAAGCTGTTATGTGTATACTTAAAAAAAGATACAAATCATGCTCAGTCTAGGGGAATGAGTGCATTCCAATATATTTTGCTAATCATAGATTAGTACTTAAGCAATGATTGACAGATGATGTCACTGACAGAATCTGGATGTGGAAGGTTTTTGTGTGTGTGTGTGTGTGTGTGTGTGTGTGTGTGTTGGGGTGTATCCAATACTGAAGAAAAAATGGAAGGAAAAAAAAACATATGGCACTTATTTAGATGATTCATTGTGCCTCGTTAGTGATGTGGAGAGTATCAAGAATCAACATAAGTCGACATGTTTTTGCATAGCATAAGTCCTTTAACTTTTGCAATCTACAAATTCTCCTGGTAGAATTGTCTGTTTCACATATTAGACCACCGGTCCCTCCTTTTCATACTGTATTTTATTTACATAATTGTTGACTGTTTATTTTATTGATGGCAACCATTTATATCATGCCACCAACTCTCTCTCTCTCTCTTAAAGGGATGGTATAGTATTAGTGAAAATGAAGATTGGGCTTTTAACTTCTTGCAAGATACTAAGAAACCACTTATGACATGTTACAGAGCATACCATTCTAAGAGGACTTCAAAGTTTATTTGATGAATATCGGTCTTGAAATGGCAGAGATATCCAAAAACGAAGTAAAACAAAGCAATCCTTATAAAAGTTTGGTCCCACCTTTTATTAGTATCACATGGTTTTGGATATCTCAGCCATTTTCAAAACCAATTTTCATGAAACAAACATTGAATTTGTTTTGGAATTACACGCTCTTTCATATTTCATGAGAGGTTTCTCATTATCTCACCAAAAAGGTTAGAAACCTAAAGCCAGGTCTCAACCAAAACTATACCATCCCTTTAGATTCTCTCCTCCTTTCAACCCCTCTCATTTGCATGTTGTTTTTGTTAGTTTTACTAATTAGCATTCCATTTTGCAAATAAAGAAATAATCCATGGCAGGTTGCACATTTGATTTCGACTTCTCCTTTTCTTACACCACTTACCATTATCCATTCCATATTTAATAAAACAAATAACCCAATGGTATTGGATATGTGACTAACCTTATTGTCTCTCATGTCATCTATAAGCAGTGCCTATCTGAGGCTTTCCGCCGTATTCATAAGAATTCATCCATTTCAATTCATAATGTCACTCCTTTCTTTTCTTTGTATCCTGTGAACCCAATATTGAAAAATGAAATATCGACTGGATTTCATCAGCATTGAGGTTCACCAGAGAATATTACCCTTGTGAATACAACAGGTGACATATTCTCATTTTTCCCCTTCTAGGCTGCTAAATACCATTGAAGGAAATGCAAAAACAAGTTGGTTTTATTGTGAGTTAAAACACATCATGTGCCTTTACTCTCCAACTTTAAAAGCTTGTTATCATCCCCAGCTGGAAAGAAGAACTTCCATTCAACGACTTGGGGCATCCAATTTTGATTAAAGGAAACCAAAGCCCAAATATCAATGTGGATTGAGTGAAAGCAGCAATATTAGTCAAACACATCAAAGAATGTTTTAGGAAAATTGGACGATTGATTCAAAGTTATGAATTTTTAAAATTTCAGTGCTGTCATCACTGGATAAGGAGACTACATATTACTTCACTTCATGACATCATTTTGGACAACAGTGTAAAGTAAATTGGAAAAGAAGAATTTCACAAAATTTCATTTTTCATGAAAAGTACACAATCTATCAACTTGTTACTGACATTTGTTAAGGACGATACTATTCCTCCTGCTTTCTTAAAGAGGTACATGTAAGTCAAGTGATCTTTCATTATGCCAGTCGAAAAGTGAAAATATATTGTATTTCTTTATGTTTTCTTTTAAATTGTTGTCCATAATGACATCATGAAGTGTAATAGTCTCTTTATCCAGCAATACCAGCACCAAACTTTTAAAAATTCAGACATAACTTTTGAATTGATTGCCCAATTTCTCAAAACTTTTACTGATGTGTTCCACTAATACACTGCATTCACTCAGTTGAAATGTATATTAATTGGGCTTTGGTTTCCTTTAAGTTGATATTCACCTGATGCGTACCTCCTGCCACCAAACTCATCTCTGCTGCCATTTTGTCACTGGCGCCAGGACTGTATGTCAGCATTATAACAATGCCGAGTGTAGTTTGTATAATCTGTATTCATCTACATCATTCGTTTCCAGAGTCAGCAGTTGCTTGGAGTGGTCGGCACGGATATCACAACTAAGAACATGGCTGACACAGTGCCCAAGAATAAGGTATGTACAATGATTGCGCCACATCGGTCCAAAGCATAGCATTTCAGATTGTACATGCATGCGCGTGCGTGTGGGAGTGTGCATGCATGTGGTAGTTATTTATGTATAAAAAAAAGAAAGAAAGAGAGGGAGAGAATGATTTGGAGAATAGAGAATAACAAAAAGATCCAAAATGAAGATAGAATGTGAATGAATACAATAATATCTTTTTGCACTCTTTCTTGTCTGTATTGAATTATAGGCCTACTCTATTTTACCTTTTGTGTAATATTTAAACAATTGTATTTGAAGTAAGATGGTAGAAGACAGTCCACATCCTGCACAACCTGAAGTATTTGCTCAGTGACTGACTGTGAAATAACTCTTTCTGCTGTTCATGTTGTATGCTAGTCATGATGTTAGTCTAGTAAAAAAAAAGGCTGTTATATTTTAATCAAGATCACCATATTAGAAATCAAACTGTCATTTATCAGTAGAAATTATTCCCATTCTTACATACCGGTGCACTACATCATGTTTTTGTAGTTTCAAAGAAATTCCATGCCTTGATTGTATATTAATTTATAATTTCTCTACGGTACCTGCTAGATGGTCAAATGTGGTGTCAAGCTGTACATGAATAACCCCCTCCCAAGAAAAGAGAACAAAGCAAACGAAAACTATTAAAGAACCAGAAGACCAATCCTTCCCCTTTGTAGAGAAGCTAGATCCCCCAAAGTGACAATTATCAGTTAACAAAATCACTGGACCCCATAATAAAAGAGGACTCGCCACTGTTGGTGGGGGTACCATGGTAAAGACCATTCTAAACATTTAAAACATACCTGCATTAAAGTTATTTGGGGGGCAAGGATATAATTTGATCTGTCTTGAGCTGATTAATTGCTATTGTACTCAGACCTCTCAAGTTTACATGTATGATGCTTGGTAGATTGCCCAGAAAGATTATTTCAGGTTCTCATTCACAGACGTATGGAATTTAAAGAACAACAATAAAATTATAAGGTGGAAAATTTATGCGTTGTCTGTAAGCTAAGAAATAGATATTGTTAGATTTGTTTATATGAAGTACTGTATGTATGATAGTAAGCTGTGCAATTATCTTCCCTGTAAGTTTTCTCTCCTGGCAACAGCTCTGAAACTTTTGATGTTTGAACTTGATCTTCCTTCTGTTTGTTGTTCAGAAGAGTGTTGTAGAAAGCAGAGAGTGGAAAGAATTCCTTGTGTATAGCGGATGCTGACAACGCAACTGAACACAGTGGAGTGGCTTGCATGTTACTGCTTTTTTTCTCCTTTTTTTTTTAACTAACAGCATGGAATCACACTTTATATTATAGTTTGAGAAATGTGCTCAGTGTTATGGATGTGGCGTGTGAACTGTTTATGCTTCACACAAATTCACAGCTATTGTAAGTGATATGTAGTTTGGTAATAGGTCTAAGAAAGAAAGACTTCAGTACCTTTTGTTCTATCATAAATATAATGCTGTAATGTAGGTGAGGCCTGAGAATCATGACAGAATGCTTTAAGAATGAAAGTGTCCGTTTCGTATACTAAGTAATTTGATGTAGAAAGTAGTGCGGATTTGGAGTTATACCAGAAGTGGGGGGGGGGGGGGATGAAAAAAATCGAATGGCTTTCATTTGGAATGTCTTTACACTACACAAGCTTCATGCTTTTTTCTTGTAATTAATGGAAAATTACAATCACATTTTCCTAATGCTGCATCACCCAAGCAAGTAAACGGGATGGAATTTTGTGGGAAGCATATTGGATATCTTTTTTTCATAGCCACAAGAGAAGATAAGTTTATTTGGGTAAAGTTGGGAATGGTGGATTTTTTTTGTAAGTATGACATTGTAAATATGACAGAATAAGATATACCAGCTTCATGCATCTTTATCATCCTGTTCTATGAAATGGAGTAATTAGTGTCAGTACTTACTGATGATGATGATGATGATTTTTTTTTTTTTTTTGGGGGGGGGGGGGGGGGGCGGAGAGGGGAACAGCTTGTAAGGAATAAGAGCTAGCTAAAGTCTTCTTACTTTTCCATCTCAAGGTGCTTTGCGAGAAACAGGAAGTAGAAATTACCTTCTTTGTTTATCTTGTTTATTCCTCGAATGGTTCTATCTTTTTTTTTCCAGCCTGCGTTTAACTCTACATTCAGTCAAGCTGTAAGTGTTTTGTACCTAGCCTTATGCTTCCAGCGGTTTCTTTGGCACCCACTAACGAGCATGACAATTTATTTGCTGTTTGTTATCACAACTCTCTAATTGTGTGTTTCTGTTTTTTCCCCTCTGCCTTGACATGTATACATGTAGCATATATCTCCCTACGGATACTTTTCTGCAGTATATAATTTGCAGTGTGAATCTGTACTGTATATAGCTGTAAAGTCACTGATTTGATTAATATCTGTCTTCCCCTAAATTGCCGCTAAAAGTAAATTATTAATCGAAACAATTGTGCATGGCTTCACTAACCCCTGAATATCTTTTCTAGACAGTTAACATGTTTGCATGGCTGAACAATCATGATCTTATACTACTAAAATCCCTCCTCTGCATTAATTGTAATGCATGTGTAAAGCACATGCAGAAAGAAAAAGTCAAGCAAATTGACTTTCTTACAACTGTGATTATCTTCCTATTTTTTTCTGTCAGGATGTGCACATGCATATTTCACTTTATTCATTTATATCTACCACAATATATTGATTTGACAGGATCTTTTCGACATGCGTATTGAGCAAACTCTTAATACATCTGAGTTATTGTGTCACAGAGTGAATCTTCAGCTAGGCCTATTCCTGTGATAGATAATCAGGTTAGGCATTTTGAAATGGCTGAAATGATGTGTTTTTGTTCGAATTATTTCATGCTATTATTTGGAAACACGATTATCACTTCTTTTCCGAGTATTGAAACAGCATTGTGATACATCAGGGACTTTAATTTGATGTTCTTCCCTGTGTTGATCATTACGGGATAATTTTTTTTTTTCAACTCTAGCACATTTTTATATTTTTTTGTTTTTGTTTTTGTGAGTTTTTTGTTCTTTTTTATCCCATCATTGTACCGATTGTAATGAAAGTGAGAAGTATGCTTCTTGGTTAATTGTTCCCCTAATTTTTGTCATGCATTATTATATCAGTTATGGAAGTGGAAAAAAACAGTCCCATTTCCATCGTACATGCTTTTAAAGGCCCCGTCACACAACAGCAAATGCCCAATGAATGCCCAACGAATGTCCAACAAATTTGAAAATTTGAAGATATGTTCACATCCGTTGGTAATACTAGAATAGTTTGTAACATGCTTGGCGTTCTTTGTAATCATTAGCTATTCGTGGGGATTCGCAGAGATACGCTGGAGCCGATTTTTTTTTTTAAACATGTCCAAAATCTCCGGCGTATCTCTGCAAATCCCTATGAATAGCTAATGAATACAAAGAACGTCAAACATTTTACGAAGTAATTTAGTATTAGCAACGGATGCAAACTGTCTTCACATTTTCGAATTCGTTGGGCATTCGCTTGGCATTCGTTGGGCATTCGCTGTAGTGTGACGGGGCCTTTATTCTTATGCAGCAAAAGCACCAACTGCAATTATGCAATTTTTATTTGTACACTAAAATTCCACACATTATGTTGCATGAAATCACCAAGTCTGTATTGATATGATTCTGATATTCTATATTTTCAACTGCAGGTACATGAATTTTACACTCTGAAAAAGCATGAGTCGAAACTATTTGATCCTTAGCACTAGGAAGACATGCAGACATGAAATTGCAGTATCTGGCACATTTTTTAGCCATTCATAATGACTTGCTTAGATATTTGATATTGTTTGCCGATACAAATATTAGAGTTGTTTTCATTGCATTAACTGGATATATTTTTTGTATATTTTGGAATGGAATGCATCAAATAAAAGAGTACTTGAGTGCAAGCAGTGCAGACCCACAGATTTTTTTTACAATCTTAATACTTCTTCATCTGATGAATGCAAACAAGAGGATGATGAAATTTTAATCATGGAATTAGAAATACTGAGGTAATGGCTAGATAGATATTATGTGCAGTTAGCTATATCACAAATGCCTCTTATTTTTGTATGCCAAAATTCACATATTCTCACCATTTATTGCCAGATGACATTGATTTAATTCAACAGAATGCCCAGAGTGACCCTGTCTTTTAATACAAACCTGTCGTTTTTTTTTTACGAAGTTATTTCATGTCCTCTCTAGAGTTTTATGGGAAATAGGAATTGCCTGTTTTTCATGTTAAAGAGGAAATCCACCCCAAAATAAATAAACTCCAAAAGAAAGAGAGAGAGAGAGAAAGAAAAATCTCTAAAGAACATTCCAAAAAATGACAAAAATCGGATAAGAAATAAGGAACATATGACATTTTTGAATTTCAGCTTTTTTTTTTCGGAAAATATCTCTACACCAGTTCTTATGAATATTCAAATAGGTGAGATGATGATGTCATGCCCTCACATTTTTTCATGTAATTTACTATGCTGTATATGAAATTCAGAAAATTGTTATTTTTTAGCTAATACAGGTAACTCATATTCCCATACCAAAATATGTCAAGATATTATTTTGTGTTCTTTTTTATTTTGAGTGGTTTTAAGGCAGGCAAGTTTTATATTCATACAGCTGAAATATAAGATTCTGTGTTGTTGTATCTGTTATGAAATGACTGAGAAAGTAAGAGCATGACAGCGTCAACTTGCTAATTTGAATATCATAACGACGGTCAAAAAGTATTTTGCGAAAAATTTTGAAATTCAGAGTGTCATTACTTCCCATTTCTTATCCGAGTTTGATCATTTTTGCACTGTTCTGCAGGGATTTCTTCTTTCTTTCTTCTGAAATTGATAAAATTTTGGAATGGATTTTCTTCTCTAAACTCTATCTTTCTGCTCTTATGTCTAACTCAGACCAAGATATCTTGAGCACTATATTCTAATTGGTTGGCACATATTCAGGACTTAAGTGTTACTTACATTTTTCCATACAGTATCACTAGTATCATCTAATGTGTGTTTGCTTGAGGGTGTGCATTTCATTGGTGTATGAGAACAGTGGAAACTGTTCAAAAAATGCCTTTTTGTAGTAATCTGGCCAAGGAGTATGTTATTCTCATGCTTGCAATACCATATTGCAATATCAGGGCCCTGTAGCATAAAAAGATGCAATCAGACATAAGTCAGCTAGGAAATCAAGCACAAGTCAGGTATCAGCCAATTAGAGTTGAGTACTCAAAGACTTATGCTTGATTCACTGATTTATGTTTGATCTGGTATTAACATTTATGCAGCAGGGCCCTGAGATTCCCGTCTCCCTAAAAGCCTAGTAAATATTTCATCATGTACTGAAAAAACATTGCAAAAGTCTCCCTGATTTGGAAATTTCAATCATTTTTGCCAATTGAGAAGCATGTAACACACAATTAACTCCCTTTACTGCCCTTGGGAGCATCCCTCAACTAATGAGGGAAATACTAGCAGCCATGCACTTGCATCTATTTTGTAACTTCAACCTTCCATCTTTCAGTGCAACTTTCATTAGCAGTTTGTTGTGTGGGTGACAACTAATTATCGTAAGACAGCATTGTCATATCCCCAGGTACATAAACTTAAAGTGTGACCAAAGAAGTTCCAGCAATACTATTTAGACCTAATATACAATCTACATCTACAAAATGTTATCAGTTAGTTGATCTGATCATGCTTGAAACAGTTAAACACCGTATTTCACTTGTCCAAATACATGCATGAAATTTAGAGGACAACAGAAAAATGCATTACATCTTCACCATACTCTATACCCTCTGTCTACCGATGGTCTCTGGCTCTGTTATAAAGAAGTTTCAAATTGCACTTAACAGTACGTTTTAGTGCACTTTTTGTAAAGGAAATTCATTAAAACTTTAAAGTCATGCTTCTCTGCTTTGACTGTGAATTAAAGTTTGTAAGGTTGAATAAATATGCTTATTTTTATAAACTATATTTATTTCCATTTTCTGTGCATGAGGCATATGATGTGTTTATGAAAACTGTACAAAAACTTATAAAACCAGTCAGTAACTGCATTTGAATTTGATACTTTGAAATTCACCATAAAGTGAATGCTCATCATATTGTCGGCAGTCATGCCGAACCGTCGTATAACCCGATTTTCGGTCAAACTGTCGATTTTGAGATTTTGAGTCATTTTGATAGTGGATATTCCATTGTACATAATGTGAAATTAAAAACAGTGATAGGCTGTCCTCTCCTATCGTATATACAACAGTTCGGGAGACCTGTTTGGTCCCACTCATTATAAGACGTGATGGAGTATAGACTTCAATAGACCCTTAAGCTTCAAAGCCATTTCTTTTTACAGTAGCAACTCTCCTATAGCATTTAGATATTTCTGTCTATGAATTCAGTAGAATAAAAGCTTCCTATTTGGGGAAGATATACACACAGAGCATCTTTCAGTCTTTGACATGAAGTAAAGAAAAAAAAACTCTTGCCTGGTAATTCCTCATAGGTATTTTGATGGAAGACCACTTTTACGTTGAAGATATTAATTTGATTGACATCATGGAATTTATGTTGTCCTTATGTTAACATCTTGCAAATTGAAATTATTATTATATTTTATTAGTCAAATATTCTATGATTAAAGCTCAAACCTTTATTATGTAAATGTGTGTACGTATGTGTGTGTGTGTGTGTGTGTGTGTGTCGTGTGTGTGTGTGTGCATTTCTTTTGCTTCTGGTCAGGAATACATTGTATCTTAGGGTGTTGGAAATGCTAATTTAGGGAAACTGGTTCAATAGCAACTCAATACTAACACTAAAATTGCTGTGAAAAAAGTTGATAGATTCTTGTCTACAATTTGTTTTCTAGACATTGTGTATTTCTATCTTGATTTCTTTTAGAAAAAAACTTCTCTGCTATTTACAATAATTGAAAGTGTTTTCTTGACTCACACCTCAAGGTTATTCTTATGCCTGGTTTTCTACTATATATAGCAGCATAAAATCCTCTTGGTTTTCCTCTGACTGCAACTAACATGTATATTATGTATTTAATAAGATCCAGTTATACGTGATATACAAACATTGTACACAGGTTGGAATCTCTTCATATATTTAAACTTTTGGTGTGTATTTGTGTTGAACAGTAATGAAATATTGAAAGGTATAGGAGGACATTGAAAGGTATGGAGTTACAGGTGTTAATACTTTTTTGGTTCTCAAACATATGACTTTATACACTCAGGATTGTAGCATTTACATCACATTGTATGTGCAAGTTATGAAATATGTTGTTTACATAATATTGCATCTGAACTTATTTACTGTTTTTGCATTGCTGCTCTTTGAAATGGTGTGTGTACCCCCTTTGTCTTATCAGTATGTCATGTTTACTGCAGTAACACAACCATGGACGGGCTCAGTTACGCAAAATACCGTCACATAATTGTATGATTTTCACACAGGCACACAGGCACACACACGCACACGCACACATGATGTTCACATACTTACACATTGACACACAATGTTCTTAAACACATAACCACACAATGTTCATAGACAGACAACCACACAATGTTCACAGACAGACCACCACACAATACTGGCAATGTTACAATGATACAAGTACTGTGAAATTAGGGTGGCAAATTTGGAAGTGACACATCTTGTTTTGTCTTCATAATCTTTGCAGCAAAAATAATGAAATGAGATAATATTAGGGATCATTTATCCATCAAAATACACAGAGACAAGAACCACAACCTAAAGACAACCCTATTTAAGCCTGTTTATTTAATACCCAGTGGTATCTACATGTTTGTTTGTTCAATTGCCATTCACTGTGATTTGTTGCAAATGTCAAGTGGATTGAAATGAGTAAGGATGTTTTTGTGTTCTTAAAGGACAAGTTCACCTTCATAAACATAAGGATTGAGAGAAATATTAGTATAAACACATCATTGAAAGTTTGAGGAAAATCGGACAATCCGTTCAAAAGTTATGAATTTTAGAAGTTTTTGTGCAGTAACCGCTGGATGAGAAGACTACTGCAGTGTATGAATAACTTAGATGTCACATGCGTACAACAATATAAGGAAAATATAAAGAGAATTTCACAAAATTTCATCTTTTGAAAAAAAGTACACATTCCCTTGACTCGTTACCGACATATGTTATGGGTAATATTATTCCCCCTGCCTTTAGAAAGAGACAAGTCAAGTGCTCTTTTATTATGCGAAAAAAGTGAAAATATGTTGAATTTTCTTTACATTTTCTTTATACTGTTGTACGCATAATTACTCACAAGCTGTAGTAGTCTCCTCCTCCAGCGATTCCAACACAAAAATTCTAAAAATTCATAACTTTTTGCATTGATTGTCCAATTTTTCCTCAAACTTTCACTGATGCGTTCTACTAATATAGCTTCATTCTCTCAATCCTTATGTTTATGAAGGTGAACTTGTCCTTTAATGTTTTCACATTTGAGACATGCTTGTGAATTCCATGTGATAATCACAGAGTGGTCAATGGATACTCTTTTTTCCACCAGGATACCATTGAATTATTATCTGTTTATCAGCCCTGCCTAATGCCCTGTTTTACATCTACTCCAGACAGTCCTGATCATAAATGGACCCCCCCCCAAAAAAAAAAAAAAAAATATATATTATATATATCAAGATAAGGCAGGAACATTCTTTTTAATGGTCACCTTGAATCTACATGTGATATATACTGTGTAGTAGCTAAAAACAGATAAAATTTCTCTTTGTTCTACATTAATCCACAACATTTCGCTCTGACAATTAAGTAGTCTGATTTGAATAATTTAATCACCTTTGACAACAGAACGCATATTTTTCTGTGATAAAAGACTTCAACTATCATTCTAATTCTTGTGTTTCTGGACGTGGTGTGTAGATTGGGCCCCAGGCCTACGTGTTTGGTATCAACAGCAACGGGTATATTCTGCTCCATCCAAGACTCAAGGCAGAGGTATGTACATGAACCAATGATATATTTTTTCTTGTTGCTCTAGATGTGGATAGTCGCACCGCTTAACATACCCACAAACAGATGGTATTAAGATTTGCCAAGATAGGCAGGTCGCTGGCTCGAGGCAAAATCCTGAGAGAAGGCAAGATGAGGTAATTTGCTCCAGATTTTTGGAAAGGCTTAAAATCAAACAACCATTGGGATATTTGGGAGGAAAATGCAAGAGATTAGGGAAGTATTTTTGTCAATGACATGTTTTCATTTTCTTCTGACAGTCAAATATCCGGAAATTGTGAAATGTCATTGTTCAACACAAGGCACGAGTCGGCTAATATGAACTGGCACTTTGTAAAAATATTTCAGAATTAGACTTTAGTGTTTTGTCCATGGAAGATGAGGGATTTGAAACATGACTGGCTGTGCATATTCTCAGTTCTGTGAATGAATTAAATTAGATACCTTGAGGTAGATAGGGCCCTATATTAGAATTGTAACAGATTTAATTGTCATTGCTCTGTTAAATGCTGGAGTTATTTGCAGCTGTAATTTTTGTCTGAATATAGTGTATCATACCATGCTGGACTAACAATTGTAAATGATTGTGACTTTTCTAACAGCATGCTGTGATTGTTTTTTTTTTCAATGCTAACCTATGTGATGAGATGTTGTCATTGACAGAGAGTGGCTAGACGTAGAGAGCCACAGCAAGACTGAGGCAACTTAGCTAGCTCCAACTCGCTCTAGTCTACTAACACTTGTCGCTAACTGGTAACACAATATTGTCTGAAAACAGTATTCGAAGACGTGTGCATTCTCACTTGTGGATTCTTCTTTGAATAGTTTGTATGTGTGTGTGTGCGTGTGTGTGTGTCTTTTTCTGTTTTTAAGTGTTGTGTGTGTGTGCAATGGACCTAATATTCACTTCTTTTCCTCCTTAATCTCAAAGAGATTAAGCCATCTATTCATTCTCATTCTGTCGCTCGTGAGACTGCAAAAAGAAGATTGAGGTGTACATGCTAGTGGCAAATGGCACAAACTGTCATGACGAAGCCATTCTGCAACAGAGAGCGTTGTTGTTTGAACTCACTGTAAGCATGTGATGACATGATTTGAAGTACTGTACAAGTAAAAATATCACTTTAGGTAACTCTTGAGTGTGTGCATGGCATGATCATATGAAGACAGACCATGATGCGTTTGTAGCCAGGGGTAGAATTCAAATCAAAGGGATTACAAATGTACCTGTTCATTACCAACTTGAATGAAACATTGAGATGAAAAGCATGAGAGGTTACATGTTAAACATCATCATTCTGAGCAATTTTTACAATTGTATATCCTATTCAAACTATAGGGTGCAGAAGCATCTGTAGGGTTCTAGTTATAGGCACCGGTGATTGCATGATCGCGCTCATCATGGAACTATAGATTACACTTCATACCTCAAATTGTGGACACCACAGCATTGCTGTCATGCAATTACATGTCAGCTAAGAGAAACTGATCATGCATCTAGTTGTTACAGTCAAAACAATCAAATCTTCAAACAAATATCATTGCAGTTTTAAGAAAGGTTTATCTAGTCAAAAGTGTCCACAAATGTGACTTTGTACCCAAAGGCATCCAGTAATTTTTGTCACTTTCAAAGAGTGCAGACAAAAAGAGGTTTTGATTAACCCATCAAGGACGGGATGATTTTGCTATAACACACATTTCCCATAGACACCCGCCCAAGTATACTGGGGACTAGTCTTCAATGGATTAAAACTCTATGTTGATAATGTGAGACGTGCCACTGGATGCTTGTATTATTTTTTTTTTCTGTGTACAAGTTGCTACAGTGAGTGATACCTGTTAATTGTAAGCAAAATCTGTGAACTAACACAAAACTTTTGTACACTGGATAACATGTGACAAGTTGCCCCACACCCTTGTGGCATTATATAAACTGAAAACACTAATTCCTTTTGATCATTTTTGACAAACTGATCAATTTTGTGAAGAACATATTATTGTCCAGAAATGCTGCAAATTGTAATCACACAAGGAATCAAGGCTTCTGGTAATGGAATTAATGAAGTTTGACTGCCAACAGTGAACGCAATTATATCCCACAATTAGAACAGACTCTTTTGTGATTCTTTGTAATTCAAAATTCTATATTGACCAGACTCCATGAAGGCAAATTCCACTCTTTGTTGGAATTACTTCTCATTCAGAATAAGAATAAGAACCACAACAACATCAACAACAACAACAACAGCAACAACTGTGAGTTATTATCATTATAGTGTTTCTTGTTGTTTTTCAACACAATCATATAAACATAAAATACACTTATTTAGTTATTAATTCTGCAACTTCACTCCCCACACTTTCACAGAGTCATAATTTGCCAAGTTGTCACAACTTGAGGGATCAGTTTGATAGAAGGATATATTCTCCTTGAATTTACATCACAAGAGGAAGTTGAGGTGAAGATTTATGAGTGCTGAGCATGTAGGGAACTTGTCGGGCCATGATGAACATCACCCAATCTGAGTCCCCGGTTACACTCCCACATAGTGATAGGAAAGTTTCTGACCTTAAAATGCAGTTTATTTTAAGTCTGATATCATAATGATGCTTTCATTGTTATGATTTGTTTTGACTCTGGAATGAATTTTTCCATTGAAATTATATATTTTCTAATCAAACCTTTCAAAAAGTAATTAATATCTTTCTGAAGAAGGCTTTGAATAACAGGTAAATGAGATATTTGACAAATTTTACATGCACAGTGTTGAAAGATGTAGCAGTGAGGATTTTTTTTTTCTGAAATTGTCCCCCATTCTGTGCCCTTAAAAATTGGGACAGCTCTTCATGGAGGAAAGAGATATGTAGTCAAATTTAACCACTAAACTGACCAGTGTTAATAGTGTCTTCTGTATTTGATTCCTGGATGTCGGGCCATTTACATGACCTTTGACCGGTTGAAGAGAGAACAACTTGTACAATAAAGTCTTTTGATTTCTTTTATCCCTTCTGTGGCCTGCTTAACTGCAATGAGAATGCCAGCAGCTTTGGACATGACCTTCCATACTCTGCTGTGTGTGACCTACTCTCTTTATTATCATATTTCTAAACTTTATCACCATGGATTAGATAAAAGTCAGGAGACTCCCTTTTAAAGTGAAAGTGGTTTCCATTCATGCTAAAAGCCCTCTCTTTTTCTTTGCCTCTGGAGAAATCATATAGTATATTATGAATTATATTATTTTACAGCTATATTAACTCTCTGTTTGATCATACTTCTATACTTCAGATAAAGAGTGTCTTACTAAATGTGAATATGCTATTATCATGTCCGTCCAAGTCTGATTTATTAGTAGACTCCATATTAACTTGACAGTGGTGTCAATTCTTGCTAATAAAACCCTCCTTTTTTTTCTTTGCCTTCTGGAGAAATCAGACAGTATATAATTATGAATTATAATAGTAATATATTACATCTGAACGAAACTCTGGAGCTTGTATATTGTCACTTTCCATGTCAAATCAAAGTTCACAAAAATCGTACTAATAGAATTGCACATAATGTAGTGGCTTGTTGAATATCTAACATTTGATGTTTGTGTACAATATTTACACATCCTAGCATATAGTGTTGATGTTGAGCATACACTGTTGTGTGATTGTACCATAAGATCGAATGCAAACATTTGCAAAGACTTACACTGTAGCCTTAACAGTTTACCCCAGGAAAAGCAAGTTCTTTTATAGGGACCCTATAATGTAAACAAAGCTGTCATTGCAGCAACTTACTTCATATGTGTTATTGTGTGTAAAATCACAGATGCATTTTTACATCACATTTTTCATAAATGGTATATTGTTGGTATACACGTAAACAGTTCAGTATTAAATCTTAATGGGTGTCATTCATTATGGTAGTCTGGTGAAGTGCCACGGTGTTGATTGTATTGATTTGTCATAACATTTCATAATCATCATTTTCATGGGTTTCCTTGAAATTCATTTTGGTATTCAAAGCCAGGCACATATTCACTTTATACATACAATCATCATTTATTAATATTTAACATTTTTTGAAGTCGAAGCATCATGATCAATAGCTCACAATTGTTCTCATTCCTTCCTTTTTGTATTGCAATTAAAGTGCTTCCCTTTCATTAAAAAAAAAAAAAAATCTGGAAAGCTGAAACTAGCACTTGGCCAAGTACCAGAGTGAATGAAGTAAATGACTTCGCTTTGGTTAGATATTCTAGAATGTTGTCATCCATGGCTGTTTATGTTGGTTCTGCTGGTGGTGAGTTGAACATGGTAAGTCAAGCAGAACAAGTGCGTGGACATACTTGTCTACGTTTAAGCTGTGGACACCATGGAAATATGAAAGTGCATACAGAATATTCTTTATTAGAATATCTCATTGCCCACATCCCGCTGAAATCAAGATGTACGAGGAATTCAAATTTTTGTTTGGGTTTAGCATGTCTTGAGTTATTTTTTTGCCATTCCTTCTATATATCTTACAGTAGTCAGTATTTTCTCCATACCATTGAAGTGTTGTTCAAGTAGATTCAGAAATCACAGATGCCGTCTTATTGGTGGAATGAAGCTTTGGAGATGCATCTGAAAGTTTGGCTGCCGAGTATGTCAATGGTTCAAGTTTCTTACTTGGTTTTTTAGTCTCACTCATTTATTTTGTTAATGACTTTTTTTTACACCTCAACCATTCGCCATGTGATGCTCTCTTTCATCCTTTCCCTTTCTTTCCATTTCAAATTTCTCCTCATTATGTTGGTGATAACAAACAGGAACATATCAAATCCATCCTGGAGGTATTCCTCTCACTTTCATTTTTTTTTGAAAACCCTTGCCTCCCGTTTTCATTTGCCTGCGTGGTAACGAGAAAATATAATGGTCAAGAGTAACCTCAAAGAGAAGTGCATCTTGGTCCATTTTCATTCTTGTTTGCAACATCTGTTTAAACATATATATATTTATATTCATATTTGCTCTCACACATATATATATATATTTCCTCTACTTCTCTCTTTCCTGTACTATATTATGTGTCTTCTCTTTGCATCCTACTTTTGTATTCTGTAGCAGTTTGTCCAAGGTTTGTTAGACTACGGAATGTTGGTTTTTGTTTGAGTTTGTCATGGAAGATCATTGAGAGGAAAATCAAATGTGCACATTTTGCCAAATTCTTGATTTTACGCTGTTAATGCTCCTCTGCACTGATATCTGATATGCTGGTACCATTTTCTGGCTTTACCAACAAACAAAATTTGCCCCCCCTCCCCCCCCCCCCCCCCCCCCCCCCGAAAAACAAAAACAAAAACAAAAAAGTCTCTCTGAAAATTTTTTTGAAAGAGATTGAAAAAGATGACCCCCACCCCAAAAATTAAAAGAGGGGGGAAAGATGATAATTGTTACTGACTGCTGCATGCTGTTCTTATGCACTCTGGGTATTGAGATTGAGTCTGCATTTTCATTATTATTTATTTGTAGGCTTGTCGTGTCTTGATTCAACCAAATGTCCACCATCTGGCTCTTGCCTGTGGAATGTTGTATGGCACCATGCTTGCATATTAAATTCAGTGTCTGCCTGCTTCATTTCATTGTTGATTTTTTTTGTCAATTGTAGTGATAAAAAAGATCTACTTTTGAGTTAAATCAGCACAGTATTGAAATCTTGACTGATATGTCACACTTTTCAATCTTAAAGTGCAAATAGAAAGTGATCCAAGGTTCACATTATTTTGCATCTTTTTTTATGATACGTTTTTTATCTTCACCTAGTCCAGAAAATGCTATCATGATGGTTCTTTGCAAATGTAACAATGCAAACTTTCAAAAGAAATCAAACCAAGGGTATCATGACAGTGACATTATTTTAAATAAAAAGATTGAGCGAGGGAAAGAATTGTTTAAAAAAAGAGATAAGAAGATGGAGGATTAGACATATTATTTCCAAAATGTCAAGAGGTAGTCCTCTTTCTGCTACAGCCATAATTCAAATCACATAAAGCCAAAAAATCAAATGATGGATTTATTAATTTTCAGTTATCTCCAGTGCAGTAATAAAATCAGTTAGGTGCCCCAAATATATTAAACACTCAACAGTTATTGCTTCTGTTGATAGTATGTAGTTGAGCAGTGTTTAAAGAGCCACATGGAAAGCTAGAATTTCTCAAGACACAATCACAATGAAATGTATGTTTAAGGCAAAAAAAAGAAAAGAAAAAAAGAGTGGAACAAATCAAATGTGCATGAGAACAGAACAACAACAGAGCTAGTTTATAGCCACTGAAGTACAAACAGCTCAATGCTGGAATTCTACAAAATTAATGAAGTGTAATATTACCTATATTCTATTGAAATACGTCTCAAACATCATTTCGATCCACACAGACTACTGTATACACCTTGTGCCAACTTTCCCATTTCGTCAATATACAGCTTGTTCAGATGAGACTGTGTGGTCTGTTGTATGTGTTTTGAGAGTGTATCCATAAGGTATGCCAACAAGAAAAGGGGAGAGAAATTCTCATGGTCGGACATCCAGGTATTTAGCAGTGGCTGCAGTGAAAACATGATGTATTTTTGAGGTGAAATTATCTACTTTTCTTCCATAATTGGCTTTTAAGTTCCATGAAACTGTCAAATATGGTCCACCTTAACATTTCTGATAGCCACAAGAAATATCATTGATAAATAATAAGTAAAAGAATGGTCAATTGAGGATTTTGAACGCCGATGCCGTGTTGCCTGTATCACCATTACCACATATATTCGTACACTGTATGCTTGTGCATGCACAACATTCACACCGATTCACACTCCAGCTCCATACATGTACTGTACAAGTGAGCTGTTTGTTTTCATTCCAGCTATACCGGAAGTGACGAATGCCTGACCATGAGAATAGACAGAAAAACAGAGTGATGTAGAAAGATAAAGAGACAAAAGAAGAGATAGAAAGAGAGAGAAAAAGATGAGGTTCAAAACTTGTTTCAGAGACAACCACAAAGTGCACATGTGTCAACTTGTCTCTCACAGATAGATCAAGAGAAATACTGTAAAAGTAGAAATTTTCGTGATGTTGAAATTTTCGCACAACCAGAAACTAGCGCGAAAATGAAAGCACGCGAATATTTTTGCTTGCCATATTGTATTCAAGTAGTTGATGTGTTGATTCCATGGAATTAAAAACATGCGAAACTTATCTTACCCGGATGAACACGAAAAATTAATCCCACGAAAATATCCACTTTTACAGTAGGTGTGAAAAGGAGTGAAGAATTAGAGAAACTTTCTCATCTGTTCCAATTCAGTATACAGTTCGATCTCGATCATCCGGCCATGTCGGGACCGGCGCTCATCCGGATAAGCGAATTGGCCGGATATGGGAGACACAATGTTAATGTATATAGCTGCCGTCCAAGCTGCCGTCCCAGTGCACTGGCAGCTAGGCAGGTAGCGTACCTTGCAATGGTGGTGCTGACTGCTTACTTTTACGATGATAATGTGGTGTGAATTTATGTTAGTTCTGTCGGGAATATTGTAGGTAAAATTGTGTGAGATTTGTAGAAATTTTATTTGAGTTTAAAGTCACTGTTTTTTCTGTATTTTTGGATGAAAAAGAAAAGTCCTTCACTGCGTGAATGCACTCGGATGATAGAGATTTCCAGATAAAAGGAGGCCAGATAATCGAGGTCGAACTGTATTTGATATCCCCTCTAATTTCTCACCATCACTGACACTTTTCAAGACTTCACCCCATACCATACGCCCCCCGTCAAAGACCTGTCTTTATTGTTCTATCAATGCATTTCACCCCTGTTGCCGTAACATTAATCTGTAATCTCACTAAACATGGCCACAATCATGCATTAATTTGAGAATGCCGTTATGAAACTCCAGTCCATGCAAGCCTGTTTCATCTGCTTGTTGATTGTCACCAAGCCATTTGATTCATCATTTTGATTTGTCAATTTTTTATTTTCATTTTCCATGTTTTTAGTATCTTGTTTAATAGTTTGTGACTTGATGAGATTGCCTCCGGTTTAGCATGGGAGTGCACGTTTTTTTTTTTTTTTTTTTTACTTTAATAATTTCCAACCACATCTTTTTGCCAGTGCCCACTCGTTTTATCATCCATCTGTTCTATGTTTCACGCCATTTGACTGCATCTCTCAATTATTTGCCTGTATTCAGTGCTCGACATTGTCTGTAAATTTCCCTTATTAACACCAAGAATCATCCAGTTGTGATTTGTGCTCATAACCGAAGTGACTTTACTGCAGGAGAATAATGTATTAAAGTGTTGGTATTTCACACAGCAAAGACTCTTATCAGGGTGTTTTGGGATGTAATCAAATCTATGAATGCTTGTTTCAGGTGATTCAACTGTCTATGAAATTCCTGCACCTGTTCTATATCTCAAAAAGAAGAAGAGAATAGTTCAGGTTATGCATGAAATCTGAATACTGGTAGATTATGAAATTCCCATTGACCATTACCCTGTAGACCATTATAATGCTACCATTTGAATTAAAAGAAATATATATAAATTGTTCCTTCTGGGGACCTAGTAATGATCTTTTCCATTCATCTGTACATATTCTATGCATTTCAATACTTTGAATCCAGTTTGCATGAAATTAGTCGTTGCTAAGCCGGGCAAGTTAGGGGGCATACATTGTGGTTGTTATCAACAAGCTTTGTTATCTATCATAAAGTATGCATAAAATTTGAACAATTCAGTAAACTTCACTCCACTCATGGCACGTACATCACAAGTTAGAGCATACATGCTTGCGTCATGCTACATCTTTGAAATACAGACATTCTTCCATCGCCTCCACTTTAAATGTAAAGGAGCAGAAGTCTTGCCTGTTTTGGAGTGTGATTAAGTGCTGCTCATTTTGGAGTAAAATAACTGTGTGATTTTAGCTCTGTCAAATTAAATTTTCTCTGTGAGTTTAACTCTTTGTAAAGTGAATTCAGGTCTTTCACAGAGTGAATACCCGTATATGGGAGCTATACCGCCATACTTTTACATTTATGGAGTAATGTGTAATATGCAGGCAGATCAAATGGTTTAAATTGTAGTGAATTTTGAGCTTTCAAACACATGCAAATATGCTTCATAAATGTAGACCCACACTTGCAAAGAAAATTGACAAAAAACACTAACAAGTACATGTAATTCTGAGGACCTATCAAAATACTCGGGGGAAGGTTGTGTGTGTAATCATGTTCTGAGGGACAGTCAGAGATTATCCTTTCTGAGTTCTGTATTCTATTACAACAAACTCGTTTATACCCCTCTAACTTTGGAGGGGGATTTTTTTATGGTATTTATTAGCAACACCATAGTTGACCTGGGCTGCAAAATGTGACCTACCCACAACACACTGATATTTAAACTAATTCAGATATGGAAAGTAGTTTTATGGTGGCACAAATCCAAGTGGCTGTGCAATTGTGTATTCAGTCATATCTTATAGTCTATCACTATATGTCATGTTATGTTATGTTAAGGGCATTGCAACACAACAGAAATGTAATGTGATGGATAATGTAATGAGAATGTAGTTGTAGGTTAGGAGGAAATTCTTTACTGCTAATAAAAACATCCTCACCTTGTTTTATTTGCATAGTATGGTATCCATCTATATTGCAGTGAAAACTTAAATTCAACAATTTCTGTTTTAAAATCTAAGGTGTGTTTTTAATGAAACTTCTATCATTGTATTTCATTTTGAAAGCCAACGTGAATTGAGTGTGGAAACTGCAGTTTGAGTGGTCTCATTGTATCAACAGTTGTTTACTTTATGAGCGAGATAAATTTGAATACATGCTTTTAGCTGTACCAAACTTTAATACCAGCACAAGGTGCTTGGGATGCAAATTAGACCTATATTATGGAAAGATATGAGCTGGTATGAGGAGGGGGGGGGGGGGGGGGGGATTTCTGTGTATGAAAGCTTTTGTGTCCAGACATTTTATGTTTTGAGAGTCATAGTTGAAGCGATGTTTTTGGTGGTGAATGTAATGTGCCATTGCTTTTAATTTCCATCACTGAAAGAGAAGAGGCATCATCTGCTAGAGAAAATTTGATTTGGTATTATGCGTGAATGTTGCAAAGTAAAATGTGTGGTATTTCTGTGATCTCACCACTTGGAAGATGAGATAACTATCAAGACTATAGAATTCTCCTCAGAACCATCAGCCTAAGCATTATATCTATGACTGGTCATGAACAAGTTTGTGATCCTAACAACAACTTGTCATGTTGCTGTCCACTGCTGTACTCCTTCCGTCCCCTTGCCCCCCTATAATAGTGTTCCCCCCCCCTTCTTCCCTGTTTAAAACCTCTTGATTAAAAGGTAGCATCCTAACCTACCAGTAGAAGCAGCCCAAAATCTATCCTTCCCTTTTCGTGGAATCTAGTGTTCGGTCATTAATTCATGTCTTTCAGAGCTGACGCAACACCATTCGTATAATCTCATGTTACATCATACCGAGCTTTTAGAGACATCCGTTTCAATATAGTGTGTGTTAATGGTCAACAAGTACAGTACTGGTATTGTATTTGTACTTAATTGTTACAGAGATATAAGATATTGAATACCATGATGACATGTATGTGTCCTGTGAGGTTGAGGTTGAGCACAATCAGGGTGGATCATTTACAATAAGCGTCTGTGTGTGTGTGTGTGTGTGTGTGTGTGTGTGAGCGTGGGTGTTTGTATTTGCATGTGTATGTGTGTTTGTGTGTGTGGGTGTGCTCATTGTTGCAGGGTATATGACAGTTAGGTCTGTGATTGTTACTGTCCAAATGTAGCATGATGTTACTTTCATGTTGTGAACATCTACTACAAACTCATGTATCTGTTGCATGACTCTTCCATTACTTAATATGTGACCCTCAACACCATGGAAGCTTTACTAAGTTTGCCGAATGATATTTTGATTTTTAATTCCAAATTCTTCAGGGTCTGTGCTTTCCAATAATTAACATAATTTGTCCCATAGTTTATATGTATGTCAACCCACCATAGAAAAGTTGGGAAGTTTGGCAACCAGACAACCTGGGTTGAGGGAAAATCAACTCCAAAATTCTTGAATTTATTGTTAGAATGGAAATTAAGTTTAAGATACTGTCAAGTATGTAAGCATTCAACGTTATAGGCAATTAAACTGAACAGGTCAGCTCAAAACGTTCCTATACCATGCTTGCTAAAAATGCAAAGGTTTTAATTTCAAAATGTTCTTTGAACTTGAATTTCCTATCAGCAGTGACGAGAAGTAATTCTGAAATGTTCATTGCAGTTTTTAAAGATAAATAAAAGTTATTTTTCTTCAGCCAAATCACCCCAATTTTGTAACTTTTTCAGCTCCAGTGTCTGCAAATTTATCAGAGTATCATGGTGCTGGGTCACATTACACATGTTGCTACCCTTGGCTATATTGAGTGTTTCTGCTCTATTATGTACACCAGTCTTGTATGGTGTATCAAATGGATGTGCGTCTCTAGTAAATACTAACAGCATGAAATATGTTCAGCACTTTTTAGCTCTGCACTTTTACTTCAATATATTCCAAGCTTACAGAGAGTTACATTATATTTTATATACCAGTCAGTTGTGATGAATGTATGGAATGTTACTCCAGCATGCAAATGGCCCATACATAAAAAAGTCAACCAGCACTTATGTGTGTATACCCACTGCATGGTATTCAACGTTCACCAAAATTGGTATTGGTAAGTAAATTTTCTACCAATGCCATTAGAATGGTATAACACATAGAATTTACAAAATACTATCATTTCTATTTTTAATACATTGTATAAAAAGGAAACTGCATCAACATTCTACTGGACTACATGTTCCCTTGTTCTGAACTTAAATGCATTCCATTTTGCATTTGACCTTAATAAATATTGAAAAAATAAAACATATGAAAGGTGTAGAAGTTTTGATAAAATCAAACATAAAAGCAGAATCATGGAATGTCAAACTTCCATGTGTTTTTATGAGACAGTAATATTGGCAGCAATCACACACGTAAATATGCTTGAAAAGTTGAATCATTTACATTGCCTGACAGTTCAACCATTGGTTATTTAAATATTTTGTGAAAATCATATCTTTACTTTTTGATTTAGAGCAATTGTAAATACATTCACTTTCAAAGTCATCTATGCTGCCAAGTCATTTAGAACTTTACAATAATTTGGATTAAAGGATGCATATCGATTTCTACCTCTTACCTCGCCCTCCGCAGAAAAAGAAGAAATTGTGTGTAAATTTATTTGTGTGACAGTGAGAGACTTTGTAAGGTGATGACATTACAAAATGTACCTCATCTAATTTGCATAAATTATGTGACTGGCACAGATATCACTGTCTCTAAACTTCCAACATTCCAGGACATATTTTCATGCAACTTCTATCATCTTGTTTTAATGTGGCTACCTACTCCTCCAATCATTGAAGGCAACTTAAACTTGGGGTAGCACATTAGGTTGGCTATTAATGTTTGTTCACATGATCCATGAACATATTTTTGAATAAAGCTGTATATAATTAAGATGGGTGGGGGGGGGGGGGGGAGGAGGAGGAGGAGGAGGAACATTTCTAATGGGGTGATAGTGATACACAAATACAATTTCTGCTGCGAGTTGATGTGTGAGTTTTTGAGACAGATTGTGCAGCTTCACGTACGTTTTTGTACAAAACTCTTCAAAATACTTCATTTTATAGTAAATAGGACTAATCCAGCGATACTGGACCAAGTGACACGTACATACTACCCTCTTTTATTATTTTTTATTTAGGGTCTAATCTTATTGTATTTACAAATGTATGCTGATGAGTTTTGCATATTTATGTAAGATCCATACAGCTTGTAGCATGTATTTATCAATAGAATATTACAATTATTATGTAGTATGGAATTATGTTCAAGGTAAGATTAATGTGTGTGTGAAGAAAAATTATCTACTTACTGAAGCTCAATATGAATTTCTCAGATTATCAAGTTTATCAGCATGCATAAGTGTTGGAACAGCATCATAATTATAGCACTTTTTATTCTGATATAACTGCAATGGCTTTTCATCATTACATTTTTGAATGTATGAATGTGCATGGCGAAATGCATGACGTAGATGGAAGTATGAGTGCTGTCTTTAGTACGTGTGAAATTGTCATAAGTTTGCCCCTTGTATGAAGTATATCATATACATTATATTTCCTTTGCATTCATTCCGAGCATGTTTTTTTTTTTTATTTGTGTGTGATATTACCAACAAGTTTTTTTTTTTCCTTCTTGTAAGGAAGATGTAGTCATGTGATACAACTTGATAATTTGTTACCGATTGATTACTTCATCGCACCAATTTGAAAGCACTTTATACGTGTAATTCACTTGTGGACAATCCTTTACTAGCAAGCCCCAGAGAATCAAAATCATTCTGGTACATAAATATACAGTGCACCTCAACTAAGACTGTTGGCATGATTGTGTAAAGTGCATAATCAATTTGTAAATGCCATTGCTTAAAACTATGGTCGCATGATGCAGACATAAAGAATAACCTTAACCCATTGAGGATGAAATGATTTTGCTGCAACACACACTTTCCATAGACACTGGCCCAAGTAAACTTGTAACTTGTCTCCAACAGGCTATCTGTTATTACAACATATCAAAACAATTTATTTATTTATTTATTTTTTATCAAGTTTCTCGTTGAAGTCTGATAACCCCTGAAATTGCCTCACTGGCCAAAATCAGCATAGTTCTATGTGCTTGGAAATTGGTGTGTGGTTCAAATAACTGGCAATGACTCAATAGTTTATCTGTGCTTCAACAAGATTTGTCCTGGTTTGTGAAATCGTACTGGGTAAATTTGAATATTTGTACATAAACATTTACATTTTGCTTTTTTTGATTAAATATGTTTCTGTAACTAGACATTTAATGACTACTATAAAATGAATCCTTGGTTTTAAGGTTAGGAAAAAACAGTAAAGTTGATTTTGATACATGCTATAGGCAATATTTGCAGATCTGTTACATAAAATGTAAAGAATGATTTCGAATTTAAGGTTAGGAAAGTACAATAAAGTTGATTTACATACAGCCTGTACTAAGTTAAATTTGCAGATCTATTAGAACAATTTAGGAATGATTTCTTAATATGAAGAAATGTATGTATCTCATAAAAAACAAACATATTCTAATTGACTTTATGACTTGCAATTCACAAAGAGAGAAATTAATTTTAGGGTTAATATTGTTTCATACTGGCTTTTGGTAGGAATTGCGAATTTCTGTGGACAGGATAAATGAAACCTTTTGTTTTAGTAAAAAATAATGAAAAGACACATTAGCCAAATACCTGGAAACAAATAGTTTTTTTTTTTACTTTTCAATAATTACCCGTATGCAAAATTTGTCACATACAGTACACTTATTTAAGGCTGTCCTTGACAAATATTGCATCAGTTTACACAATCAAGAAAAGATATGTTTAAGAGTTCCGCAATAATTCCTTGTTCCAACATGAAAGAGTGGCCCTTGTAATCTGGCACATGATTTACATTTGAATTGATATATTTATTATGAGTTACTGTATTTAGCAATGCAAGAATGGGGGAGGGAAACATTTTTTTTTTTGATATGTGGTTGCTTAATGGGAAAAATTAAATTTGCCAAAATTTCTTCAAAGATATCCAGATCCATGAAATTGAACTTGATGAAGTAGTGATTCTGTAATGTCTGCAATACCTATGATAAAAGTCACATTTCGGACAACCAGATATTCAACTCAGATAAGTTTTGTAGACATGGTAATACAAACATTCTAAGGGAATGGGTAGGTAGTGGGTGTGAAAACAGAGACCTGCAAAGTGACTCGAATCTTGTTAGAACTGTAAAGTCGTGGATGTGGTATTGTCAGGATTCTTAAGGTTTTGTTGGCCTTATTTGTTTTCAACCTCGCTCCAGCTGAACTATCTGTCTGATCCCCCCAACGTTGACTTCTTAGAGGTGGAATTCACAACGGATGAGAAGTTAGAAGTGAGTACATTTGAAAAAGATGTAAACTACTGTATACTGTGTACCAGGTATATTATATTTTGTGGTGTTTTCTACAGAGACTCCAACCCCAAGCACCTTCTGATCTGGAGATTCTCCCGCCCGAAACCCCTAGCAAACGGGAGACTCCAAGTTGATGTGTGCGAAGCGCGAAGTTCCTAGAGTTCTAGATGTTCTCTGGTGCTTTCTAAGGTTTATTTTTTCAACACACAATAGCAATAAGTAAGAAATCCTTTCCACCGGGAGACACAGAGCCAGGGCGGGAGAAATCAAATCTCAAGCGGGAGAACGGGAGATTTTGCAAAAATGGGCTTTCGGCGGGAGATCTCCCGTCGAAAACGGGACAGTTGGAGTCTCTGTTTCTATCCACGTAATTAATATTTTGTGAAAATATTGCCTCCCGTAGCCCAGATATCATCTTTAGGATGGGAAATCAATTACTATTCCCAAGTAAAGGATGATAGATATTTCTCATTATATCATCGCAATTCTTGATCCGAAATTCAACCACTCACAAAATCGTCATTGTCTTGCAAAAGTCCAAATTTGCCAAATATTGTACTCACAAAATATATGGCATATCTAGTAGTTGACCAAGATCTAAGTTTGAAATGAACCAGAACATATAATTTTTGCTGTGAGATGAAGGAATGTTATTATTCTTTTCTACTCTTCAATTAAAGTTTTGTCATTAAGTTTTATATTCTACTGTTATATTTGATAGATCTAAATAGTGCATTATAGGAAGTTGCCATTTTCTGCATTCTTTGCCTGAGCTAAAGTGTGTTAATCTATCGGTGATATCTTTCAGAGAATATATTTCAGTACATTGATGTCAAGATTTAGCATTCATGTTCAAATTTGCTACACTGTAGGAGCATTTTCCTTAAAATAAAAGTTAAGGAAAGAGAAAAACTATATTCCGGTATAAGAATTAACCCAAATTACTGGTAGTGTGTGTTTGTTAGAAAGAATTTAACATTTACTCTTGAGTCCAGATATCAGTGATAAACAATGCTTTCATAGTCATATTTCCTGATTTAGATTTTCGAAATAAGCAAGGAGAAAAAGTCTATATATGTTACTGCTGAAATAACGACTTGTCAATTAATACCCTATCAATTTTCCATCATAAGCAGCTCTAGACGTGTCGATGCTCAAGGCTCTGTAAGAATATGCCACTCCAGAAGATAACATAGATTGGCTTCCAGCTTTCACGGCAAACAATAGTACCCTTATGAAGTTAAATCTGCAGAGATATTTGGGATCCCATGACTTCTGTTTTGGAATGGTCTAAGGTCAAAGTGAAACTAACTATGCCTCGGATGAATGCGAAGTTTGCAGTGCAGGTAGTTTTGAATCTGGTGCAAGTAGTTTTAAATCTGATGCTGTCGAGATGATGCTCACTTATACCGGTGTCATCGTTGTCTCTTGTATCTTTGAAGCTGAGGAGGAGCATGATTGACAGGCAGAACGGCACTGTCACCTTTGAGACTCCCCTTATGTCCAGAGATGAGGTGAGAAAGAAAGATGAGATATTCCCTTTGGTAATGACGAAGGAAGTTACATCTGAAATTCGTTGGTGCACATACTCACAGTATAAGCTGTTATTTTTTGTGAGGGTTTGCCATAATTTTCACCAATTTCGCAAATCACAGTTGGACTGCAAATTTAACAACATGTGAAAATGTCACCATGCACTATAAAGGTAATGGTAAGGTTATGAAGGCCTTTTTGTCAATTCGTGAAAACATCTCTCGAAAATGTCTGTGACCTCGTGAAAATATCTATACACAAAAATAACAGCGTATACAGTATATATGTATAATATTGATATAGCGGTATTTGTTTTTCTCCGTGTCCTCATTTTTTTCTTTAATCCAAGCAAAGTGTCACCCAGTGCATAAGTCATAGTAAAACTAGTGATGAGTTGGGAATTATATTGATCAGTTTGTAAAGACACCTTGAAGATATTCATCATGTAAAACTGAAAGTCACCTCTGCCAATGCTTGATCAAACCGTAATGATATCATCCTGTGACTAGTTGTAATAGTCTTTAATGCAAGGCCACAAATCAGAGTAAATGTGCTATGATGATAATACAAAAGAAGACAACACACTGTCTATGAGCAGGGCTTGATAATAGCAGTGGTCTGATGGTGGCCCAGGCCACTAAAATTTGATGTTGGGCCACCAAATTTTTAAAAAGGTTACTTTTTGCTGGCCCGATGGGACAACTAGGATTCAAAATAGATTGTTACATTTTCTTTTGCTTTGGGCTACCACATACTTTTTTTTTTTTGCCCCCAAGATTTCAGATTAGAAAATCCTAAGTGGCCGGATCAGACCACGAGAGAAAAAAGTTGGTGTTGACCTCTGCTATAAGTATCACTGAATTGATAACACTGGGATGTAACATCAACATTAGAATGAAGATATTGGAAAGTCTGTGATGTTTTATGTTGACTGAAATACGTTTTAAGTCATCTGTAAAGCTGTGAAAACCATTTTGTTCTGTACTCAGATTGACTCATATTCTTGACTGTTTCTTATGAGCTTTCCTCTTACTCTTTTTTTTTTTAAACAGCGCTACATGCAGTATGTAAACATGACCTACTCCTACACGTTTATTGATAACACCACATTCAGGTAAGCTGATTTCCATTTTTTGTTCATATACATTTTTAGGCAGCAGCTTTAGGAACCTGAGAGAAATGAAAAAATGAACTAGTATTGTACTTTTACACATACAAACAATGTACAGCTGTATGCATAGTTCCACTGAATAAGGATGAAATGCTATAAAGCTGTGTAGCGATTGCACTCTGTTTGTGCATAGGGCCTCCTGTACTGTGCTGTGTATACGTTATTAATTTTCTATATATATATATACGGGACATTTCATTTTCCCAGTGGTCACAGAGAAATGTGGATCGTTGTAAGTTATATTATGGGTCTGATTCTTCCAAGTTTAGCACATGGATGCTCTCGGAGCTGAATGATATGTTAACACAATGGACATTCCTGACATGCTCTACAAAACTCCTCATTTCTCTTTGACCACTGAAGCAAATTGGATGGGGTTTTCTGTAAGATGTCAGTAATAAGTTATACTTTCACACCCTGAAAGTGTATTTGGATTGATTCACTATGTTTAAAGTTATCATTGCGGAGGGTTTCATTGTATTTTTTTTTTTTGGGGGGGGGGGGGACATATGGTACCATCCCTTTATAAAGGGAAGTGGCATTTCACTGTGATAATGAACCTGATTGACTCTGTTCTTCCCGTAGTGTTGCCATTGCTCAGCCAAGCTTTGATCTCAAGCAGTACAGAGTGCAGTCACTGACCAAGTCTGATGGTAAGTCTGCTGATCATACAATTTGTATTAAAGGGAGGTGAATGAACACTGGAAGAAAAAACAAACAAACAAACAAACAAAATGAGCACACTTGCAGTGACGCCAAATGTCAAGCCATCATTGTTTATTAAAGTTTGATACCAGTTATTATTCATTACAGCAGGTTCTAACATAAATACAGAGATGATATTCAGTTTTGATTTCCAGGAGATACAATACTAGTAATATTCACAGGCCACAAAATGTTGAATGGGGGGGGGGGGGGAAGACGGGGACAGCTGACAGACCCAAATGGGTCCGGGCACTCCAATTCCTTATTCCTGGTTTGGTCCAGGGGCAATGGCAGGTGTCTGTGTGTGTCTGTGCTTGGGGGGGGGGGGGGGGAGGGGGGGGGGGAGGGGGGGGGGAGGGGGGGGGGAGGGGGGGGGGGAGAAGAGTGGGAATGGCAAAAAAAATAATGGGTTTTAGTGCATGTGCTTTGAAAATTTTTAAGATTTTCTTATCACGTATATTTTTGTAAAGTCCATAATTGTCTCATCATTTTTGTATTTTGTTTTATTTTGTAGCCAGAAGTGATGGAGTAACCACCAAATTATTGCATTTAGAAGCATTTTTGCACAATGTAATCAGGGGACTTCTAACCTTGTGAAAGATGGGTCAATGAGGGCAGCATTACTGTAATTTTTTTTCCTCATAATAGTAATATTGATGATAATGATGATGAAAACAAAGATGGTGATGATTATAATTGTACTTAATCCTATTCTTATCTTTTGTGTTATTAGTGCTCTCACAGTTATTGTTCCAAAAATTTGTTTTGTTTCCCCCTAAAGCCACACAAGACTTACAATACATCCAGGAAAACAGTGAAACATTTTTCCTGATTGCACCTTGGTGAGTCTTTGCTAATGGCAACTTTTGATTCATGTGAGTGTATGGCAGTGTTTTTGTCTGTGAAGCACTACATGCATGCAGGACCATGTTTTTAAGTGTATGCATGTGTTTCACAAATCAGAAAATCAATGTTATTTTGTGAATTTCTTAGGTTGTCACAGTGAGGTCACATTTGATTGACCCAAAGTGATTGCCCAGCTCAAAAACCTGCAAAAAGTCACAGATTAGGATTTTTTATAATAAGAAATAATGATAATAAGGTCTTATTTACCCAGGGTAGCCACTTCAGTATTGCCACTGCTCTACCAGAGGGCACTGACATCGTTATTACCCTAGTGTTGCCAGGTACCCATTTACACACCTGGGTCGAGAGGGACATGGTGGGTAAAAACATATCTTGTCCAAGGACGTAAGCACTGGGCGAGATTTCAAACTTGGGTCCTCCGATCAGGAGTTGGGAGTCTTATCCACTATGCCACAGCGCCCCCTTTGTAATGGACCATGATAATTCTGTCATTTTGGTTGACTGACTCAAATTTTCCATGTTTGGGTTTTACCTGGGAGCTTGAGTAGTCTTTTCTGTACTTGCTGGCAAATTTTGATGGTGTAAAACAAAACCAAAATTGAGATATTAGCAGTTTTTCTGGACCCAACAACACAATATTTGTGTGTACTTAATACAAGGACCACAGAACCCCTTATTTCAAAAAGGAAATTGTTTATAAGTGGAAATACTCTTGAGTAAATATATTAATGAATGCACTTTCAAGGTTATTCAGTAGATCCAGGGGTTGGGCAGGGATCCAGGTGGGAGGGGGCAATTTTTTACTTTCAGGTTTTTTTTTTTTTTTTTTTTTTTTTTTAAACTGCATAGTTGAATGTCTTAAAAACAGACATGAGTGTGCTTGGTAGGCATTTTACCAATGTGATGGAATATGCATATGGACACCATGCCCCTACAGAAGCCCTCAAAGCTGCCCCCAAGTTTGCTATGTTCTCTGGTAGTAGTCTAATAGAATGCGTGGAAGATGAACGTGGGATACTCGGGTGAACGCAAGACCCCTTGGTCTCTAGTTGATTAATATAGCCAGTTTTGATAAGTAATCGTGTGCATGAATTCTGAGTTTAAGGGAAGAAAATACTTGTCATCATTTCAGGGTATTCTGTGAGGAGTTGCAGGATGGAGAAGGTGACATACCGACTGAAAATATTTCCAATGTAATCCGGATTAATATTGGACAAGCAGCAGGCCCATCTGTACCCAGTACTGATAAGATACAGCTGCCAAATTGTGAGTTGCTCATGATTTCTTACCTGATTTTCTCTCTGTGCCAAGTTCCCTTGCTTGCCCATCTTGTGGTGTACACATATCCTCACTATTTTTTCCTGTCATGACAGGTATAAACTTGAGAAGAAGAAAGTACACGCTTTACATCAAATTATCTGAGAGTTTTGATGTAGTTGTAAATACTTGGAATCTTGCAAGCCTTGGGGTGGGGTGGGGGGTGAGGGGGGGGGGGAGTGGGTGGGTTCATAGTTCAAGTGTTCATTCAGAGTTCCAGAACTGGCATACTTTTGTGCATGTTATACCAAGCAGTGATTCTTCTTCCTTTTTTTTAATGTTTGATTTGTATGTTATAACACAATTTTGTAATTTGCATTGAAGTGGAAGTTCTGGTCCCATAATTGTAATCTATATAAAGTCTTTACTTACTTCATTTGTTCGGCTGTTATGACATTTTTATATAATGAAAGAAAGCTGCCAGTCCCTAGGACTTGGTTATAATGGGAGAGGCCTGTATGTTGGATATGGGGTCTAGGGCAGTTACCCCCTCAACAATTACACCGGACCCTTCCCCTGGCCCTAATCCTAATCCTAATCCTGAACCTAGTCCTAACTCTAACCTAAACTCCTAACCCCTAAACCTAACCCTAACCCTATTCTTTACTCTAACCTTAGCACTAAACAGTATTTAGTTGGAGAGTAATTGCCCTCTGGGGGTAATTGCCCAGCTATGGGGATATACTGTACATGCACTTCAAGGGTTGAGGGTTATTCATGTTTCAACCATCTATGGTATGAAAGGGTCAGTATTGGAACCTGTCCGTTCGTGATAAAATTCATTTCATCGAGTAATCCATCCTCTCGGCTGAGCAGATATGTTGACCATTTTGTGCATGCTGTGCTCGCTGCTTTGATATTTCCTTTTCATAGGTGATGATGACATGGTGAACAAACTGCTTATAGATGGAAAGATCACGTCCAACTTGGCTGATGAGTGGGCGAAGCAAGAATCTACCATGGTGGAGTGAGTCTTTTTTTTTCCCCTTGTTCTGCGTGCATCTACTCATACAGAGGCTACTCTGTTTTCTTTGCTGGATGGGATGGGAAGGGATAGCAAACAAATACTGTATACACCGAATATTTTGCGAGGTTCTCATTTTCGCAAATTTTGCGTGTCAGGTGCTAGTCGCAAATTTAAAAGCATGTGAAAATATCAACTCTGATCCCGACATAAATGTGATGAATGCAGACTTCTCCATTCAGTACTGGACTCCACAATCACAGATTTAACCACTTGTGAAATTGTCGTGAAGTCCCAATTCGCAAAAAAATTAAATGGTGTATACAGCATATACCATGCACTGAGAGGCTGTAGTTGTTAATTTATTGATTCCTAGGTGACAGTAATAGCAACCCTGAAGAAAAGAGTGCAGTTTTGTCATCAAGGGATCTATAATTTCACTTAGTGGCTCAAAATAGTGCTTGATATATTTGTTTTTACTATATCCTTTCAACAAATCTCAATAGAAAACAGATACTGTAAAAGTGGAAATTTTTGCGGTGTTGAAATTTTCATGCATTTTGCACAACCAGGAGCTAGCAGGAAAATAAAAGCACGCGAATATTTTTGCGTGCCATATGTTCCAGTACTTGATGTCTTAAATGATTCCACGGAATTAAAAACATGTGAAAGTCTTCTTACACGGCCAAGCGTGAAAAATTAAGCGCGTGAAAATATCCACTTTTACAGCAGTAAGCTTGCTAGAATAAAAAATGTTCATAAAATCTATTGCAGGACAGACAAAAAGTCTGCTGAGATGGGCATGAATTACAAAGCAGTCTGTGAGGCCGATGTCTCTAGCACTTTCGTACGCATGCTGTCAGAAAAAAAAAGAAGAGAAAACAATGATCGATCATGTATCTGTGGCGCAATTATATGGTATCGTGCACTATACCATGAATGTTATGTTATATTACATTTTTCTTCATTGGCATTATATTGTCACATTATAGCAATGTTATGTATGGCCACATGACTATGTAGGCCAGTCACTGAAGAGGATTTCAGTAATGAAGAATATTAATGGAAATCATTGTATGAGGTATGGCCACATGAATATGTACATTTGTATGTGTAGATATATCGTTGAATGTTCCAGTACTTTGCACACGTTACACAGACTAACTCGCTGGAAATGCGCGTTGGTGGTGTTATTGCTGGTGTTCTTGCTGGAGGTGTTATTGCTGCAATTTTTAAAGTGACAGCTATGAAGGGGTCATCCTGACAAGTGAACTATATAATTATTACTGTATTTATATGTTTTGTTTATATGCTTATCTAATTTTACTTTTGCCTATGTGTTTCTACTTGCGTAATATTTTTGTTAAAATGTAACCATTGCATTCGTTATTGTTTGCATTTTTTTTTTAATTTGAGTTTGATTTTGTGTTTGTTAGAATGCAGTTCAAACCAAACTAAGCCAAACTAGAGCTTATCCCAAATTTACTGTGATGTAGGACGCTGAATAAGTGCTCAATTCAGCACATACTGGCCCTGTTCTGATTGATGTAGAAGAATATAGCTGAAGTGGATGATGTTTATGATGATTTGTGATATCTTTCCAGCAATGGCTTTCTCTATGTGCTGGCTGCCACCCAGGGAGGCCTGACCAGATTCTTCCCCAAAACGTGAGTCAGTAGTTCTCTTTCTCTTCCATCCCGCACCCCAACTCAGTTTCAAGATCCCCTCACCCCTCTTGATCCCAGGAGTCATAGTTTCCTTTAATGGAGAAGATGCACACAGTTGACAATAATACATAGACTAAGATCAAATTGATAAAATGATTTAATATGTAGTCAAAATCAAACATGATAGTAGACAGTTAAGGAATTTCACAGCTTCACATTATAGTTGCTACCACATATGCAAGTTAAATTTGGTCATCATAACCTCATTTGATCACAAGCTTTCCACTGACCAGCTCACAAGACTTGACGTATCTTCCCATTTTCCAAATAAAAAAAAAAACCCAACAACAACAACCAACCACTAAAAGGACAATATAGCTTTCCCACCACAATTTTGTTGCATCATATCAGCAATGATTCTTCTAGGATGGACTTTTGGAGGGATGAAGTTGTTAAATAATTGACAAAACATTTAATTTGCCAGTGGGAAGGTTGTGAGATGGTGTCATCATCTCATCTGCTTTGTACAATATGGTTGTGGCTAATACCATTATTTGATTCTGAAAGTAGTACTTTCCCATTCTGTTTCTGTGAATTTACCCTATTTTAATCTCCCCACCCCCTCCCCCTGAAAAAAAAAATATATATGTATATATATGGATATAGCATTACACATAAAGAGAAATATGTCATTGAAGCTTGTGACATTTTTCGAAACGTTCGCTATTGACGTAAACAAAAGGCTTCTATATTGGGAAATATTGAAACAGCGTGCATTATGGGTGGAAATGAGCTGCTTGGCAGAGGTCTGCGCTCTATGATTTGCTTTTCTAGTTCAATATGGAAATTACTATTGAGAGGGTAACTTTCAAATGTATTTTGAGAGTGTTTTTGTCTGCGTCTCATGACCGCCAGCATCCCGATGCAATGGACGGAGGAGGAAAAGAAGAACATGCAAGATCCATGGGAACAGGATTACTACCAGCGCAGCCTCTACACAGACAAATACGTCTTCTCCGTTCCGTACAACAGTGGTGAGTAATCCCACAAGAAGAGGGAAGTGCGGTAGAGATGTTGCATGAAATGTGTGCTTGAATGGCAGTGGTATTCGTCTTCTTGTGCAATGGTTGTACAGGGGATGATACTTTTTTTGCAATAGAAACCAAAGCCCAAATGTCAGTGTGGATTGAGTAAAGTACAAATATTAGTAGAACACATCAGTGACAATTTTAGGAAAATTGGGCGATCAATCAAAAAATTATGAATTCACTGGATAGGGAGAATACTACGGTTACACTTCATGATGTTATTTTGGACAACAATATAAAGGAATTATACGGAGGATTCCACAAAATCTCATATTTCGTGAAAAGTATGTACATTTCATCGACTTGTTGCTGACATCATATATGAGGGTAATATTATTGTGGACTTGATCGACCAATCACAAAATCAGGGTTCCAACAGGAGAGGCTGCAGTAAGATTCAAATGGTCATTCAACATTTTTGTAAAAGTCTCAGATGTATGCCAACTAAGGTTTAGGTATTCATAATGTACATTTTGGTTGTAAGTGAGAAAGTAATTCTTTCTGTCTATATTTCTGTTGTGTTTCTATAGGTGAAGGCTTCTATGATTATGCATCTGAGTACATTGCCAACATCACAATCAGCAAGTCTGTCTTCGTTGGTGATGTGGTTCCAGCAGGTAAGAAAATGGGTGATTTGACTCACACTCCGTCAGCTAATCCTTTGCTGCGGGTAAATCGATTGGAAAATTATAATTTTGTTATCAAATCTCATCTCTCATTTTTGTGTCAGAGTCTCTGTGTGTCTGTCTGTAGGTCTGTATCATGATCAGTGGTGAATTATAGTCCAAGTGAATGAATTTTAGGTTCATTAGTGGAATTCCAGCTGTCTGGTAGAGGCAAACATATTTGTATATTAACAACCATCTATTTGTCTGTAGCATGTTGTTTATTTGTTCTCATATATTTGTATTGGAGAAGAATTTGCTATATCCCCAAGTGTCATTGCCTTTTTTTTTCTTTTTTAGTTTGGTTCTAACTTGTATCCATTCTCTTAACCTAGTCCTTTGCACTTGGTTTCTAGTGGGACCCAGGCTTAACAAACTTGCCTTTAGTTTTAAATTTCCATCATATTTTTCTAGCATTTTTACTTAAATTCAAATTTTTATAGATATGACACAGATATCATATTTTACTCTGCATCTAAGCTTGAGACCATGCATCATTCTATGTGTTTGTATCTGGTGTATTTTTTTCCCTGAGAAATATGAAAATATATTGAAATGAAATATATAAAATGCAATGCGGATTGTGAGGCAGATAGGAAAGTGTTGTATAGAATATTTTTGTATGTAGAGAGGTGGCAAGACAACTGCATTCACCACGTGACTACTCATCAATTTCTTCTCTTGTGTTTATTTTACTTTGTATCAGTTGTTGGAGTGTTAATGGACCCAGCTTTCTTCAACGATTCCTGGACTGATGTTACCTCACTGGTAAGTATCATCAAGTAGCAGAAAACAAAAACAAAGTTTAGAATTTCAAAGACTTTATGGCATGTTGCAGTATAGATATGAACAGCTCCATGTATAGATTTGTGGAATTTATTGTGGTCCTTGAGCAGTGAAATCAATACTCTGAAAAAAACAAAAACAAATTACACTGAGCGGTGATGATGACATAGGAGCCTCACATATATCAGAAATGTAGCAATGTAATACCATGTGCTTAACAAGTTCACCTGTGTAGAATTTATGCATGCTTTCTTCTTTTGTTCTGCTCTCTTAAGCCTCTACTCATGCATTCTCATAGTGAGGCTGCCATGTCATCATCCTTGTTCATTGTGATTTGTTATAAATTTTGTTAACATTTTTTGTCCTCATCCCGATCACTATAAATTCTGAAACTCTGTACCCAGTATAACCAATTTATAATTGTTCATATGTAAATGTCTGAAAATCATCCAGAGGTCTCCTTTAACTTAAATATATTTTGTTAATGCTGGAAGAAAGACAATGAATTACAAAGGATGAAGCAAATCTGCACAATGGCACACTGTCCAGTTGGGAGCAATTGAACTTGAATGCCTATGTATGCGTGGACTTTGTGTGCAAAGTGTAGCAATGAGTCACAGAGTTTAATGAAAAAGCCCCATCCAATACAATACCACACTGATGATGTCACAGTCTTTTGATACAGCTTTGGTAGGATCCAGGTGCTAGAATATATAGTATTGTGTTCACTAATATTCAGGCCAGGTGAGGTTGTGTAGAACCAGTTTCTATGGTGATGAATGTCTATGACATCACACGTGGTTCTCCATACCTGAGCTTCTCAACCTTTTTTCTAACCAGAGGCTCGCTTTGGCCCCTTACATGGTTTTTTGAGGCCCAGTTACAAATGCATTATAGATGGAATCCAAATCTTTTTTTTACTTCTATTTGGGACAGACATCACAGCCCACAGGTTGAGAAGCATTATTCTATACTTAATTCATATTAGATTTGAAATCCTTCCTAGATTGTAACCATGGCTACCATTAGTGAACGTAGCACTTTGATTTTGGTAAAAGATTTTTCACTCTGTAGTGTGTATAATGTGTACTACTTTGATTTTGGGCGATTTTTTAGTTGTTTTTTTTTTAAATTCTGCATATTCTCCATATGATCATGATGAACTGAAACTACTTTGTTTAAAGTGAAGAACTCAATGAATCAAGTCCAGTACGGTCTGATTTAATTGTGCTTACTTGTGAAATTCTGATATTCATATCACTGAAAGACATTGTTATCTATGTATTTGTTTTAATAAACAGGGCTTTAATAACAGGATGCTGAACTTCTCATGTGCAGACGTGGTAAGTGACTATGATTTTAAGTAATTGGTACAGTCTATGTTTCTGGCACTCTTGCAAGTTGCATTTATAGCAAGTGCTTCAATTCTTCTTATTCTTATGTTAGGTTCACAGATTGAGAAAGTTGATATTTGACAGACCACTATGCTTTGTATGCATCTTGCTATTCACAAGGAGGAGGGGAAACAATAAAACTTTAAGTACCTGCTTGATTTGTGTCTCTCTCACACATGACCTTAATTAGTCATGTTTTATATGGGGAACAGATGCGGCAGAACCCAATGACAAGGCAGACATGCATATGGCTTGCTTCTTTCCTAGACAAGCAATGCTGCATGTCATTACGTTGCCAGACATGAGTGTTGGCAGGTTCAGGCTTTCGTTAGGTTTAATATGCCAGAGATCTGGCCTCTTACGAAATGAGACTCATAACCCTACATTTTTTAGGTGCAATGATACAAAAGCTTTGATGGTGAAATATAATTTGATTGTTTGATCTGCTTTATACAGTGCGTAAAATGAAGCGAGCTGTTGATGTACTTGTCCGTTTTTTCCAGGACCTGAATTGCTATATTCTGGATGATGGTGGCTTCGTTATCGCTTCAAATCAGGCTGACCTCCAAGCAAGCGTGAGTTTCACATTCCTGTTCCACCCCACACACACCCCCTCTAGTTTTGTTGTTTGCCAGATAAAAAATGGTGCCTTTTTGACCTGTCATTATTCTGAGACGGTAATGTAGGCACGTTTTGGGAAAACATTCTGATTTTAAAATCTATATAACTTTCTAGAATCTATAGATTTCTGTTACGGTCGATACACATGTAAGTAATGAACAGAGATGTAGAGAAAATGCCAAGCTTTGATTTGACTCATATCTAATGGCAGGGCTATGATTATTTTTCTTTCAAATGGCCAGTAAGTCGTGGTATTGTCCAGGAATCGACTTTTGTACACAAAACAGTGTCAGAAACTTAGAATTTACTCGCAAATCCAATAAGCAATGCTGCTTGATATTCAATCACCTCATAATGCAAGCTACATAATGACAGGGGTGAAATCACGAGTCATGCTTTCATTGAACTGTGACATGTGGCGATTTATCGATCGGTTTGGGCGGGTTTGTTCATTTGAGCTAAAATATATGCAAACATGACATGCTGTTGACTGAGTTTGGCATATGAACATGGCACACATAGAGTTGATAGTCATTTCTTTCATTTGTCTCAGTCAGTACACTGAATACCCCGAATATTTCGCGAGGTTTTTATTTTCGCGAATTTCGCGAGTTGGGTGCTATTCGCGAATTTAAAAACATGCAAAAATAACGGCTCTCATCCGACATGACTGTGACGTAACTATGTGCATACATTTCTCAGTTCAATACTGGTACTCCACAGGCACGAAAATGTTGGGAGGTCCCAATTCGCGAAAAATTTAGACTCAGTAAATATATGGCGTATACAGTAGTTCCCCTTCATGAGCATGTCATCTTTTACTCACACACAGGTGGGTCGTTTCTTGGGCGAGTTGGATGGAGAAATCATGGGATTACTGCTGGATGATGGAGTGTATCTTCTGTGAGTCTAACTTTTGACATCTGGCCTCTTTGTTGCAGTGATGCATCATAGATTCTCAGATGACCAATCATACTGACAATTTTGACTGACACAGATTTTGGATGCCATTTTAGTCCATGTTTTATTAGCTCATAAAACCTGAGACAGACAGTGTTTTGTGATCATACTGAGATGAGTTTAGAATGCATTGAAAAGTTTCAATGCTGAAAAACACAATTTTTTGCTGCTTGAATATTCCGTACCAGTATTTCATTTTGCTACAAAAACAAGTTATATATTACACAGTACCTGTATACTGTTTAAAGATGATTGAATAAGTTATGAAATAAGATCATTACAGAAATAGTTGGTAAGAGAATGAAGAAGTGACCATGGGTATGTGAATAAATGGTTGAATGACTAGATGGATCAATAGATACATTGAGAATGTCAGACAGACTAAGTGACTTCTTAGTCAACTGACCAATTAGTCAACTGACTAAATAAACGATCTATGTTTCTCAAATTTATGAAGTTCTTCCGTCGTGATGTTTTCATTGCAACTGATTGACAAATTGCCCTACATCGACGTAAATAAGCACTGAATTGATCAGTGTTTTAGTAGTAGCCATGACACCCGCTGCACGCTATAAGGATTAGAACCAACACTTGCTGTCGGGCGAAAGCTCGGTGGTCTAGTGGAGATGACGCCTGTCCGGTGATCAGGAGGTCGTGGGTTCGAATCCTGCTCGAGTATGTACGCCCATGATTTTTTATCATGGCTACTACTAAAACACTGATCAATTCAGTGCTTATTTACGTCGATGTAGGGCAATTTGTCAATCAGTTGCAATGAAAACATCACGACGGAAGAACTTCATAAATTTGAATAACAAAAGCAGTTCCCGCTGCACGCTATAAGGATTAGAACCAACACTTGCTGTCGGGCGAAAGCTCGGTGGTCTAGTGGAGATGACGCCTGTCCGGTGATCAGGAGGTCGTGGGTTCGAATCCTGCTCGAGTATGTACGCCCATGATTTTTTATCATGGCTACTACTAAAACACTGATCAATTCAGTGCTTATTTACGTCGATGTAGGGCAATTTGTCAATCAGTTGCAATGATCTATGTTTCATTGGACAAATGTGTGAATACCATGTCGTCGCTGGGGTGAAAAGACCTTGTATCTCAAATTTTGGTGAAAATTACTTTCTTGGACTTATGGTCAAATAATCGGTTTAATAAGTGATGTCATGTCCAAATCCTAACTGTCTTACCCCAATAATGAAGCCACCATGGCATGTCAAGGGAAAGGCTCTCCCGTTTGATATAGCGCTTTGGCCGCCATGTTTTTTGGCTCTCCTGAACATTTGACATTTTGTAGATACGAGGCCTTCTCGCCCCAGCGATGATATGAATATTACAGAAATCTGCATCAGTTATCAAAAAGTTATGGAATATAGTACATGTTCTACTTTGTTTTTGTTTGTTTGTTATTGTTTTACTCAGGAATTCCACAGTTGACTATCAGGCTGCCTGCCCCAGGGTTGCATCCTCAGACAGTGCTGGTGTGAGGTCCTGGTTTGTGGTAAGATAAATTCCCATTTTACTTTACTACTCTCTCTCACACACGCATAAAGAGAGATATGTACACCGCCACATTACTGCTCACATACTACAAAATACACAGAGCAATATATATGAATACATACTTGTATGTGTGTGCCTCCCTTTCACATTCTCTTTTATGACCTTCACCACACCTGAAAACGTAAATGTAGACACACACTAGTCATGTGTTTTCTGTGTTCTGTCATGTCCTGACAAGCTGTAGAAGGTGCCTGTGTATTTCTAGCCATATGTCAACACCCTTTTCCAGTCAAATCTTCTCAAAGCAAGACCATATATTTATGATATGAACTTAAAGGACAAGTTCACCTTCATAAACATAAGGATTGAGAGAATGTAGCAATATTAGTAGAACACATCAGTGAAAGTTTGAGGAAAATCGGACAATCCGTTCAAAAGTTATGAATTTTTGAAGTTTTTGTGCAGTAACCGATGGATGAGAAGACTACTGCAGTGTATGAATAACTTAGATGTCACATGCGTACAACAATATAAGGAAAATATAAAGAGAATTTCACAAAATTCCATCTTTTGAAAAAAATACACGTTCCCCTGACTCGTTACCGACAAATGTTATGGGTAATATTATTCCCCCTGCCTTTAGAAAGAGGCAAGTCAAGAGCTCCTTTATTATGCGAGAAAAGTGAAAATATGTTGAATTTTCTTTTACATTTTCTTTATACTGTTGTACGCATATGACTCACAAGCTGTAGTAGTCTCCTCATCCAGCGGTTCCAACACAAAAACTTAAAAAATTCATAACTTTTGCATCGATTGTCCAATTTTCGTCAAACTTTCACTGATGTGTTCTACTATTATTGTTGCATTCTCTCAATCCTTATGTTTATGAAGGTGAACTTGTCCTTTAATTACTGATGAGTCTTTATGTAAAATTTGTGTGTTTCCTAGTTGAAATAAACATCCAATTATGTGCAAAACAGATGATCTTGTGGAAAATCAAGTCATTAATGAGACATGATAGGTGTCAGTTAAAAATCACATAAAATATTAGTCGTTGACATTATTTGTCAAATACAAATGTACTTAAAGTGGATTCTGCTGTTTATACTTTCACTTTTTCTCAGATACTCTGCAAGATTATCAAGCACATTTTGCTACTCTGTACAGCTCTTAATTCAGCCAAAGTTGTGAAAATTATTACATTTGGTATTTTCCTCACTATATTGAATCATGGGTTATATGTATCCGATTTGAGGATGCTTATTAAAACATGCAAGTATAATGAAATGAAAAGAAAAAAAAATTAAGTTGAAGAGAAGTGTCTCCAAGAAATCTTAAGTTTGTTTCAAGATTTTTTTAAAGGCATAATTTCCCATTTGCAGATGAAACAAACCCAGCATTAGTGCTTCAAAATAGTTCTAAAATATGGATTAGGGATAGAAACAACCAATGTGAAAATGTTAACCAGTATATAATCGATGTTTAGAATGGTTAAATATACAAAATGTGAACAATAGTTATCATAATGATAAACATGCTTCCAGACCAAACCATCTACAGTCATGGTTTATTGAGAAAACAGCGATATCTCCTTGTATTTTAGGCTTTATTATGAAATTTGTATATGGTAGGATGTTTTGTGATACAACTGACCAACACATATGCATCAAATGCGTAATATCTTGAACATTTTTAAATCACTGCTCCCAAAGGTAAATAGGACCTTTAACTGGCCAGTTTTGCAGTCATATTATATTTGTTCATCTTTCCCTTCGCTCTACAGCCAACACTCACAGATGTCATCAACTTTAACTTCTGGGCAGCCAATGCTTTGTGGTAGGAAAATGACAAGAGTCACCTGTTGTTGTTGTTGTTGTTGTCGTTGTTGTTGTTGTTGTTGTTGTTGTTGTTGTTGTTGTTGTTGCTGCTGCTGCTGCTGCTGCTGCTGCTGCTGCTGCTGCTGCTGCTGCTGCTGCTGCTGCTGCTGCTGCTGCTGCTGCTGCTGCTGCTGCTGTTGTTGTTGTTGTTGTTGTTGTTGTTGTTGTTGTTGTTGTTGTTGTTGTTGTTGTTGTTGTTGTTGTTGTTGTTGTTGTTGTTGTTGTTGTTGTTGTTGTTGTTGTTGTTGTTGTTGTTGTTGTTGTTGTTGTTGCTGTTGTTGTTGTTGTTGTTGTTGTTTTTTAAATCACCATTGCACTACAGAGTGGCAGCTTTGTAGACATTCCAGTTTGTCTCTTCCCATGATTGATTATAAAAAGAGCCCTAAACAATAAAAAACAAACAAACTGTGTATGGTCAATAGTTATACTAGAACGACAATGAATTTCTAATGTATTTTTTTTTCTTCATTCTCTTCTTCTATACCTTCTTCCTCTCATTTTTTTTTTTCATCTCCCTTTTTTTAAAGATACTTGTTCTCCTCTTCTTTGCCCTCGAAATGTTCTAATTCTTCATTTACAATATGCATATCTATTATCATTTTCATGTGCATTTAGGCAGAGACATCATGCGGTCATTAGTTTTCTCTTGTAATCTCTTGTGACAAAAATATTGGATTGTCAACTCAACTTGACAATTCAACACGAGATAGAATCTGCAACCATTAGAAATACCCAAGCCCCACTTTTCCATTTCGTGTTTCTACAATTTTAGTTCAATTATTTTGTGAGTGTAGCTTCCAGTTTTGTTGAATGATGGAGCATATATTGATTTTAAGCAGGTAAACAAATCCAATTTACTAGCATGATAATGGTGTACTCTGTGATTACTCCATGTCTATCAAGGGATGTAATCACTCCATATTCTCCCATTACTTTTATCATGTGACTTTATTTTACTTTTTTTTATATTAGTAACATGCTTTTGACTGTTTACAGTGTACATGATATCTTTTCCACATGGACATATCTTTTAAAATATGCATCCTTTTGTTGCCCACAGGCACTTTGTCTATCACACCATTGCAGATTTCATGTTGTTTGGATGGTCAGATCTGCCAAGTAAGTTCACAATACACCCTTTTCTTCTTCTTTGCCAATATTGAATGTTTGAATGTGTGTCTACTGTATTCCATTTTGTGTGTGTGTTTGTGTTGTCCCTTTCAAAGCTTAATCTTACCTTTTGAATACATACCAAGGAATCTCTCTTTTTTACAGTATTTTTTGTAGTTGACATCCCACCAGGACCTTGTTGCATTAAAACTGAGATCAAACTTAAGTCAGGAAATCAAATGTGTCTTTGAATACTCAATTCGGATTTGCTGATGCCTGACTTATGTTTGATATTCTGTTTATGCAGCAGAGCCCAGAAAACTGACTGGTTTAAGATGTATCCAGAATTAATCCTGAAGAAGATGGTAAACTCAACAAACAAAGAAGTATAGCAAGGCTGATCAAGAATGCGATGAATGCATGCAACATGCAGTGGGCTTTGCTTCATGCATGTTTCACCGTTGTAAATACCCTCGAGTGCACTGCATCTGCACCAATGCACTCTCACCTTTGCATTGTTTGTATACTAATAATCAATGCTCTATGTGCATCATATTCAGGTTCGTACGCGGAGACGATAGAGCAAACTGGCAATGTCAGCTGCATCAAGATCATCAAGAATTTCCACTTTGGACCAAACATGAGCGCAGAGGGGAAGAAGGAGTGTTACAACTGCACCAGGTAAGAGTGAATGTATGAATACTGTGGGTGTGGTGGTCATACAGAACAGATACAATATATGTCTGTATGCAGGTGGATATATAAGATTGATAATAGATTAATCAGTTTGTAGAAGGACATGTACATTAGAAGATTGAATTAGACAGATAAATCAATCAAAAGAAATATTGATAGAGAGAGAAATGAATGTATACAAAGTTTGGTGGACTATTGGACAGGTAGATAGGTAGATAGATTGGCAGAAAGATGGGGAGGTGATTGAGTGGATGGATGAATAGTTCGGTAGATAGGTAGCTAGCTAGATTGACAAACAGGGGTAGGATGGGGATTGATGGATTTTACAAGGGACATTTATCACACAGATAAGTATTTACTGTGAATGTATATGTGTATGGACATGTACATGTATATGACCACGCATCACGAAACCTCCATAAAGTCGCATGCACTGATTTTGTGTGAGGACTCAAAATAGGTGAAAAGGTCAATCTAGTCAATCTTGAGTTTTCCATGTTTTCTAAAAGAGTAATTCTTCTTCTGTGTTATTCCAAAGTTTTGGATAGTAAAAAACGAATGGGAAATTGTGTTTTTAGTGATTTTTCTAGAACACCTTTTTGTAGAATAGTGTGATAAGGTGATAAGGTCTTAGAGTAACATTTCAATTTCTGAAAGACCCTTTTCAGACTCTTCTCTTTCAATGGATGCTGCTACTGCTTTGAAAGTTTTTATTAGTCATGGATAGAATGTATTAATAGAGCATAACCAATTTGAGCTTAATCTAATCATCCCTTTATTGTTGTTATAAAATTATATACATTCCGTAATTGCAGAGAGCATGGCTTGGTAAGATGAAGTGCTTGAATTAGACCCTTTGCTTCAGAGCCTGTTTTTCTCAGCACACACTTTTCCAGAGTGTATGCTTTCTCTCCAATGTTTAGATAGGTTAGGAGAGTCCATTTAGATTGACTCATACATCATTTCAAGGGTTAAAGTCTGCTCTTTCAGTATCTGTTTTTAACGAAAAATCCACGTTGGGCGACTTTTTGTTGGTTTTGTGATGCATGGTCACATATACATTGTACAAAGAGAGAGAGAGAGAGAGCCATCAAGTAGCAGAGATAGAGAAAACAAGAATGAGAGAACTAACGAGACAAACGGCAAGCCTGAAAATGTCGGCGGAAGGTAAATAATATGCATCTACTGTGATTATTTGCTTTAACCTTGGTCCTCACAGGAGCTGGGTAACCAGTGAGATCAAAGGGACCAACCTCCTCATGCTTGTCACAGATGCCCAGTGCGATGGCTGCCCCAACGAGCCGGTGGTCCAGAAGCCACAGGAACCCTCGGATGATATCCTTTCTTCTGGAGAGATGACTTTCCAAGGGGAAGAAACAAAAACTCTTGGACTTATATGAATGAACTCCAGCATTTAATTTGTGGGAGTTTGGGCACCTAAAGGAAAAAATATAAATATATATTTGTGGATTTAACGTATGCAGCAAGAGTATCAGATTAGTTTTAGGAAAATTGGAGACCATGCATTAGATACGAGTTTTTGGTGCCGCCAGGGAGGGGGCCACCTCCCTGGTGCTGCCATTGCTGGATAAAAAGACTAACAGTGTTTTGTGATGTTTCATATGGACAATGAAATATAATGAAAATATAAAGAGAATTCAATATATTTTCATATTTCGAGCAAAATGAAAAGACACTTGACTAACGTTTCAGAAAACATGGGAGAATAATATTACCCATTACATATTTGTCAGTATCAAACTAGAAGGAATGTGTACTTTTCATAAGAAATGAATTACAACTCTTGGGCATTTTTTTGATGCATGTTTTTAACACATACATGTATGCTCTTCTAGTTATGATGACCTGACAATGTTTCGTTGAACTTTGACCTGCTGGCCCCCAGTATATAGGCACAAAATAGACTCCCTGTTGTGTGAAAGTGTTGTTCAGGTTTTGAAGCATGAATTATACATTTTGTCACATCCTCCCAAAGACTTTATATTTTACCACCAGACACTCCACTTGTGTGCCCATTCTCTGGTGGGGGAATTCCCTCCCCTCCTCTCAAGGACTTGGGGTCAAGATCAGGGATGGTATTCTGAAATTCTTTCTTGGAAGATTTTTCTTCCCAAGTCAGGATTTTTTCCTAAGTGGTATTCTGAAAATCTTCCCAAGTTTCTTCCTAAGTTTCTTCCTAACTTTTTTCCTAAACTTTCTTAGGAAAAAACTTAGGAAGATATACAAATGAGCATGAATTCTAGGAAGATATGTTACTTTCTGACTTCTAGTGTAGGAAGAAGTTGGTATTCTAGAATGCACTTAGGAAAGAATTTTTGGAGCAAAATTATTTGGAAAGCCCCACCCCTGCCCTAATTACATTGCTGAGATATAGCCAGCTGCAAAACATTGTGATAGGCGCTTGTCATTCACTGCACGCAATATGTACTTCATATTTGCGAAATGGGCACGAAAAATGGAACGTGCCGAGCACAAGGACGTGAGCATGCACAAGACTTATTTACCCTACATCATTACCCACGCCGATGAAAATCGGCAGGGGGTTATGTAAAGGGTTCCGTATGTTTGTTTGTTTGTTTGTTTGTTTGTTTTTTTTTTGTTTGTTTGTTTGTTTGTTTGTTTGTTTGTATGTTTGTTTGTTTGTTTGTTTGTTTGTTTGTTTGTGTACAAGATAACAAGAGAACGGGTAAACGGATTTGCACGAAATGTTCAGGGAATGTTTGGATAATGACAGGAAAGAATCGATTAGATTTTGGTGATAATCGGTTGACCCTTGCAAATTCTGTGTGACCTTGAAGTTTTGACCCCATGGTATAGTGACCATTCCGAAAATTTCCCGTTTCTCACTTTGCGATTTTCCGCTACCATACGAACACATAAACTCCCCAACGATCCGACTTCGCTGCTCAAATGTTCGTAAGAATTCCGAAATTTACGTTTAGGCCTATTTGAGGGACTATGTCCTTCTAGATTTATGAAAGTTCGTTCTCCGTCATCACAAACTGGCCCGTATTTTGATGATTTTTCAAATTAACATTGATTGTTTTTTTCGTTAGAGGAGCATTTTGCTCGGTCGCAGTCACACTGCACGATATGCGTGCTCAATGTCAATGCGTGTGCAAGGCCGCTGAAAATGCATCGCGCTCTACACTGTTGGTGCAAAATTGCACCGGGGACGTTGCGGCGCTCGTTGGTAGCCGAATACTGGTGCAGTAGACATTCGCATTCAACCCTTGCATTGAATAATTCCCGTAGACACTAATCATAGGGGTAATTGCCTAGGGGGTACGTAAATTTTGTTTTTCTTTTTTGCTTTTGTGGATACCATCAAAGATCGTACACTCATACGACCTTTGATATTTGATGATTTTTCAAATTAACATTGATTGTTTTTTTCGTTGGAGGAGCATTTTGCTCGGTCGCAGTCACACTGCACGATATGCGTGCTCAATGTCAATGCGTGTGCAAGGCCGCTGAAAATGCATCGCGCTCTACACTGTTGGTGCAAAATTGCACCGGGGACGTTGCGGCGCTCGTTGGTGGCCGAATACTGGTGCAGTAGACATTTGCATTCAACCCTTGCATTGAATAATTCCCGTAGACACTATTTCATAGGGGTAATTGCCTAGGGGGTACGTAAATTTTGTTTTTCTTTTTTGCTTTTGTGGATACCATCAAAGATCGTACACTCATACGACCTTTGATATTTGATGATTTTTCAAATTAACATTGATTGTTTTTTTCGTTAGAGGAGCATTTTGCTCGGTCGCAGTCACACTGCACGATATGCGTGCTCAATGTCAATGCGTGTGCAAGGCCGCTGAAAATGCATCGCGCTCTACACTGTTGGTGCAAAATTGCACCGGGGACGTTGCGGCGCTCGTTGGTGGCCGAATACTGGTGCAGTAGACATTTGCATTCAACCCTTGCATTGAATAATTCCCGTAGACACTAATCATAGGGGTAATTGCCTAGGGGGTACGTAAATTTTGTTTTTCTTTTTTGCTTTTGTGGATACCATCAAAGATCGTACACTCATACGACCTTTGATATCATCACACTCTCGGCTTGCTATAATCAAAATATCCCGTAAGAAAACGGCGTATTTCTCGATTTTTAGCGCTTTTTCCGCGACCCGTCGTGTAGACAATACTCTTAAAACTGGACTTAATTCGCGCGCGCTTGGAAAAGTTCCGATTCTGCACTTTTGACGGTGGAATTTGGGATTTTCGATGGATTTTTGGAGGAGACTTAAGGACTTTCCTGTACGTGAATGAGTGTTAATACCGTATGTGTAATGATGTGATTTGCGTGTGATGTGACTGTAGAACCAAAGATCGTACACTTCAGTGTACGATCTTTGGTAGAACTCACTGGCTGGTGATAAAGCACACTGGCAATTAAGTGGCCGAATTCTGGTAGATGACCGAATGCACATTATGTTTACCCCGACTTTGTACTTAGGCGTGGGTCTGCCGCCTTTGACGGCCCCTCTCTAGTTATAATATACTATTGTTATTGATTGGTTCCTTATGATACAACATTTCATATTGGCTTAAGAAAGAACAGTGGGCAGGGGTAAGGATGACTTAATTTGCATTAAGAAGTTCCTAGGAAGAAATTTCAGAATACCAATTCTGTCCGTCCTTGGCACTTCCTAACTTTCTGACTTATCAAAAACTTTGGGAAAAACTTAGGAAGATTTTCAGTGTACCACCCCAGGTCATTTATCAAAGAGTTTCCACCTCCTAGCGAGTAAAAACTGTTTTATCATGCTCATGGTTTATTCCCAGTAAAAAGCAAAATCCGAATTCCACCTCAGAACAAAAAGGTCCTCTTTCATCTAATTTTTTAATTGAGGCAATTTATTTTAAACAGCTTTCAGGTCACATGTGTAGTCTGCCAAAATATCCTTGACAATTTGTGGTGTTCACATGAAGCTCCTGATCCCTGCGTGCTGGTCCGGGAGCCACGCTACAGGAGGCGGCCCAGTGAAAACTGCTACAATTACAGCAGTGAGGTGAGTTCATTGCCTTTACTCTGCCTGTTACAATGACGAGAATGGTTGATCATAATCATGATTGGTATTGAAATGATTATAATGGTAGCGTTGATAGACAGTGGATGATAAAGATGAATGTGAATAAAGATGATGATGACGACATGATAAGTAAATAGGCTACAATGTAATAGAGTGGATGATTGCTGCAATTAAAAAGTTAGGATGATGGTCACCTACAATTGTAGATGATCACTATTACAAAGCAAAAACAAAAACATGGTGACTGCCATGTATCCATGCATGCTAATTTACATTTCACTTGTGTATAGCATGCACATTGATTGTGTGTAGCATGGTGTATGTCATGGCTTCTTTCATTCATATTAAAGATATCCTTGTCCTCTTTGGTTTTTCTCACCCCAGGAGAATGACACCATCTGCCATGGTATTCCAACAGCCTCGTCATCACCATGGTTACTGCTCAACCTGTACATCTGCTCCGTGGTTATAGCTTGGGCTTCGACGATGTCATCATCGTGATGAATCAGGATGCATATGACTATGGGACTATATTCAAGTGCAAAATCCGAATTCCCTATTCTTTGTCAGTCTTCTCATTTTGAAGTTTGTGTGGGATGTATGATTTGTGTCCTATAAAGTCTGTTCATCATTGGCAAGTTGAAATTGCCTTTATCATTAGCAAACCACAAATACAAGATCTGTAATTTTCTGTGCTTCTAATGCAGGGTTCCACAAACATCTAAATCCCAATCATGTAAATGGTTGTGCCACACTGCTCGTTTGCTTGGGTTGTTGTTGTTGTTTTTTTATATTCCTTTACTGTAATTTCTTCAGGAACGCAACTTGGACAGGCGCCAATTTTTCATTTTAGACATTTTAGGGTTTACGCTCCATTGATGAGCCGCAAGGGATCCCCACTCATAGTTTTTTTGTTGTGTGGACACAGTAATCAATGAACTCAAAAGTTAGCATGACCTCTCTGTGAACCCTATTTCCCCTTTACTGAACTGTTGGTATATTACACTGTAGTTTCCAAATCAGCCTGCATTGCGTGTTGTACACTACTGTATTGTCGCACATTATTGGGTTTAGGGCTAACACTACATGTATGTATTTCTTCCGCTCTTGTGGTTTAATCATCAAGTGGAACTCTTACCTGAGAGTCAAATCTTAAAAGATTAGGTGTCATGTAGAGGCGTCTCGTAGTGTAAAACTACAAGCTAATCATTATTATGATTCCAGTGACCAGGGTACTAATATGCAGTAATGAACTTTAGACTACTCGTCCAAGTGGGAGAGCATCTGTAAGAATATCAGAAAAACATCCCTTTATTATCATTCCCATCTTTATCTTCTCCATGTCATATTGTACATAATCATTCCCTCGTGTAATTGCTGGCACACCACTGTCAAATTTCCATTAAAAAAAAAAATTCTGTGATCTTTTATCATGCTCGATAAAGGAAAACAACAATGGAACTTTGGTAAGAGAGGAAGAGTCTTTCTTAGACCAGACAGTGATGCCAAAATCAGGTGGTGTGCAATGAAGATCTTGAAAGTTTTCTTTCATATTGATAGATTTTAAATTCTATCCAAACTTTTCAATACCTCCATTAAGCTTGTGTCCTCCACTAGTGAGCAGTGCAGAGAGAGAGAGAGAAAAAATATTGGACAGAAGTTGGCATGTCACCCACCTGGGTTTATGGGGGCAACTTTATAGACATTCCATAATTTGCTTTCTCAGGCAGCAGTAAACACTGGATGCATCATGGCTTGTATATCTGTAATATCTTTCTACCCAGAGTTTGGAATTTCAGCAGATTGGACAGAAATATAACAGTACTTTCAGCCCCTGGTACAACCATACAGTAGTGACTCTGTAATATAATGCTGTAAGATCATTGCCATATCAATATGTTCATATCTCTACAGTGACTTATGTTGAGAAAGGATGTTTCAATTGTATGTAGTCTCAGTGTTTGAAGTACAGTTACTGCACGGGTACCTTGTCCACACACAGTAAAAGCATTCAGATTCTTTATCATTCATTACGTATCTTCAGGTTTTCCTTTGCATACCATTATAATGGGTTTACGTTTGCACATATTACTTTTGCTGTCATGTACATGTATCATTCGCCAGCATCAGTGTACGAAACTTCAAAGTCCAGAAAAGTGGTGCATGGTATATTGCAAAAGATAAGCTTTGATCATTGCTGTTAAATGATATTTAGACACACAATTGCTGATAAAGTTTGCTCATTTAAACAAAATGGTGATGGATTATTAGGTTTGTGTTTTATGTTTGTGTGTTTGTGTTTTTATTTGATTATTCTTGGCATTTCCATCATGTAATCACCACTAGAAATATAACTTATATGTGATATAATTTGGACTACAAGATGTCGAAAGATTTTGAAAATGTGCAGAATGTAGATAAAACTTTCTCACAAGATCTGATATACTGTATGTGAATCTTGCTGTACACATTTCAAGGTACTGCTCTGTTGCAAGAAACTCCCAATTCTGGTATGCTAACACACTCACACAAAAGCGTAGGAGAAAGGCAGTTTTTATAGAAGAATTGAAAGAAAAAAAGTGTTGCTGCTCAATTTCATATCATATTCTTGAGAGAAGTAATTATTGTAACACAGAGCCAATGCTGAAATGGCTTTATAAATTATCACCTGAATTTTGGCTTTTTTTTTTCCCTTCATGTCAGCAGTGTCTTGAATTGGAAGCAATATGCTAGAATTTGTACTGTAGTCTTGTCCACGGAGATTGCTGAAAATCTTTTGTTGGATTACAGCACATGGTAAATGATCCAGAATGCACATATGATTAATATAGATTCTGGATGCGTACACTACTGGGATGTTTATGAAATTATAAATGAACTGTGATATGATATCTATGTATGCTGACAAATACAAGTTACCGAGCTGTATGCTTATTTTTCTCGTTTGTATGAAAAAAGCGACATTGCCGTTGATGTTGATAGATATTGGGATATACTTTGTTCGTGTATTATTCTCATGTATTCACTTGTATTTTATCGACATATCATATTCTGAACATTGAAGAGATTTGAAGCTACTTTGGGCTTCTGAAATAACTTGTCACTTTTAAGATATGCAAGATTGGTAGAGTATTATAACCCACTATAGATGACTTATATTATTAAGAGGAAGGTGTACTCTTATCCGTATTTATTCCAAATTAATCATCACCATGGTATCTATACCAGCAACACACTCCCGGAATGCTGAGACCATTCCTTGTCAAATCCAGGAATGCTCACCTTGATTTCTTGGAAGAGTAGCACCTTTTTGTTTGTTTTTGTGTTTTTCCATAAAAACCACATGCACAATATATCTTGGAAATGTTATACAGCTGCTCATGAGTTTGACCTTGATTTAGTAATCGCCTAAAGTTATTCAAAAGCAACAAAAATAGAAGGAGAAAAAGTAATGTGCACTTTGCAGTTTAAGGATGGACATGTTTGTCTTGAGAATGCATTCAAAGAATTAGAAACTGCCATGGTAAACAGGACATGTTCTTCATCAAGAGAATCATGGCAAATCATCTAATTCGTGTCATTCCATTCATACTGCCTTTTGCTCTAGCCCCCTTTATCAGCTGACGATATTCCAAAGCATTTTCTGCTTTATGATTGTATCACATTTTACATGCAGTTGATTCATTTTCTTGGCAGTAGTATGAAAGAAAAAAAAAACTATCACACAATGCAACAAGAAGTCTTATTCCTCGAAACTCAGTATATTATTATATTCATACTGAAACTTTAGACATGATTGTCTTCTTGTAAGCCTTTGGCAAAGACTTTTATTGTGATAGCATTGAACATGATTTTCTTTTCATGCTGTTTGATAAATCATGGCACAAATATCATGGCAAAGAATTACAGTATAATTTCAGTCAACAAACTAAAATATTAATTGCTGATGCCTATTGATTGATTTCAGGTGCAGATATGAGAACTGCTTCGTTGTTGAGTGTATTTTCAGGTCAGGCATGTTTGCTAGACAGACATCCTGTGAAAATGACAATAATGATCTCACTTTTTTTTAATTGGTAAGCACATTGTTATAGTACTGATTATATGTTGCATGTCATATCTGTGGTTATATATTTATGCTTACAAGAGTAAAAGCTGACTGTATTATTCAAACATTGCAGGGAGTTTTTGTTAGTATCAGCAACAATTTCAAGAAGTACATTCATCAATAGATGGCAGGTTATGATATGCTAAACATATTGCATTGGCATTTAGTTGTTAATTTATGATGTAAATAGTCTTAGAGGTTGTACTTTTGCTCATCTAAAAGGGAATGAAATCTTTCCTATTACATCTTTATTAAGTACCTGCATATTATACAATATGTTCCTCAACATATAAGTGCAATATCTACATGTGTTTCTACAGCAGATCATTTTATAAATGTAAATATGAAATGTAAAGAGTGATGTTCATATAAAAACAGGGCAGAGATACTTTTGCCCTACTTTTCAGTAGATGGAAGAATTGCAAATGGAAACATAATTCATTTAAAGTACTTGCATGAATAGTGCAAATGGACAAATGAAGTGTTCATGCTAACATATTATTCTGTAAAGCCATCTGTGTATTCTCATAAAATGCACTAGGAAGGTCACTGACCTAAAGCCAGAAAACCTCCCTTTGATTATCATTTTTTTTTTCTCTTTAGTAAAAGGCAAGCAGGTACATGGTGTGATATATATGTATTTTTTGTCCAGTAATTTTGACTTCAGTCTTTGAAATAAGTGTATCAAAAACAGTAGTGTCATATTACTAGTGAAAATGTCATACATTTGTTGATAAACAAAATAATGGGTGAAATAATAAGCAGTACTTGCCTTGTGTAGAGTCGGCTTGTTGTAGGTGTTGCCTTCCAACTCATACGCACTTGTTCATCTGTTACCTGGTTTCAAACTATACAGCTGTGTTTGCTGATGGGACCTCTTGACACACAGCTTTGAGAAAATATGATTCTGATATCAAAATTGAATGAGTGTTCCTGGCAGCTCAGGGGGGCTAGAGGTGTAGTGTCACCCTGATGAGTAGAAATGGGGGATCTTGGACAGAATTTTGATCACATTAGCTTAAAGGAGTACTTTTGGGATAAACATTCAAGGTAAACCTATATCAGATCTTCGACATTCTTTCATCATAAAAATAATACGGATGTGTAGTCTATGATAGGATTCATGAAATTAGAATCATATGATAACCAAGACTTTGCATTGAGGTGAAAATGGACTAATACTACTTTAGATTGATTGCGTATTTATGTGCACAATTCACCTGCAACCAGACTCTGATTTTGAACTTTGATAGTTCCCTGGTGTAGATTGAGATCCTTCACCCCCACCCCCCCTTCATTTTATCTCCTAGCACTGAGGAAGACTTTTATTGTCAATATTAACTTGTACAACCATTCAACGCATTTTGACTATACCATGCTTCCCTTGCATTATGTAAATATGATATATATTGAAATAATATACGAAGGAATTTGGGTCATAGGTGGGTTTTTTGTTTTTTTGTTGAGAGAGAGTAGGATTCATTTGATGTCTACAATATTTGCAATGGACACTTGGTTGCCTTCTTGTACATAGAACTTATTGTTGCTGGTTCATTTTGTAAATACGGCAGTATTATATGTACTGTAAAAGTGGACGTTTTCATGGTGTGGACATTTTTGTGCATTTTTTGCGCAACCAGAAATTAGTGTGAAAATAAAAGCATGTGAATGTTTTTGCTTGTTAATTATATGTACCACTATGTAATGCCTCGATTCCGCTGAATTGAAAACACGCAAAATTCTTTTTACTCGGCTGATCGTGAAAATATGTCCACTTTAACAGTATATCATTAACTGTTTTTTTATGTTTATAAATGTGTGAGATGGATTATTGTTCATTTGCATGTAAACTAGGTGAGGACACTTGGTAATCATTGCATGTGGAAATATGGCACTCTTTTGTTGATGCGGGTTGTCATGTCTGCAGTGTTGCTGTCGACACATAGTTACGGCTGTCATTTGCCTTCCCCGGTACAAAACTCGGCATGGAATTCTGCATCCCACGCAATATCAGAATCATGGCCAGCCTACAAACACTCAAGCCTCTGCTCATTTTGAGCTGCTTGCCATACTTGCAGTCATGGTCTGTAGTGCTTGGAGTGTGCCATGATTTTAACTCATTGGTTTCATCTGCAGCAGCAGCAGCAATTTACATATCATTTTATGGAACGAGGGATGCAGATTCTATTCACTGTATCGTACTTTACTTGCTGCTATTGACATGTGTGATAATGGCCAAATTAATGTTATAAGGGGAGGCGTTCTGGACGAGGAATGGGCCAGATGCTGTATAGGGTAGGGTATTCATCAAGAACGCAGCTCTTCTCATTCAGTCAGTTGTCCCACTGATCAGCATTTCATTCTGAACAAATCTTACTATTCCACCGACAGATGTCTGTTCAGAACTTGAGGTAAATTTGAAGAAGAAAGGCATTCAAGTAGTGTGTTGGTTCCCTCGTTCGTTGCCATGGAAACCATGAGTCTGTGTGTGATGTCATGATTGACGAATGATCACATTTATTTGACACCAGTGGACTTGACGGATTGATTAATTGAAGACAAGTTCCTGTTGTGGGGCACTAATTGGGGTGTGAATTTGTTAAACATGTGATAAAGATGAATTATAATGAATACTGGATTTCTGGTCTCTGATGAGTTTACCGTACGCTGTGTCAGCCTTTTTCGATGAACAGCACTTTTCCTGAGAGCTTGTCAACAACTAGTCGACGGCTAGAATAGTTTTGGTCTTATGCTGGCTCTGCATAGAGACAGTGATATTTACAGGCAGTCACATATTATCCTATTAAATCCTGATTTAAATATACAATTTTGTATCAACTCTAGTTACTCAAGATCAATCATAGATAGGATTTTTTTTCCCTATATACAAAGTTTGTAAGCTATTGATAGTACTGATATCTGTGGTGGAGTACCATTATTTGAACGTCAGTAAGTTTCTGTATAACCATTTCATCTAATTGCCTACATCACTACCCAATTGTAATGAATGCAGTAGAATATATTCCAGAGAGTTGATAGAATTCTTCATTGAATTTGTGCTGACAATTTAGGTCTAAGGACCTGACAGCACAATCTGGTTGGGTGACTTAATTACAGCTCCATCATCAATCAGCGATGCTCCGTAGTACAATGATAAGTAGCTTCTGTTTCTTGTGAATTTTTTTTTTTTGACTCACAGTTGTCCGGTGATATGTGAAGGTATTTATCATATATGCTAGAGTAGGGATGGGTATGTTACATAGAATTTGAGGGAAAGAACTGATTAATAAATGTGCCCGAGATAAGATTTCTTTCTGTTGGCTGAAGCACTCATACTTGCCCTCTCTTGATTGTCAAGCTGTGGGCATTAAACAGTGGAAGGACAATACCATAAATGGAGTATCCCCATGTAGAGTGGCTGCTACATGCTACAACTCATCATATGATAATGAAAGTCATAGTAAATGCATTGCCTAAAATGACCACAAAAAACCCAAAACAAAACAAAAAAAGTATACTGCCGTGAAGAAGTTACGTAGAAACAACCTTTCAGCGATTTTTTTTTCCATAGAGAAATGTAAATACAGTTGAACCTTGTTATACAGAGGTTGCATAGAACATAACCCTCCTATAACAAGGCGATTTGGCAGGCCCCTACTCTTTATATTTTTATTTCTTTTTGTACCCTGATAGAATGAGAAGTCATATAGAACAAGGTAATTGCCATGGTTTTTAGTACTTGGTATAGGAAGGTTCCCCAGTTCCTCAATTTTAGCTCAAATGCAACTCTACTGCTATCTATCATCAAATTACATTTTGAAACTCATATTATCTAACAACTCCAATGCACAGTGTACCTACATTTGTATATCTGTGCAAAACTAGTTGTAATATACGCTGTACATGCTCCTCTAAATTCCAGTACTGTCAGTTACAATTCTGGATAGAAATCAGGAGCCTGATTCATAAAGAAGCTTTCAATTATTGTGACTTACCACAACAATTACAGCAGTTACAATATCAGGGCTGCCAACACTGGAAACTAGTTGAGAGTGAGACTCCCATAGGCCAATGCTATAATTTAGGAGTTAAAATGAGTGAGATCAATAGAAACGCATGCAAATGAAATAAAGTTTTAGAGTGAGAAAGGACCAAATTGCGTGATAGGTCTCACACTCAATGCGTGAGAGTTGGCAGCCCTGCAATATTAGCAACAGCTATAAAATGGCAGCCAGTCAGTTCTGAATCAAGGGAAGTTGTGACTATGGCATTTAACAGCAAGTACATTGTAATGTATGCTTAATTGTTGCATGATGCCAACCTCTTTGTAAATATGCCCAAGGAGTGCTCTTTGAGATAAATGAACGCAAATTGTAGTAATGCTTGACTTTTTGGATCTTTTTATGATGAGTGTTAGCTGTGCTTTTATATTGAAGATGCAGCAATGAATGTTACCATCTAGACAAAGCAGTGCTTTATTGCATTGGAGACAGCAGAAGAGCCACAGAAGTCATTGTTAGATTTGTGGCATGTCTGTACATCGTCGGTTGAGAAGCAGAATGTTTACAACTCCGCGCACTTTAGTTAAGTGCATGCACTGACTTACCTCTTTCTGGTTCTCAGCTTTTGAAATGCAGTTGTAAATTTCAGGTAAAGGTTGTGGGCTGTTTCTGTGTGGGTATAGTGTTCACATCAGACTTGAGTCAAAACAATCCTCAGGGATGTGTGCCTATGACTAACATCATACCATACAAAGTGGCAGGACATATTGCTGAAGGAATATACCTCATATACACACAAAGTTTGGAACGGGAGTACTCCTGCAGCGCTCGACAATCACAAATTTAACCACTCGTGATATTGTTGCGAAGTCCTTATTCCCGAACAATTAGACTCACTAAATATATGACGTATACAGTAATTAATCTCTATGCGCCGCATATTGTACCACTTCGGAGCGCTCTAAACGTTGGTGACCATTTTTACAATTCAGAGCGCTTCAGGAGGGCTCCTTAACCTAGCCCTAAGAGGGGCCAGGGGCCTGCTGTCTGTTCATAAAAAATTAAGAGGACTTCAGGAGTAGTCATGGGCACCATTTCATGAAAGTTGTCAGTCTCTGACAATTTCAGTAAAATCCTTGGTTTTGATTGGCTGATATTCAAGCTCTGGTCACTGACTTTTACTATTGTGATTGTCAGAGACTGACAACTTGTCAGGACAGACAACTTTCATGAAACGGTGCCCTGGAGTGCTCTATTCATGCCTTATTTGAGTGGGGTTCTGGGATCTAGTCCCTCCCCAGACTGCAATGTGTTCAATCATTAGGCCATGGGGAATTGTGTGGTGCAAACAACCTAGATACCAGTCAAGTGTCACATAGCTCATCAAGGAGAGGAACCGGTTGAAGCTGATGCCAGTACTTTCATTGTATAAAAAATGAATGAATAAATAAATTCTGGATTCCGCGAATATGCTCTGCTTTCTATTGTTATTTCGCAATGAGATCATGTATCACAGAATTGTGCAATGTGCATTTATATACCTTTTCCAGTACCAGTACATTTTATCATAAATGCTCATTCAAATTATTTATCATATCAAACAAATAGGGATTATGTTATATGTCTTGCTTGTATACGTACATTTATATATTGAAGGGTGTGTACAAATGTATAACTTACAGTGTATGTTTTTATGTTCCATTGGAGTATATATCTTGGTCAGGTTCAGTTCTTGTGTCTAACGATTCTTTTTGCAATAAAATGTGCATATATGTATGAAAATGTGTCGAAGAGTAATGATTTACTTTGTATCTCCTATTTGCATATAAGTATGAAAATATATCAGAAAGTAATAATTCACTACCAGTTTGCACATTTACCCTCTCCTGTGGCAATGGATACAAAGTGTTTATATATTGCATAACTGCGTGGTACAGTACACATACATTTCTGTGCTTGGTTATCAAAACAGATCACGACATACTATGAAGACTATCAAATCTGATGTTGGCTGCATTTTCATAAAAGTCATGCAGTATAATTTCTCCCTCAGTCAGGGATGCAAGAGTTCAGAGTTTAATCTCAATTGTCAATTTCAGACATTTTTTCACTCTGCCACAAACCCACTTTTCAGACTTTTTTAAAAATCAGTTTGATATTTCAGACTTTTTATGGCCAGTATTCTCACACGATACCCCTGCTCAATACATTTTTCTTGCAAACACAGCACAATAAAATTAAGGGAGAGTTTATTACCTCTCGTCATGTTTTCATCACTTTGATTATCAGCAGTTCAAGAGTTTCACTGATATGCATTTGTAAACAAAGAAAATGAAACCGGCTACCAAGCATTCAGGAGGGAGAAATTATCTAGTTGAGTAATACATGTAGTGGCAATCATTTACACCTTGTAGGTTAATGAGGGATGTTTGAGGTATTCACAGGCCATATCTATCTGAGTGATACAGCCAAATGATGGTAAATTGCTATGACTATCAGTTTAAAGGGTGTGTACAGTTCTAGTCGAGGTGAAGATTTAGCTTTTAACGTTTTGCGAGATATTCAGAAACCACTCTATGAGATGTCAAAGAGCATGCAGTTCTAAGGGGTATCAAAAGTTTATTTGATGAAAATTGGTTTTGAAATGGCTGAGATATCCAAAAACAAAGTGAAACAAAGAGATCCTAATAAAGTTGTGGCATGTCGCCTTTTATTATTAGCACTTTTTTTGATATCTCAGCCATTTGAAAACCAATTTTCATCAAATAAACATTGAATCCTTCTTAAAATTACATGCTCTTTCATATTTCATAAGAGGCTTTTCATTATCTCACTTAGGAATATTCAAAACATGAATCCCTACCTCGACCAGTACTGTACAGTCCCTTTAAAGGGTGTGTACAGTTCTGGTCGAGGTAAGGATTTAGCTTTTAACGTTTTGCAAGATATTCAGAAACCACTCTATGAGATGTCAAAGGGCATGCAATTCTAAGGGGTATCAAAAGTTTATTTGATGAAAATCGGTTTTGAAATGGCCAAGATATCCAAGAACAAGGTGAAACAATAGAATCCTAATAAAAGGCGTGGCCTGTCGCCTTTTATTATTATCACTTTTTTGGACATCTCAGCCATTTAAAAACCAATTTTCATCAAATAAACGTTGAATCCTTCTTAAAACAAGGAAAAGTAGAAATTACGCGGTGCGTAATATATGTCCCCGCCGGAAGTAGCATTTTGTAGCAAAATGTACAATATAGGTCAAAAATCAAGGTCAAAGGTCAAAGAAGTCAAAGGTCAAAATTCTCCGTAGAAGTTTTGAAGCCCTCACCTAGTGCCATCACTTAAAGCAAACAGAATCGAAATCGGGTTAGAAATGGCGAAGGAGTAGCATTTTGTAGCAAAATGTACAATATAGGTCAAAAATCAAGGTCAAAGGTCAAAGAAGTCAAAGGTCAAAATTCTCTGTAGAAGCTTTGAAGCCCTCACCTAGTGCCATCACATAAAGCAAACGGAATCAAAATCGGGTTAGAAATGGCGAAGGAGTAGCATTTTGAAGCAAAATGTACAATATAGGTCAAAGGTCAAGGTCAAAGGTCACAACTGAAATTCTGTGTAGAAGTTTCAAAGCTCCCATGTAGTGCTATCATATAAAGCAAACAGAATCAAAATTGGCTCATAAATGACAGAGAAGTAGTAAATTGAACATTTTGACCACACACGGACGGACGCACACACAGACGGACGGACGCACACACGGACACACACACGTACGGAGCCCGTTTCATAGTCCCCTGCTCGAACTCGTTCGGCGGGGACAAAAAAACGTTATCAACACAAAAGTGGACATCAAAGGCATGTCAGGATTTAAGGATTTAAGAAAGGTAAAAAATGAGAACTGTTGTGCTTATACATGATGTTTGCTATTCTGATTCAGAATGCTACAGGGGAAAAAATGATGAGGGGGTAAGAAGGTGATAGTGAAACAAAACAAAAACAACTAAAAAACTCAATGGTCACTCTGTTGATATTGATGAATTATTTTTTTTTATTTCATTTGAATGGTCATCATTCAATGTATTCCCCAAGATCAATGCTGCACTGACCAGGAGAAGTATAGATCTCTCCACAAGACAAGCTATACATATTACAAAAGTGTAAACATTCCGTATGAAACACTATAATATGTATTTATGCACATCACAGAATATAATATACCTCAATTGATAATTCTTGGAACATTTCTATTTACAGAGATCTGAACTTGCAAGTAACTTTCTCTGGTCAGGAATTAAAAAGAACACACACACAAACAATGACTGAAAGAGCACTGTAAAAACTGTCATTTTCACGTACAGATATCTTTGTGAATGAGGAGGTCACAGACATTTTCATGAAATGTTGTTTTCGCTATTTGACATTGAGGCTACCGTAAATGCACCAATGCCTGTCCGTTCACTTCACCACTTTACGTGATCAAGACCAGGCAGTGGTATTTTCGCAAATTGTTAAATTTGCGGCCCAACAGTGCTTCATGAAATTCACGAAAATTAAACTCACACGAAAATGACAGCTGTAACAGTAATTAAAGAGATGAGACATTGACAAGACATGTGAATACATCGTGCATCTATGCATGTGGAGTTCGCCAAAATCTGGCTCTCTGGATTGGACTCGGGGTTAAACGAGGCATAAAAGTGAGGTAAGTGCTGTGTGGCATTTGGTGTGTAGACACTGCAGAGGATTCTACCTTGTCTGGGCTGCATGAATGCTGCCACACACATGTACATTTGCTGTTAGCACTGAACACTGTCGTACACTGATGCTGAACACGGCTATACTGCATCAGTATCAAAAAATATTTCAGTCATCAAAATACTACACACAGACTGTTCAGTGATCAGAATGAATTAATATTTGTACAACTGATGGTTATCAATTTCGAATCCTCATCCTTTTTGTTTTAGTTGCTTCCGATGGCTACTGCTCAAACCCCTGAAACTGTTTCACCCAAAACCATCAGGTGCACAAACCTACTGTATTTCAAGACCAGCAGCATTTATTTGTCAAATCCCTGATCCATGCAAAAATCACTTTTGTTGTTCATTCTATGTTTGAAATCTCTTGAGACAAAAATGCTGTAAAACCTCCTTATATCAAGCTGCTTGAATATCTTGTCATATCAGGGATAAAAACAGAAGAATGTAATAGTAATAGGATCTCCGATTTGTACCTTGTTTAATGTAATACAGTTCATCGGTTATCTTGCTATTTCTAACCTTGTTAAAGTGAGGTTCCACTGTATCACCATTCTGGGCATGGTGTCAATAAAGACAAATGCATTGAGTTGGCTCAATTTCATAAGTTGTTGAACTAACTGGGCTGTATGTACAATGATGCTCAATTGCAATGGCAGGAATATTGACATTGTATATAGATGTCAATTGAAGAAGTCAATTTAGAAGTGCCAGTACAACTTATCTGTGAATAAATATCACCAGGCTGGCAAACCATATTCCATGAGAGAAAGAAAATGTGTATGTTATAAAGTTGTCACTCATAGCTTTGTCACTATTTCAGAGGTTTTGATGATCATATTCTACTGCAGTTTTCTCATCTCTTCATTTTGACACAACATCCTATGATTCCCTCACCATGATGGACCATGAAGCTCAAGTCTTTTACACGTGACACATGGTTAAGACATGATTTTTATTCTACATCCTGAATGCAGGGTAGATAAAATGATATGTCATCAATGTTATTTGTATGTGTTTGGTGCAGCAATTATCAGAGACTCCAACTCTCCCGTTTTTGACGGGAGATCTCCCGCCGAAAACCCATTTTTGCAAAATCTCCCGTTCTCCCGCTTGAGATTTAATTTCTCCCGCCCTGGCTCTTTGTCTCCCGTTGGAAAGGATTTCTTACTTATTTCTATCGTATGTTGAAAAAATAAGCCTTAGATAGCGCCAGAGAGCATCTAGAACCCTAGGAACTTCGCGCTTCGCACACATCAACTTTTAGTCTCCCGTTTGCTAGGGGTTTCAGGCGGGAGAATCTCCAGATCAGATGGTGCTTTGGGTTGGAGTCTCTGAATTATGACATTCCACATGACTGACTGCTTCACATAAAAAGCCTGATTGACACAAGCTATGCACACATCCCGCATTCATTTACGAATAATAAGTCTATGCACATATTTACGATTTTGCTGACGCTACTACTGCATAAGGAGTGACTCGTCTTATGCTTTTGGAAGCCCCGTTGTCATGGCAAATCAGTGTGCCACAGTGTTTGTAACATTCAGAATTTGTCCCAAGCATACTCTGGCTAGGATCTGCACATGTGTGTTACATCTATGAAACTCAATTTGCCCTGACAGGGTCAAAGTCAAGTCTGTTTAACTTCTATGGAACCTCCATGCCCCAACATGGCTTTCCTTATATCACATGTACCAGGGAGCATCTTCAAATATCATATACTGTATACGCCAAATATTTTGCAAGATTTTTGTTATAATGAATTTCTCGAGTTGGGTGCTATTCGTGAATTTCAAAATATGCAAAAATATTAACTCTGCTCGTGACTAAAATGTGAAGTGCACGCATACGTTTTCTACATTTTAATATCATACTCCACAATTACGAATTTCAACACTCGCAAAATTGATGGAAAGTCCTGACTCGCGAAAAATTAGACTCGCTAAAATATGGTGTATACAGTATAGGCTGTCTACATACAATACAGCCCTATCCGCTTCATTATATTGAGTCTGCAAGAGAAGATTTGATGTCATTCACCATAGAACCCGATTATCATAGTAAGAAGTGAACATTTCTGAAACATCTTTACTGATCCCACCAGTTTTACAGAGCAGGAGTACTGTGTTCAATAACTGATATCCAGTTCTCTGGAGACCACTCTACAATGCGTAGTACACATAACAGGATAAAAACCACATGGTACAGAGAAACCAAGACGCTACAAGGCTACTTTGTTCCATGTAAGGGAGCATTCAAGCGCTCTCCTTTTAAAGTGTACAGTACCGTACCATACCAGTGCCAAGAGGATCACATGGAGCACTGGAATGCTCCTAATAAAGTGTACCATACTGTACTATACTGAGCCAAACGTGGACCACTTTCCAATGTGCTCCAAAGCGTACCATAACAATGCCAGAAGTTGGCATGAGAAGAATGCATGTTTCACACACATACGTCATAATGCAAAGAGTTGATTCTCTTCGTTTGGGACACCTGTTAGTGTAAGAACACCAAGTGCATTGCCCTGTTGCTACAAAACATGTGACCCCCTCTAAAAATAACTCATGAGGTACACTTTCACCACAGAGCTCTCAAACGATCCAAATCTGGCATGGTATAGTATGGTACGCATAGGATTCTTTCACTTTGGTTCGTTTTTGAGTGCTCGAACGCAACCTACGTCTCAAAGAGTAAGTTTCTAAACAGTGAAGTGATAACTTGTTACCAGTGCACACACTCTTTGTGGATTTATGCTGATGTGTTACTTATTTAGAATCTAAAGCAAATGAATCATCACCTCCCCATGTCCTATGTGGACACCTGCAAATGTCATACACCTTGACAAATCTGTTAGTATGATTTTAAATCATATTTTTCTTCCCGAATCTGAAAAAAGGAGACAAACATGCCATATCTTTTGAGGTGCCAATGTAATGTTTTGACTGATATTTTTTCCCCTCTCTCTTCCTGCTGGCTGAGATACAAGTATTTGCAGCCAAATTTTTCATACTTATGTTTAAAAGTGTAGAATGAATACAGCATCGGTTTTGTCTTGTTATTAGGAGTGACATTAGTCAGGGCTCACCATTACCGAGGGCCCAGGGCCACTAAAAATTGATATTGGGCCACCAAAATTCCCAAAAGGTTACATTTTGGCCACCAAAATTCTAAAAAGGTTACCTTTTGGTGGCCCGATCAGGCAGCTCAAATTCAAAATGAATATTTATATTTCATTGTATTTCAGCTACTCCATTTCTTTTTTAGGGCCACCAAAATTTCAGATTCAAAGATTTTAGTGGCCCAAATGGGCCATCAGAGAATAAAGTTTATGTCAAGCCTTGCATTAGTATTACGTCGCTGGGGCGACAGGACCTCGTATCTACAAAATGAAAATGTTCAGGAGAGCCAAAAAACATGGCGGCCAAAGCACTGTGGCGAATGGGATAGCCTTTCCTTTGACATGCCGTGGTGGCTTCATTTTTGGAGTAAGACAGTTGGGATTTGGACAGGACATCACTTAACCCATTATTTGACCATTAATCCAAAAAAGTCATTTTCACCAAAATTGCAGATACAAGGTCTTCTCACCCCAGCGACGATTTCCTGTTATAACCTGCCAAGAATGGAATGTCTCATAAAATTTTTCTTTCTACAAAAAGCTGATCCACGTCATGAATCACAGACCAGGTAACTATACGTCTTTACAGATGTACTGCTAGAAAAGAAACCAGAAGCTTGTCAGGAAAATTGTAGCTACCTCACAGGGAGCAACCTCACAGGGAGCAACCTCGCATTAAATAAAAAAGAGACAACTTTCATTGGTTAGAAGCACAGTTTGATTTCACAACTGTCATTATCCTTGTGACTACGTACAGCAAATTGTACCATCACTATCCACCTGCTGGGCTGGTGGAAGCATTTGAAATGATACTTACATACTTGAATAATGTGTACTCATGTACAAATGGCATTTCAGTTCACCCTTTGCAGTCGGCTGTGATCAGCAATCTAAGCTAATATATCTCACTCCCTTCTTTTGAAAGTCACATACCCCACATCAGCTCTCGTTGCAGAACCTCTCACATATTATTTGAATTTTGGTTTACAAATGCACAGCAGAAATAAGGAATTCCTTGGTATTTTGATGATGACATACGTTTTTGAGGGAATTGAGGTACAGAACAACACTGAGAAAAATCTGAAAATACTGCACATTTCTTCTCACTGTGTACACAGGCCATCCATACGATAATCATTCACCTCGTGTTAAATCCTTCTAGCCCTTGACAGTGCGGTTCTGTCCAAAAGCATCTTTGTACTACATCCCTACCCACGTGAGGAATTTCATGGCAAGTTCGAATCCGCAGAAGCACGCCTGTAGTGCAGGTAATGAGAAAATTAGAAAATGGAGAGATTAGATACATACCAGTAGTTGTAAGTTCTTTTCACTGACTCTATATTTGTTAATGTATGAGTGCTGTCAACTCGAAACCAAACATGTAGTAAAGACAACAGTAAAGAAACTTTATCAAATGACCTCTGGGTCACTTCTACCACCATATCACTGACAAGAATTTATATCACATTTATTATAATACCTGATAGATACAGAAATAAATGAAAGGAGCAAGAAGGAAAACAAAAGAGAGTGAAAAAGTGACATCGAAGGTTTTCTGCTTGATGTTCCCTGGTTGATATGACCTGGACATGATATTTCACATGTGACTGTTGGCTTTTCCTAGCGATCTCATCAGAGCAGGGGTCCGTTTCATGAAAGTCATTCGTCACTCACAAGACACACTTATGAGAGACTTCATGAAATGGATTTGAAATTCTCATAGCACTACATAATGAGTGGCTGTAGCTATTCTGAGATTTATGTAAAGACTTTTATGTGATGACTACATGAAACGGAACCCAGAACTACACTTTCTTTTTCACTATTCAAGCACTGTAAAATGCTGTTTCTTGAAGGTACAGTTTCGTTAGCATTTCTCGTATCAATACGACTGGCACAGGCTTGATTTCAGTTACTGGGCAGTTCTCTACAGCATGGGTTAACGCTACCATGTAGGACTACTAGTTTGCCACAGTGTGAGAACTTTATAGTCTTCTTGCCTCTTGGAGACAATATTTGCTATGTAGGAAAGCTTCTGGAATTTCTGTCATTTTATATATCTATTCATTCTTAGATCTATTTACACTTGTATACCTACCAATCTTTTTGTCATCTATCTAATAATCTACCAATGTTCATATAAATATACACATATATAGATTAAGCATCAAAACAAACGATAAGATTAAAATATTATTCACTAAACTTACACAACTTATAATGATAAATTGTTTTATTCTTTTAAATAACAATTATCTGTCTAGCTGAACACACATGGTGCTCTCTGAGCTACCATGTAAGTGGAATATGTATGTGTGTGTCTATACTCACTGCATTTGCTGGGAATGCTCTGATCATGACGGGAGCTAGGCCCTTGAAGAGGGCCTGGGGACCTTCCTTCTTCATTAACTCTGCAAAGACGCTCCTAATGCCTTTTGGATAGGTGCCCTCAGGAGCTATAAAGAGTTTTGACATGGCAAGGAGTAATTTGAGGTTATTATATCAACATATTCATGGGGGGGGGGGGGGCATTTCATAAAGTGTGGTGTCAGTGATTTTTCACTGACAAATTTGCTCTCAGACAATCAGATGCAAGGATTTCAGTAGCTGACAAGTGACTGACAAGTTTTGTGAAACTCTGCCCTGGATATCACTTACCTCGACAGAGTAGTCCAAGTTGGTTTGCATACATATTAAACTGTAATTTATTCAGGCTACACGTCCACTTCTCTTATTATGCTCAAATATGTCAGAGGTAATGCTTGAACAAAGTTGACAAGAGCTGGCCAACTTTTACTGTAAAATGAAGGAAGTAGGTACTAGGAAAAGCTTGGCTTATATGACTAAAATAATGAACTTCTCATTCAGTATATGATTGATCAAAACACACCTTTTTATGACACACTAGAGTGTGCTAGGCCAATTTTGATTTCATAGACTGGCAGCAAGTCATATCTGATTACAGATATTATACATGTATGTGCATGGCTCACTGTGGATTAATAGTGTGGTGACATCAAAGAATAACTTTTCTTTCCCTATAAAGGTTTTCAGGAATACACATACTGACACACACTTTGTAAGTGAAGCTAAAAGTTCTTGGTAAGTGCATTCTAGGAAATTGTTGAAGAATTATGTATTCTAGTAAATACTGCATTGAAGGTTTGAATACCTGTCTGTAGTCTTGACTTCAGCGTGTCTGGAGCGATGGCCACAGACCAGTTGAAAACGCCAGCCATACCACCAGCAAACAGCACACTCAGCACACTCAGATCATTGGGCCTGGTTGGGGAATGAAACAGAGCTCTTCAATTCATCCGTTCATGATAACATCTACAGTGAAACGCCCTTTCAATATTTAGATGTTTTGTTGGTTTTTTTTCTCAAACTTGACAACTCATAAAATGTCGCTGGGGCGACAAGACCTCATATCTACAAAATGTCAAATGTTCAGGAGAGCAAAAAAACATGGCAGCCAAAGCACTGTATCCAATGGGATAGACATTCCTTTGACATGCTGTGGTGGCTTCATTTTTGGGGTAAGACATCTAGGATTTGGACAGGACATCACTTAACTGATCATCTGACCATTAGTCAAAAAAAGTCATTTTCACCAAAATTGCAGATACAAGGACTTATCACCCCAGTGAAGAAAAACATTATCTCCCATGACAGAAAAGCAAGGCACATACAATGTAATCTCCAAGGTGAAAAATCTCAAACTTTTCTCTTTAAAAAGGAATAATACATATTTTTTAATTTCTCCACTGTCATCAAAACAAACAATTGTCATACACATGCCAATTTGCAAAATTAATGGTGTACAGGGTATTAATCATAGCACACAAGTGCCTTTTCTTTTCTTTTTTTTTCTTTTTTTTTTTTTGAGCAGTGTACAAGAGGAGTTTATTATAAACATTATTCAAATTTTGTGCATAGTTCTGCAACATAAGTTGTTCCAAAATAGGAAAGCTTGCTTTAACACTGGACTCCATGCAGTAGTTTCGATAATATTAATTTCAGTACGGTACTGAAATTGATTAGAAAGAAACAAGTGAACTGAACACTTTGTTACACTGCAAGGTCCGGGGAGGGGAATAATCAAAATTTGAATATACTTGTAATGCGGCACGCCATAGCTGATCACGATCTTCTGCAACAAACTTCATTGCTCTATGAGAAATGATAACTTGGTATGCCATGTGTAAAGGTAGATTGCCTGTTTATCAAATTAGATGGTGCAAATTTCTAAAACTGGCATTTGGAAGCGCACAACACTTTCCTTTGTCATGAGCACCTTGAAATTTTGCAACTTACGACTTGCCCTCTGGTGTCAGTGCCTTCTTGAGCAGCTCATATGTCATGAAGTATGTACCTGAGGCTGGAACATCTATGTACAAAAAATAGAGTGATGGTGGACATAAATAAAAAAATTAGGTCATTTTTACACACATACAGATATTGTTTTGCAATGTTTGAAGTTTGAAGATATGAGCTACGTGTATGTGATTCTACAACAAGCTTTCAGAGTTTCTGGTATTGTGTAAAAAAAAAAAAAAAAAAAAAAAAAAAAAAAAACTGCTGTAGAAAATCATTGTTGAATGTGTCAAATCAGTGAAAATCTGTGAGTGGCTGGATCTACATGTAACATGCTTTATTGTGTCATTATAGTTCCAAGGTTTGGAGAAGGTGGGTGGGCCTGCATAATATTACCAGCAAATCTTACATTCATATCAATGCAATACCATTCTCAAGGGGAATTTGATGTGAAATGTTGTACATTGTATAATATCAAAATTACGTGACAACACTTTTTCAATTTTTATATTTTGCTTCCTACAAAGTCAACTTTGAATTTGGCCACATCAACTCAAATAGTGCAAAAGTGCTGTAGAACTCTTCTATGGACTGGATACCTGTCTGGCACTCTGGTGATTTAATTCATGAACATTTCGGACAGCATGCTAATACATCATTATGATGACAATACTAAAAACTGAAGTAGGAGAAGCAATTGAGATACGACTATCAGATTCATATTAGGATTATGATACAGACAGCATAATCTCATTTTTAAAATGCTTCTCACTTACATGTGTCTATTGTGTTTTCAGCAGTTCAATCCAGCAAAATATGAACATTAAACACACACTCAAATAAGAATGCCAGACTGTGGGATTACATCTTATGTAAACAATGGAACCAGTGGTGCCTGCTTCACTATTTGCGAAGGATAAACAGGCAGAGACAGTGGCTGTCTGTTAATTGCACAGAAACATTAAATGTTGAGCCTACTGTGTCCTGATGTATACATGAACATAGCACTCTGGAAGCCGAGATGAGTAAACATAAATGGGGCACATTCAGGGTTGAAACATGATTCAAGCATCAGGGTTAAAGGGATGGTACATGTAATGTTTTGCATGGTTGCGACGGGGATTTGAGTTTTAACTTTTTGTGAGATAATTGGAAACCACTCATGAAATGATTCTACAAGCCACTCATGCAATATCAAAGAGCATAAGATTCTAAAAGCAATTCAAAGTTAATTTGATGAAAATTGGTTTTGAATTGGACAAGATATCTAAAAACTAAGTGGTCCTAATAAAAGGTGGGTCTCACCTTTTATTAGGACAACTTTGTTTTACTTTGTTTTTGGATGTCTCAGCCATTTCAAAACGAAATTTCATCAAATAAGATTTGAATCGCATTTAGAATCATATGCTCTTTAATATTTCATATGAATTGTTTCAAATCATCTCACAAAAAGTTCAAACCTGAACCCTCATCTCAACCAGAACTATACCATCCCTTTAAGATATTTTTACATCGTAATACAAAGTAATCAAGAGGCAGAATAGCATAGGAAGCAATAATGACAACGGTAATGCAAAACAGACAGAAAAAGCAAAACAGCAAGGATGAAAAAGAGAGATAGAGACAGAGAGGACCAATACATCATAGATGTTTCTTGAAAGGAATGTATTAGGATTGAATTCATGTCGAGAGAGTGAAACGTACCTCTGAGCAGTGTAGCCATGGTGCCCTTGTAAAGTCCCCGGAAAAGACCAGACTCCCTGTAAATCTGCTTGGCACAGTCCAGGGGACCTGCGTACCTGGCCTCAGCAGAGGACGCTGCCTGGATCTGTAGCCCAAAGAAGCAACAACACAATCTACTGTCATCTACTCACACCATTCCATCATGGTAATTTCTTGATCTCTAGGAATCTGTGACAACCTTGTTTGTTTTTTGCTTTATGTCTATTTCATTTCAGTTTTGCAGGTAGGTTTCATAGGAACAGTTTCAAACATTAGGGGAGCAAGCCTTATAGCATGTGATGACATACATAAGCCTTGTTCACCCGATGAACATTTTCTGAGCACTGCTAAGTTCTTTATTAAAGCAACGTTAAAGACCACTGAATATGACTGATCATAGATACCACATAGCTGGTGTGCAAAAGAAAAAAAAAAATGGTGGAAGATGTACTACAACCATCAGTATTTTATTTACTGCAAAAACCCACTCATAAAGTAGTTTTGTGAGTACCAGAAGTGATGACAGTGGAAGATTATTTCATAAAGTCCTAAAAGTTGCCAAGTCTCAATTTTCATGGGAGGTATGATTGGTAAAAAAAACCCACAAGCAAACAAAATATAAACATACCGAAAAAAAGGCAAAAGAATGAACTGCAGGATATAAAGTGTATTACAGAATGGGTAGCAAGAAATATCAGACAATTGGTATGCCAAACCCCCCCCCCCCCATAATGAACCGGGATGGGGGGCATACCAACAGTCTGACATTTACGATGGCGCTATCATTCGGATGTCACACCCGAGTGATTGCCGATTGGCGCAAATCAGCAGTTGCCAATTAGCCATCATTTGAGAAAGATAAAAGCCTGTCATCGAAACTGTCACAGGTGAATACAACTTTTGGATGTGTCTAGAGAACTCTTTATCTGAAGTCTAAGGACCTTTTACTATGACTACAATTATCACCCTAAATATGTGACCTTTGATACAAGAAGATTTGCCCATACTTAAGTGAGTGCATCTACACGCCACGTAACACGCACATGTGGTCAGGATGGAAAAGAGGAAATTGACGTTGGAAGCAAAGAGTGGTAATTGTACCTGTAATAAGCACTTGATGCGCTCTCCTGGAGCCATTATGGCAGTGGTGAACACACCAGACAGCATGCCTGCCATGAACAGCTGATCTGGCCTGCAGAAAACAAATCAGGAGGTACAAGTATCCAGTACAGAAATGCTATTACAATCAGTTCATGTCACAGATGAGTGAGCACGGCAATGTTCAATACACCCTTAATGTCACTTTCCCATCGGAAACTGCCACTGTCAGTCACATGACACAAACAACTTCTCTCCTATTAAAATGCAATATGGCAACACTGCAATATCCTTTCCAAGAATCTTCAAATTTGAATTCTTATGAGGGAAATATTGTAATTGTGGTGGATCATTGCCACACAGAGCAAAATCAAGTCTTGAAAAATTATTATGGTTTAAATAATACATACAGTATCTATCATTGACCCCGTTTACAGTGCTAGGCTCGGCCACGGCCCAGCTCACCTTCATTTCAGTGTAAATGCGCAAAAGGCCAAATGCGAGGCCAACGCATTTGGCCTCGCTCTGGAGGTGGTCTCGGCCGCAGCCGAGCCGCGGCTGAGCCCGGCCTTTTCTCAGTGTAAACGCAAACTGGGCCAAATGCGCGGCCAATTTTAGTCTAGCTTCCAAACCCTCTGCCTGTATCTTTCGCTATTCAGGATACTAACCCCCTCAACGTCGAAAACTAGTATAGTTTAAGGTGGTTTTGTCCTGCAAAGGATTTTTTCCTTCGGCAAAGGCCTTTGCCCGAACAGCGGCTTTTTCGCCACGTAATTCAGTTGGCAAAGGGTCTGAAAACCAGACAATACCAAATTGCGTTTGTTTACAAGCAGAGCGCCACTACGACAAAATATTGAAAGGTTCAAATCAAAAGCGCAGCCGAGCCCTGCAGTGTAAACGGACAAAATTGCGGGGCTCGGCCTCGCAATTGAGGCTGGGCTCGGCCCAGTCCCGCACTGTAAACGGGGTCTTTGTGCTGGTGGACTGTATGTCATATTTGACAGCTGTTGGTACTTTATGCTTTAACATAATAGGTGACAGGGTAAAACACAACTCCCTCCTTAACCCACCGTATCTCCCAAAGACACAATTCTGGGTTTTAGTGCTGTACCTATTACAAATTTAACTATTCCCTGAAAGCATCTACATTGGGTACAGTATTGGGGCCAGAAAAAGATAAGGTCTTTTTTTTTTTAATTTGAATACTTTTTTGACAAGCCTGTCAAGTACTAAATAACTGGTTTCTAGATTGGCAAAACATGGTTGGAGAGAAGAGTTCCTGTTTCTTTCGTAGAATGGCACATTTTTGTAAATTTCTCATATAATGACCTTGCGCAGATTTAACAAATTCAACCAGCTCTATCTTGATTTTCTCCAAGAGGTACAGTTAAAATTCAGAGTTGATTATTTGATAAGTTGATCTCAGCTGATGATAAGTTCTGCAGCAACATTCACCCAGGACTTATTGGATTAAAGTGTGCACATCCTGAACAATGAGGTACGACTGACTGGCACCATAACTATGAATTCATTAGTCACTGAGGAAAGGCGTACATATACACACATACAATGTACCTAGCAAGAGGCAAGAGGGAAGTGCCCACTTACGCAAACTCTCCATTAGGTAGCCTGGGCGTCTGCAGGCTTTTGCCGACACTATATCCCAGAAAGCAGACAGCATACATGGGTGTGACACCAAGGATGGGTGCCAGCATGCCTTTATATAGACCTCTGAAGCCCTGGTGTGGTAGGAAACCAAACAGAAGGAAAACAACTAAACAAACATATCGAACAATATCATGTCTTTGTCTAATCAACGAACAGAAAGTGGGTACTGTAGTTGCCCTTCATGTATTCATCTGTTCATTAACTCTTTGAGGTTACAAATTTTAGCTTATCTTTCTTATTCTTCAATCCACTGACTACACAACGTATTAATCAAGATTAAGAGGAAATACATTGTATATGAACAGCTCAGCTCAGAGGCAACAGTTTAAGATTTTTTTTTTTAAAGTACCTACAAATCTTGTAGAAACTCACGAGTGTCCTGTGTACCCTTTGATAAATCTGACATCTTGGTTTACATGTATTCAAGAATCTTCAAATTTCAGGTGATCTGAATAGGCATACGTTCATATGATGCACTGTATATTTTATGCATTTTATGCCAAAGTTTCATTGCTGAAATACCCTCTTTTCTGAAGTGTGTGCATTCATGTGTGTGAGCACCACAATTTCTGTTTGTTACTGACCAGTTAAATAGTAAACAAACATGCTACATGTATTTGCACATACCTCATTTCTGACTATCTTAGCTGCACAATCAAATGTTCCTTTGTATAATGGATTTACTCCAGGGCCTGTAGGTTGTGTTTGAAGTCGCACCTGCAATGAAGAGTAATATCCTTATTAACAGACAGTAATGAATCCACTTCATAAAACTTTTGACCCAAATAGGTAAAACTAACCTCGCTTGTGCATCCCTAGTCTACATATGATGATTTGGTTTTTTTTTAGATGAGAAACCTTTTATGAAATATGGAAGAGCATACTTCTGAGAGAAATTCAAAAATAATTTGATGAAAATTGGTTTATTTGAAAAGGCTGATATCCAAAACAAAACAATCCTAATAAAAGGTGGGACCCACTTTTTTTATCACTTTGTTTTACTTTGTTTTTTCTCTCTTTTTTTGCATTTTGGATATCTCAGCCATATTAAAACCAATCTTCATGAAATAAAACTTGAATTCCTTTTACACTTACACTCTTTACCATTTCATACAGATAGTGGTTTCTACAAGTACAACACAACTAACGTTAAGTACAAAACTTGGTTTTCTAAGAACATCTCGCAAAAAGTTAAAAGCTGAATCCTCCCGTCAACCAATATAACTGGAGTCTAGTTACATGTACCTGTATATCACATCATCCCTTTAAGTTTAAGTAATAACTGTTAGATCAAACTGCATGCATAAACATGTCATACACACTACCCGCATTCCGTCAGGTACAGTTGACGCGGACGACGCAGGGATGTGATGTGGCAGACACTTTTAGAGCTCACACCCGTAAATACAAGGGAATGCCCCAGGCCCCTTCACAAATTCGTACCAAAGATACCAAAATAAATGAAGAAAAAAATTGATTAAAAATCAATGATGTAGTTTGGCAAAAAACTGAATAGCTGTAGATATTGAGTATGAATTCCTCTACAAATTGCATTTTGGTTGGAAGATGAAAGCTTTTCTGGTGGAATTTGAGGGGACTATATTTCATTGGGTACGTGTACGGAAAATGGGTGATTTTTTGAGTGCTAAGAACTCGTAGTCTGGCTTTGCGGACCCCTGGACAGAATTTGAACTGAATTATCCACCCTGAGAATTTGATGGAGGAAAGGGTATATCTAACTTATCCAGGTTAGTGAAGCTGAAACACCTCATTTCTCCCAGCTGTTTTACAGAATTTTTTGAAATTTGATTTTTAACACACATCCCTATGGGGAAATATTTATGGGTGTGAGCCCTATAGAGGATGCATGCAATGCACACAAGTCTAGGGAAGTATTCATCCCATACAAACTCTGCTGGTTTATGTTGATCTATTGTGTCAGATCTCTTCCTCCCTCCCCCCTTCCCCTTCCTACCTCCCCCCTCCTCTCTCCTCTACCCCCCCCCCCCCCCCCAACTCTGTTTGGCTACAATTTGTTTTCTTATTATGTTGTTGTGGTATAGATAGATCTTTGTACATAGCAGGCATCAGTATCACACAACTTTGAATGACTGTGTTATTTTAATGTATTTCTTTGTTTGGCTACCACTGAAACAGGTCAAACTTCATAAAGTTAGTCTGTTTGACAAAACAGAGTCTTTTCAAGTATTTTGTAGGCAATAATGTGATGATGACACCTCCATAATCAAAGATTACTGCCTGCCCCTAGGTATTCATCTTATGAAGAACTGATCCACACTACATTTGTATTTCTTTTAAAAACCTCAAAGGGCATGAGTTTCAAAAATGTCCCTTTGAAAAGCTTTATGACCTTTGAATGTGTAATTTCCCATATGATGTAGGTGCAAATCTCATCAAAAACACATTTATGATGTTTAAAAGTCAAATGAGAAATATGACCTCCACTATAGGGCTCACACCCGTAAATACAAGGGAATGCCCCAGGCCCCTTCACAAATTCGTACCAAAGATACCAAAATAAATGAAGAAAAAAATTAATTAAAAATCAATGATGTAGTTTGGCAAAAAACTGAATAGCTGTAGATATTGAGTATGAATTCCTCTACAAATTGCATTTTGGTTGGAAGATGAAAGCTTTTCTGGTGGAATTTGAGGGGACTATATTTCATTGGGTACGTGTACGGAAAATGGGTGATTTTTTGAGTGCTAAGAACTCGTAGTCTGGCTTTGCGGACCCCTGGACAGAATTTGAACTGAATTATCCACCCTGAGAATTTGATGGATGAAAGGGTATATCTAACTTATCCAGGTTAGTGAAGCTGAAACACCTCATTTCTCCCAGCTGTTTTACAGAATTTTTTGAAATTTGATTTTTAACACACATCCCTATGGGGAAATATTTATGGGTGTGAGCCCTATAGAGGATGCATGCAATGCACACAAGTCTATGGGAAGTATTCATCCCATACAAACTCTGCTGGTTTATGTTGATCTATTGTGTCAGATCTCTTCCTCCCTCCCCCCTTCCCCTTCCTACCCCCCCCCCCCTCCTCTCTCCTCTACCCCCCCCCCCCCCCCCCAACTCTGTTTGGCTACAATTTGTTTTCTTATTATGTTGTTGTGGTATAGATAGATCTTTGTACATAGCAGGCATCAGTATCACACAACTTTGAATGACTGTGTTATTTTAATGTATTTCTTTGTTTGGCTACCACTGAAACAGGTCAAACTTCATAAAGTTAGTCTGTTTGACAAAACAGAGTCTTTTCAAGTATTTTGTAGGCAATAATGTGATGATGACACCCCCATAATCAAAGATTACTGCCTGCCCCTAGGTATTCATCTTATGAAGAACTGATCCACACTACATTTGTATTTTTTTTTAAAACCTCAAAGGGCATGAGTTTCAAAAATGTCCCTTTGAAAAGCTTTATGACCCTTGAATGTGTAATTTCCCATATGATGTAGGTGCAAATCTCATCAAAAACACATTTATGATGTTTAAAAGTCAAATGAGAAATATGACCTCCACTATAGGGCTCACACCCGTAAATACAAGGGAATGCCCCAGGCCCCTTCACAAATTCGTACCAAAGATACCAAAATAAATGAAGAAAAAAATTGATTAAAAATCAATGATGTAGTTTGGCAAAAAACTGAATAGCTGTAGATATTGAGTATGAATTCCTCTACAAATTGCATTTTGGTTGGAAGATGAAAGCTTTTCTGGTGGAATTTGAGGGGACTATATTTCATTGGGTACGTGTACGGAAAATAGGTGATTTTCTGAGTGACAAGAACTCGTAGTCTGGCTTTGCGGACCCCTGGACAGAATTTGAACTGAATTATCCACCCTGAGAATTTGATGGAGGAAAGGGTATATCTAACTTATCCAGGTTAGTGAAGCTGAAACACCTCATTTCTCCCAGCTGTTTTACAGAATTTTTTGAAATTTGATTTTTAACACACATCCATATGGGGAAATATTTATGGGTGTGAGCCCTTTACCTCCCTGGTTGATACAGTGGCTTTTTTATATGCGGTGCAACTATATTCATTGCAGTAGTCTACTCTCTCTAACTACAGTTTAGTAGCTAGTCAGCCAGGCCAGGGACCGGGAGGCCTGGAGCAGACTCGACTCACACTGCACAACAACACACGTTCACACAAAACACGCAGCTTGCAGGGGCCGCGCAAGGGTTTGACCGACAAGTATGTCTAATTCCGCGAAAAAACTTCTCATTTATAATAATGACATTTGCTGGGTCAGTTTTTCGCTTAACTGACCCAGCAAATGTCATTATTATAAATGAGAAGTTTTTCGCAGAATTAGACATAAATCTAGTCTACTTATCGGTCAACGCAAGCAAGGGCTAGCTTGCACTAAAAATTCAGTCTCATGAGGTCGAGGTCTAGACCTACACCAATTTACGAAATGGGAAAGCTAAAGAAAGAATATAACGGAGAAGCATTGTCAACGTACCAGTTCGCTTCCATGTACTTTTTTTTTTGTCAGAAATATACATCAGAAACAAGCATTCTTCACATAATTGTAAAATCAAGATCCCCCGCCCCGACGTTAACGTTACGTACAATACTACAATGTACATTGTATGAATGGCTATGGGTAGAATCTACCCGGCTTTTGTAGGTCACCTTGATCGTATCCAGCGGGTGCCCAGCCGCAACGAGACACACACCTCCGAAGCCTCCTGCTAGGAAATTTTTCACGGGATTCGTATCTGACGACATGATGCACTTTGTAGTGAGCAATAAATTCTGCTTCTCCTTATCTCCAGTGATGCTTTAATAGGTGTGAACCTTACGATACTCCTACTAGTTGGTGAGCTTCTAGGACAACGGTAGATACCAGTAAAATCGAAATGATGTGCCTTCGTTCTACTGCGACCGATAGTGCGACTGTCAAAGAATGACAATACAAAAATACGTTCGAAACGCACACACTGTACTGTACACACTGGCGGATTACGTACTACATGTGCACACACGTACACGTTATAGTTACTACAGTATGAGTATATTACAACGACAGCTAGGATTCCAAGGGGCCATGGTTTTCATTCGCCCAAACCCCTTTGTGCATCGATTATCATCGCGGGGTAGATCGATCCCACTAAAGAGTGGACCCAGTACTAAAGTAGCAGTAGAGAGATAACAACTTCCGAAATAGAACGATGATGCACACTGTTGATGGTACCTGTAAAGTTAGCAAAAGAGCTTGGTTACCGTTGGCCTACTGATTATACCCGTTTATAGATTTAATCCTTTAAGTGGGACACTGCTGTGAAAATAGGCCCTAAGAAAATGGGTTTCATGCTAAGGCTATTCTACCAAGAAAGCTACGCCGATCACGAGAGAAATAAGTAAAAACAAAACAAACAAACAAACAACAACCCGAAACAAACGAAACAGGCCTCGTAAATCCGGGCCTTTGCTGTCATTTCAGATTCGATTCTTCCATGTACAAACGATATAATGGTACCAGAATTATGATATTAACACAAGTAAGGAATTGAAGGAATGCCCCTAGAACATGCCCAATGCCTTCATCGCCAATTAAAAAAAACAAACATTTTTTATACAGTTTCAGTTTGTTTTATTCTCTACTTGTACAAATGATATCATTACCACAAAATTAACAATTTTTGCATCAAAATATAAACCCGAGTAGGACACCTACATTCACAAGAAATGTAATTTACAATAGATGTAATTACAAATGAACTATACATAGAGCCTATATTAGGCCTTATCGTATCTATTGGTATACAGGCGTAGGGTACCGTTATCAAACAATTCACTGTTATATTGGCCTCTTGGCGATATGTTTCTTGTATTGTAGGCCTATACAATCTTCTCCAGTATTACTGAATGAACAAAGCACAAACACACAGATAAACAGCTTCAACTTCCGACTAAATCCGAATGTGTTCAACTTGTAACTTGGACGAGGACAACAGAAGGGGTATATAACAAAACAATGGACATTTTTTTTTCTTACATTCATAAAGATCGTTATCATCTTATAATATACGCCTAATACATCTGTACTATGAAGTATTCAAATTAAATACATTACTGTATGTATAGTTCCCGACGATTTAAAATCTTGCCCGAGGCTTGTCTGACTTTCAGTTCAGGAGTACTGGGAGCAAATTACACTCCTGATTCGTTTGTTCACAATTAACACTGACTTATTCTAAAAGAGTCGTATGCATCTATCTTCGGCCAAAATAAACAATGTGTCTATTTGCGTTTGCATGCTCTGTGTTCTCAAAACAATGCTAAAGTATGCCCTCTTGCGTCACAAAATGATTATTATTGGTTTGCATGTAGAGGAACAGAACTATAGTAAGTAGAATGTATCACACACCATATTAGTGTACATGACTACCGCCACTCAGGATTTGATATAGAGATGTAAACTAGACAACATCATGACTGACCTAGGCCGAGTAGGGCTACAGATGTATATCTTAAACTGACATCTATTAATCAGAACCGAAACGTAATCATTTATCGAATCTTGTTGGCGAGGTGTTTAGTTTGTGAAGTTTTCGAGACGATGCAAAGATTTTTCGTTCATTATTCAAATTAATCAGGTATTTGCTATTGATCGTTTATCCAAGAAATCAATTCATTCTTAAAATTTGGTGGTTGTTTTCCTTTGCTGTACCCACCTTAATTGTATCAACTGGATGCCCCACGACGACTGCCGCTACTCCTCCCAGGCCTCCAGACAAGAAGGTAGCCGCGGCACTTCCCTTTACTGTCATTTTACCCCTTTAATTGGTTAAAGTTTGTTTGTTTTGTTTTTCATTTAGCAGTCATGTTTACTCCGGAAATTTCTCAGTGAAAAAGAGAGTCTGGTCAGGAACGATCTGAAAAAAGGGGGATACAATTCGATTGAATATGGAAATATAATCTAATTTCCATTATCGCAAAATTCTTTCAAATACAATTGCAACATAATGCCAATGTAATACGAAATATGAAAATGCATTTGAAAGCGGAAGAGAAAAATAATCAAGTGCGTTTATATACAGGCATTCTTCAAAATCATCGTGTTACTGGCGACGCTATCATTCGCTGCTGGGCAAGGACGTCAACCATGATGTCAACACGTTGTGGGCCTATCATAATAATCTCGTAAACAGTGAAACAGATTATGAGTTACATATAGCTTCAATCATTTTGTTGAAGGAGAAAGCTTTTGAATCTCGACTCATCGCAATATATTTCATAAAACAATATCATTTAATTAGTCACAATCATTTTAGGCAGTTCAGATGAGGTGTTATCGCCATTCCCTCACAAGTTTCACGCTAGCTCTTCTACAAAATCAAGAACTCTGCATTTCCTGTTTAAGATAAATTCCAACAAGAACGATCGAATCTTTTCACTCAGAATAATCATTGGATTACTGCAGAATAAATATTTATAAAGATTTTGTAGATAGTTAGTCTTTCCTTAACGGAATTACTTGAAATTTTGTTGCACTACCACGTGCACTATTTCGAATAGTGTGAGATAACGATGTAATTGGTTCAACTAATTCGCGAGTCATTAAAAACGCGATCACACGCGGATATGAAACTCTTCACATTCTGATAGCTTTCTCTTTTATCGATTTTAAACATCTAACCCATGTGCACATACTGGAAACGTGGTTGTTTGACTTACGTCTTTTGATTTGTCTTTTTTAATATAGATTATTGTTAACTTGAACTTAGCGCCCTTGCAATAAGTAAAACGGGAAGCTTGATATATGAGGATAGCAGACAGCGTTCAGCAACCTCGCAAAGGCTTTGCGGCCTATAATTTCTGCACTATTTTGAGTTCAGTTATAGGGTTACTGACGTTACCGACAAAAACCTGTTCCGGTATCATTGCCTTTGGATGTAGATAGGACAGAAACACCTTTCTAAATCAATGGCGCAATGTAAATAAAATAAACATATAGGCAATACACCCTGGTACGTACATGATGTATACATTTAACTTATACTTAGACAACCAGTATCAGCCTATATCAGTAATAATAGATACAGCATTTGTAATGCGCCATCGATCTAGTGAGCGGCCTATTCTGAGGCGCAGATGGACATAATAATAAGAGAATAACATACATTGTATAGTTGTACATAATGATTATCAAGAAGGTTAAAGAACAAAGAAGAGATAGAAATATATATACCCGGTATGCAATTCAATGAATATTTAACCAAAACAAGATGCGAACATATATGACTTCAGAAGCTTTTTAAATTAATGTTTCGATGGTTTCTGCTGATTTTATAGTGTCACATTATGTGAACTTTTGTGATTGATATCCTCTTTAAGGAGATATCGTGATCAACAGGCCGAACAAGATATGACAAATACCACATAAATAATTATTTCTTTTTATCAAAACTTTCTAAATATTCCACCAAAAGTTTTCATCATGATAGTTGAATTTCAATTCTACAAAAATGCAAAAGCTCCTTTTCTGGAGAGGGGGATAGCGTCCCATACTCCCCTCGTCCACCGCCATTATTCGTACAGAGTGAAGACGGACACGGTGGCACATACAACGACTTTTATATATATTTTTTTTATTGAAAATTATTCTACCCAAAGGGTGCATCTGACTGGGGCATTTCTTGAAGCGTTTTTGTCCGATATTTTGTATAACATGTATATTTACGCTCAGCTAATTAGATGCAAGGATTTCAGTAGCTAGCAGTTTGTCGGGAAAAAAAATATATATACATATATATATATATATATATATATAGTTAACGAATCAGTAGAAGAAGAACGCCGTAAAAAAAAATAAATCCTAGATCTTGAAGATCTTAAAAACGGAGCATAGCTCTCAAATACTGAAAGGCAAGGTCACACTCTTCATGAGTGCCCATGGTGTGACAAAAGATCTTAATCAAACCCATATATATATATATATATATATACTATATATACTTATATATTATATATATATATATACATAATATGATATATATATATAATGACAAATGATTCATTAATTGAACCCCCCCCCCCCCTCCCGATTGTCGAAACGCAAAAGTTTTCCCTTGCGGGAGGGGGGGGGGGGGGGGTGATATACGTCCCTCGATCCCCCGCCTGTTGAACATTATCATTCATGCTCCCCCATCCGTTCCCCGCCCCGAAAGAAAATCCTGTATGCTGTCATTATTATATGGTTGTTTGTATACATCGGCCTTCCGTACTATATTTGTACACTATATACTATCATCCTATCCTGGTGTATGATTACTATAAAACCGGTATATGCTTTTACTACTACTACTACTGTACTGTACTACTACTACTACTACTACTATACTACTACTACTACTACTACTATACTACTACTACGTGACCACTACTAATACTACTACTCTACTACTCCTATACTACTACTACTACTACTACTACTACTACTACTATACTACTACTACGTGACCACTACTAATACTACTACTAATACTACTACTACTCCTACTACTATACTACTACTACTACTACTACTACTACTACTACTACTACTATACTACTACTACTACCAAGGAGGTACTAGGCGCCTATAGTACCTCCTTGCTACTACTACTATACTTATACAACTACGGATACTGCCGCTGTATACTACAGGACTACTACTTCTACTTTACTATACCACAATTACTACATTGCCACTACCACCATTCCTATTTCTTAGCTACTATTTATGATTAACTTAAGTTTCGACGCTAATTTCTGCTACTGCTACTCGAGGGTTGCAACATAAAACTAATGTTTCATGCAAGGACATTGCAATACGTATATCCAGATGATTATGATTAATCATTGCCGTGGCTATCCGTAGTGATTTACATGTAGGTTTGACCTCACCTGGTTGACATCGATGACAATGTTATTTCTTCTTGTCACTCCAGTGACCTGGACAACTTGGACGGCAAGCAAACCCCGGTCAGGCGATATACTCCGTGTTCCAGGTTAAGGCACTGACGAATAATCCTAGTATTATACGCTATTAAAATACAGTCAAACCTGTCTATAGCGGCCACCCATGGGAAACGGAAAAAGTGGCCGTTATAGACAGGTGGCCGCTATAGACAGGTAATCCATCTTTGTGTACATTGCCTAAATGCACATGTATTATCGTTGTATACATCTATAAACACTTACATGTACATGTATGTGTGTACGTATGCACACGTGTGTATCATGCATAAAACAATGTCGGTGTTTATGAAATTGTTGACAGTAACCGTAGCATGTGCACAGTCATGAAGAAAACTTAACACTAGTGCATTATTGGGACTGAATAAGTGATGAATGCAACGGTGGCGATCACTGAACGTTGCCCAGGAATGACTGGCACGGCTAAAAAGCAGAAAAACACACTGAATTATCGGCTCGGCTACGGCTCCATCAGGTTTTTGGCCGCTATAGACAGGTTAAAATCTACCACGGGAAACAAAATTTGTGGCCGCTGGCCGCGTTAGACAGGTGGCCGCTATACACAGGGTCTTTAACATGGCTTTTCTCTCGGGGGGATTTTTCAGTGGCCGCTATAGACAGGTGGCCGCTATAGAGAGGTGGCCGCTAAGGCAGGTTTGACTGTACTTTAATACAAGTAGTGGCGAAATAGCACAGGGCCACACGAGTGCACATACTGAACACACGGCGATGCATGCAATCTATTGTTACACCAGGGAGGTGGAGGCACACCGCGTCTGTACACGATTCTCAGTTGTAGTAAAATATTACGTAATGCATTCCCAACCTATTGTTTGAAACATTGAGGAACAGCAGACGATACCCCAGAGTGCCCTGTCGGCTGTCGCATGTCCGTTACATATAATGTCGATATAGGATCATATGAAATGAGAATCTTACTTTTGTCAATATCGTATAAATGCATATAACATGTGTATTGTAGCAGTGTAAATGCTGCCACACTGACATCCGTTATTTTGTGCAGACTCGTCTATTTACAGTTCCATGAGCACGATACGAAACTGATTGTTTCGCGTTGAATTGTTGTCAAAGAAGATAGAATGGCCCCTCCCCCTCCCCACCTCCCGCACTAATGCTAACCCCGGTTCCAGACTGCTGTCTGGTGTGCAGCTAAAGTCGGCTAGCCGAGATCTCAACAGAACCATCATATTCTGAGATGAGATTGTAACACTACTATTAGCATTAAACAGGGCCTACATAATTGTCAAAATTTTAGCAGTTATACCTGTAATTCGAGAGAATACTGTACAGTATCATTAAGTATAGGTATACTCGGACACTGTTCTATTATATAATGGTGATAATTGATGAAATGAAATGGGGGGGGGGTAAATGAGCTGAATTTGATATAAAGCTGAATCGTCTCTTCCTGTTTCATCATACCTTTAAGACATTTTGGCAACTTATCAGTCATTAAAAGATATTGATGTCTGCCTACAAGAAGACCTACAAAACGCCAATCGCCCTCCCCTCCATTTCGGGGGGGGGGGGGGGGGGGGGATGCATCCCAACCCCAACCCCGGATTTACGCCAATGTCAAGCACACGGGCATGATTATATGCCGATTCCAATCCATTACGTTTTGCTTTTCAAGCAATCTGGCGACACTTGACAGTATGCTTGTTCTTCTTAATTACAGACTTGCTGGAATGCTACAAAAAGATGCAATCTTCGCTCTGTTTGACCTGTTCGTACTACCAACGACACACACACACACACACACACACACACACACTTTTTTGTTTTATAATATTCTTTATTTGAGTTTCATTCAATATCAGGTCCATGTTGACAATGAAATTGATATGAACAACAAAAAAAAGGTGTATTCTTCTTTCTTGTGCTGCTAAATCATTATTCCAACATACAGTAAAATATTTTGGGTTTGGTTTTTTTTTTTCAAATCATACCATGTTTTATATAAGAGAAACAACATTAAATTCTGCATAACACACATACACACACACACACACAAATTAAAAGCCTTCCATATAGAAATCACAAAATTTAATGATGACAAGGCAAAAACCTCCCATATAGAAATCACAAATCTTAATAATGGAAATTGCTTATCGACAAAGTAAACATTACAGACGATCTCAAATCTCAAGTGCGATAGAAACACAATGGCTGTCCTCAGCTTCTATTGGAGGGCACTCTTTCTTATCTACGTACCGTGACGTCATTTTGATATAGGTTCTCTATTCATAGCCTCAGTATGGAACACTTCCATATGTGAGGTGAAGTAAGGCTGGTTTTAATCCTATCTAAATGGAGTCAATACTGTCGGGTGCTCTCCACGGTGTTCGAAGTACGCGTTTGCGACATTGTGCTGCATTTTCATCCAGGGTACGAAGAACTCTCTAAGATCCGTGACGAGTTGTTCCGGGACGGTCGGCATCGAGCGGTTTAAGAAAATGGGCTCTCCACAGGACCGGACTTCGGCTGTGTTGAAACACAGTTTGCCGCTGGAAAGATCGAAATCAAAGAAACTGCGATGAAAGAAGGGCTTCAGGCCGAGAAACAATTCTACTAATGTCATGGTTTCAGCCGGGTTCCTGGCGAATGCCTCTGCGTCTAAAACGAGGAGGCGAAAACTATGAAAACGAAGAAAAGCGATACGTTTAAGCTTTGCTCCGTACTTACTTCGTTCAATCAAAAATTGTGTAGGGTTGATGTTTCCCTGCTCATCGCAAACAGTTTCTTGAAATGAATCTTTAAGATCTTGTTGTAACTTCCAAAGTTCGTCAGTGTCTGGGTGTTGATTATCAGCACGCCGTTTTCTTCTGCGATGTTTTTTGCGTCTTTTCGCCTCCGACTTCGCCCTGGGCTTTCTTTGCTTGTGATCGACAGGCATGGCTTGTTCTGGTAAGCTTCGTTTTTTTCTGCCTTCGTAGAACATATGTCTCAGGACGGTTTTATCAGCTTGACGAAAATAATGTGACTGATTGACCGTTATGATCACTCCTTCATTGTAGTATGCTTCAGCAAAATTTGATGATAGCACCAAATACTCGGTCATAGCTCTGGCTACAGGGTCCCTGATGAGAACGATCACTTTAGTATCATTCTCAGGTAAGTTCTTCTGTAGAATAGAGCGAAAGTTAGTGCCATAGATGTACTCTTGTGAGGTATCGATAGTCATTTGGTGTGGCAGCGAATACGGCATCATCATTCGATACTCTTTCTTGTCCTCCTCGCTATTCACTTTGAGCAACACAGGATCACTGTCTTCCCGAACGACGATGTCTGGGTGGAAAGAAAGAACGCGTTTCATGGTCGCCGTGCCGCAAAGTGCGCCCCCTGCGATCAAGACTGACGGGAGCCTCTGCCGACAGTCCCGTTCAGCCTGAAGCTGGGGCGAATGTTGATGCTGAATCATGTCGGCCGTCTGCAGGTAGCATCCCTTGTCGATCGCGTCGACGACGGCGGGGTTCTTTTGATCTGAGGAGAACACTTTGGACACTACCTGTTCACTTGAGGCCGACCAAGACATCAAGGGGATCGTGTTGTTGGTGAAGAGGATCACTCCACAGAGCAGCGTGAGCCCCAAGATCAAGAGGAGCACCACGCGTTGATTCTTCCCCAATTTTACCACCTGATACATCTTTTCTCGTCTTCAGTGGCCTCAATGTTGCGAGTAGCGGCTAGCTCCTAATGTCACTGCTGCATCGATAGAGGGAGCATGCACAAAACGCTTTTTTTTTTCTGAAGAAACAAAAAATAAGAAGAGAACACTCAGTAAAAACGAAAGGAGTGAAAAAAATCGAGTTATTGTTGTTGTTGTTTTCGATTCAAGTTATTGATTTATTCACAATTGACTGCATTGAACATAATTGTTATAAATAAAATAGAGTTATTATTTTTTTTTTAAACAATAAGATGTAATACCAGTACATTCAAAATATGTACCTAATAATTATTTAGAATTGGAGTTATTCAGGATAAAGGAACAAACAGTGATCTGACTGCATTATGATCGAAATATTGTGGGATAAGAATGCAGGAGGCTGCCGTTAGAATAAGCGAAAAGCTTGAATATACGGCAGTCTGAAAAAAGGAAATACAATGTACTAAGCGAATACTACGTGTGTACACAGCAAATAAAGAGTCAGGTTGTCGGCTATTCTGACGTTGCATTGCGATTATAACATGTAAAAAAATATTGGATTTTATAGATACAAGAAGGTGGGGTGAATGCGATGAGTGCTGGTGCAAATGCATGTGCTCAGCAAGCGCTCGGTATTAAGAGCCCTATACGATGTGTCTTTTTCAATAGCTAAGCTTGGATTATGCACCGGCAATCTATATAATTGCAATGGACATCAAGCTGTCAAAGTGTTGAAAATATAACTATTTAGTATTTCATCTTATGTTCATTTCAATTTTTACAACTCTGACAGTTACAGTTGGGGTATAACGTAATCCATAACATAGTCCTAGACAATAATTTTATCCCATGATATATATTTTTTTTTTCAAAAAGGGACGAGCCACAAAAAAGGTATATATATATATATATATATATATATATATATATATATATACAAGTGTGTGTGTATGTATATATATATATATATATATACACATTTATATATATATATTACAACTCTGTCAGTTGGATTGGTAAATATAAATCAACATACATATCATACATGTGATTACTCAAAAAAGGGGGAGGGACAAACCATTACAAAAAAAGTACACAACTTTCTTGTCTAGTTTATTATCTTTAACCCTAAACTCATCATCGACAAAATGATTATGTACAAAGTGCTTGTTTTAAGCTTCACAGTTTTACGCCGTGTTCGTTATGCAAATTTGTTGACAACAATGACATGATAATCCTTGCCAATTTACAATCCAACATTAGGTGAGAACCGAAACATTCTTAAAAATATTCTGCAGTAGCTGTTTAGTTCAGAAGATTACTTTCAGTCTCTACTTAGAAGTAATATCTGTTTTGTTTTATTTCTTTATTTCTTAGCTTGAATAAAAGATATGTAATTGATAGAAGATAAAAGACCTATAGATATGATTACGTGCGTATACTAGAGTATACGAACAGAAATTCTATTGCATCTCAAGAGGTGAAGAAGAAATCGTTATCGATAAAGCAGTTTGCTTGACTGATTGGAAAACGGCTTCTTGGTGATATTGTGTTTCATGATTTCCTTTATCTTCAATTGAAGGAATATAACAAATACACACAAGTCATATAAACAACTTGAAATTCAAATATCTTTTTCACTATTATTTAGCTGAAGAAGACGACAAAAAGGAATATAAGGGAGAAACAAATTCAATCGACAAAGAAGGAGCTACCTAAATGAACAGAGGGGACAGGGGTGAAATCCACATATCCAAGCTGCTGTGTGCGCAGCGAGATACAAAATATTGCACAAGTAACAGTCACGAAGTTGTTAGCGAATTGGATATTGATGTTATCGTCTCATTCTTAATAGAGAGATGGAATACGTCTCTTATCTCCTAAAAAAAGTAGTCAAAAGTTGAAGAGCGTATTACATGTATACGGAAAGCATCGATTCATTCTCTTGATTCTTCTTACCTCTGAGAGCCTGCTGTTGAATGCAAACTTGGGTACGCATATTCTTCTGGAATCAATAGGGCTGCGCTGTCTCGGGTGCTTTAATCTATCAGAGTTCACTTGTATAGATATACAGAGAAGTGTAATTCGTACCTGCTGCAGCGTCGTAATTTCATCGGGTGGCTGCTGGTGGCCTGATCCTCTTAGCGTCAAGGTGCTTACTTCTTCGACCCCTTTGCAGCGTTACTCAAACGTTAACAGTAATACAGACTTCATTCTTCAAGCTGTACCCGATTAAATGATTTTGTCAAAAAGGGGCCCCGAGCTTTCGATCCCAGATTTGCCAGAAAAAAATACCGGCGTCGATGCATGTATGCAGTCAAATGAGTTTCGTTGGAGAAAACATTATGTACCCAAAATGTTCAATTGACCTTTGTTTGGTGTGGCCAGGTGTGTGTGTGTGTGTGCGTGTGTGTGCGCGTGTGTGTGTATGTCTGTGCTTGTGTGTGTGTGTTCTTGCTTTCTTGATTTGAACAAACTGCTGAAGTATCAACAGTAATCAATAGACGATTTAAAGTCTTAACCCTGAATGTCACGCACTGTATGCAGGTATATAGGTATATAGGTATATCAATTTATCAACAGATAAGCAAGATACCACTGTCAAATTTGTGTATTATATTCGAAGCCCAGGAGGTCCTACTGTCGAGAGCTGAAGAGCTTTTTTTTCTTTCTTTCTTTCTTTCTTTCTTTCTTTCTTTCTTTCTTTCTTTCTTTCTTTCTGTCTTTCCTTGTGTCTTTCTTTTTTCTATCTTTCTTTCTTTCTTTCTTCTTTCTTTATTTCTGTCTTTTTTTCTTTATTTATAAATGTATATATTCATTTTTCTCATTTTCCCACTAACCAATCATGAACCAAAGTCTTATGTTTGTACCGGTCTCCGTTTTGTTTCCCTTTTTGAGTGTCTGTCTTTTTTTTCCCTTTCACTTGACAATCTACCTGTTTCAAGGCGATTGCAGAGATATCGTGACCGAGTGGATAAGAGCGTTCGTCCCTGGATGACACTATAGCGTGGTATGGGTTCGTGGGTTCGAGCCCAACGAAGTCCGACAAGTTAGCCCTTCAGCAAGGCACTTTGTCCACCTTGCTGCTCTCCACCAAGGAGAATCTACCCGGTATTAGGATGAGAATGGCTGTGTCTGTCACTCTGTTGATGTGCGCGCCTGTAAACCGACGACTGGCTGAAAACACTCCTCAGGGAATGGAGAATGAACACTGTTTAGAAATGTATCCAGTGACGGGGTATAATAAAAGTCTGTAATAGCGCATTGACATTCTTAACAAGTCTGAAATGCGCTTTATAAAAACTACCTATTATCGATTACCATTTTTATCATTATGCTTTTTCTTCACAAAATCTAATTAACAAAAACTTTATCACTGATCGCGGCGATGCTAACTTACTTCTGTTAAAGTATAAAACGTTAAACCAGTTAATGTTCTTATATCTATTCAAACAAGAAAAAAAAATCAGACAAATTAAATAGTCATTTGTCATTAAAAAAAAAGTGAGATTGTAAGTAACATCGGTAATAGATATCCCTGTTGATATCGGTAATAGATATCCCTATTGAAATTAGATGAAATTAGATGAAAAGAAAAAAACATATGGCATCGCCTCGCATTTTTTATAGTGGTTTGCTATATAGCCCACAAGTTTGTGCTGCGGAATTAGCACTTTGCACCCATCCTTAATTCACTGTGTCGAGATCATTGTAATTCTGAGGTCATAGATGACGTAAAATATTATTTATTTCACACGCTCTTTTGGTATCTTATTATACTCAGAAGTCAATTATAGGTTGGTGAATATCAGTGTGAAAGACAATGGAAGATGAAACGATGAAGGAATGGAAACAAAGGGAAGACAAAGTATTGGAGTGATAACAGACGCCTGTGGGAATGGGTAGGATTAAAAGGGGTATGTACAGGGGACATGTGGGTATGTATGTATGATTATACGTCAGTACTAATTAACGATAATCTATATAGCGCACTATTGATTTTCAAATCAACTTTTGACAAATAATACCTTTACATCTTGTGTAGATTTCATATATAATTATGCCATATGGAATTAGAAATAAAAATTACTGGAAAAAAAGACTCGTGAGGCCGCGATATCTCCACATCATTCAGTTTGATTGCATTGGTTTCTTCGGCAAATATGCAGGGAAGCCAGTATGTCTTCCTCGTGCATTTGTGATAGTCGATGGCAGAACATTGGAAGTGGAGGAAAATTTTCGTCATCAAGGACCCGGAGCTTTCACTACACGACAGGAAGAGCGAGAGGACGCGGAGGCTTGTGACGGTCCCCGCACTCAGACTCCCGTTCCCTATTTTCTATAATTATGCAGTTTCGCAGCAGTCGCGACAAGACAAGATCGCCGATTGGCTGGCTGCAGGAAGGCAGCTCGATCGGTCGTGCCCAACATCGGGATCGGACGCTATTTTGGCCGAGAACCGTTCTTGTTTCCCCCACGACGAGCAGTTTTTCGGATTTGAGCATGCGCAGAAGCAAATTTTGCACACGACACTCTCAACTACCGGCCGCGTCGTCCTTGTGAAAGCTTCTTAGTGGAGTCAGGGAGGGGGTTTCTTCCCACCTCCTTGGTGGGATTCCCCGCGCAGCTGCGGCTCGTTGTGCGTGTGTGACTATTTGGAATATTCATAGCATCTTTTCGATTTTCTCGAACACGTGCAAAAATAAGCATATGTAAAGTAGATTATCAAATGTATTACAAAAAAATTGAAAAAAATATTAACAAAAAATATAGGGCAAAACTTCAGGCCTTATTCAATCATTCACTCAAAGCACCATTATGACCAATACTGTCGACACGTATTATGACGGAAATAACCACTCCCTCAATATTTTTGGTATCATCATGATATATGAATACATGAGTATGTTCTGCTCCTTGGCGGTCCGTGAGCTAAGGGCTTTCTCGCTATCCCTATACAGAAATGTCAAATCAGCAAACCCTTCAAGCCCTTAGCCTTCCTCGACCGTCTTTTGATTAAAGTGTTAAGTTTACTTGTGATATTGTTTTGACATAATTTTACGGAAAGAAATTCAAACATAGTGTTTTTGTCGTTATAAGGTCACAACACACTGATTATACAACATGATGGAATAAGCTCTGTATTGACCAGCCGCAACATCCACTTCGAGTCTTCTTTGTTACATTATTACAATTCAACTATGACCTTAGTGCTAAGCTAAGGTTATGAAGTAGGCCTAATGGCATCACGTCAGATGTGAAACAAGGTTCATTAAACCAAAATTGAAATAAGGATCGTAATTATAAACCCCATTTAGTGGCCAAGTACTGCGTTCTACTTTAAAAAAAAAATAAGATGGCAGGATAATACGCAATGTAAACATGCTCACAAACACGAGCATACATGATGTACACAAGTAAGCACGAAAGCATACGATGCACATAACATTATTTACTGACGAATTGGAATCCAACAGTAATCTGTTTAGTTATTGATGAAAACATACGTATTCTACCTCCGTATGGCGCCTTTATGCTTTTTTTCTAGGTACACAATCATTAGGATCTATCGGCGTGCATGAAGTAGAACAATCATTACAAGATGTCACTCAAAGGCAAACACACACACACACACACACACTCACACACAAATATAGATGCGTGTACTCACAATCACCTTTGTAATGATCCTTGCTGCTCCCTTGCATGGTTATGATATATCAGCCCCTTACCACCTTCATAACGTAAACTGCTCGACAAAAGCAATGATTCCTCTTTTTCCAATTGACATGTTAAAAAGCTAATTGTTCCATATCCGTGATTAAGTACTTGGCATCTACTTCCCAATTAAAAAATCATCATGTCCAGAATATTGTCATTCTGATGTCATCGGTTCAGTAAAATATAACAATTCATCCCCTCTTTTTGCACAAGTTTAGAAAGAAGTTCAGTGTGTGAAGATACCTGGGGTGTACGTCATGAGCTTGACACCCACGAGTCATACAACTCACGAGTAGTACAGCCCACGAGTCATACAACTCACGAGTCATACATCCAACGGGTCATACAGCCCACTAGTCACACAGCTCACGAGTCACACAGCCCACGAGCTAGACAGTAAGTGAACAAGGCCCAGGAGCTCGACATTTATAGAATATGCCAACAAATTATACTGCCCACGAGAAAGACACTGAAAAATTAGTAAAAAGTAAAATTCCCATCAAACACAATGTAATACATAATCACGATGATACATAGTATACATTCTTAACTAAAATTATATTGCTAAGTATTTTGAAAAACAAAAAGGTACAAGTCATGAAATACATTACAAAATGTATGTACGCGGGTACGGACAGCGGGAAAGTAATGCACACAAAGTCTTTGCAATAATAATAAAGAATGAATAAAGTGATGGAAAATGATCTACTGAGGAGCGGAGCTTGCAAAACGTAGATCACTCGAAAAAACAGCAACAACAATATACCAATAACATAGTATGCAAAATTAATCTACATATATGCACCGTCTAATCATTTGAAATCATATTACGGCATGGGCAGTGTGTACAAAGTCGTGTAAAAAAAATGCGGTGACAAGTGACAATATATACAAGACAAACAGGTTTTCACCCCCCCCCCCCAAAAAAAAAAATACCCTAAATGAAATATAAAAAGAGCAAGAACAGAATAACATTAAGCCTATGCAGCACAGCAGAGAACGAGCAGAAAGGAGCTAGGAGGAGGCGTAGGAGGAGCAGCAGCAGCAGAGAAGAAAGGACGAGATCGAGATCTGTGAACCCGCCACTCCATCGCCACATTAAAGGACAAGTCCACCTTCATATACATGTGAATTGAATGAATGCAGCAATATTTTGTAGAAGACATAAGTGAAAGTTTGGGGAAAATCGGACAATTCGTTCAAAAGTTATGAATTTTTAAAGTATCTGCACAGTCACTACTGGATGAGAAGACTACTAGAGTGTATGATGTCACATGCGTACATCGATATAAGGAAAATATAAAGAGAATTTCACAAAATTTTACTTTAAAGTGCACATTTCCTCGACTCGTCAATGAGATATGTTAAGGGTAATATTATTTCCTCTTGCCTCCGGAAAGAGGGAAGTCAAGTGTTCTTTTCTTACACGAGAAAAGTGAAAAACCTTGAATTTTCCTTATACTTTCTGTTAGCCCCCGTTCCACTATGCCGTTCTCGCTACGATTTGACAATTTTCTCAGGTCGGGAAGGATCGGGTAAAACCTGAGCCGATCTGGACACAGTACGATGTTAGAACGCTCTAAGTACGCTGCAGTTACGACTACCAAGTGCTTGCTACGCTCTTACTACGATGATCGGGAATTAGACATTGCGATCTCTGCCGCTGCCGGTACGCTTTAGAACGATGTAGCTACGCTGTTAGTGCGATGTTGCCGATGTTATCCGATCAATGCACGCTGTATCTACGCTCTGAACGATCTATACGATCTTATCACGCTGTTACCCCGTTCAGAGAGCTGAAAAGTGCCCGATGTGCCCCGATGTACCCCGATTCGACTGTGGGTCAGCAGTCAGTCAACTTATTAGCATGCAGAACCGAAGAAATATACTGTGGACCTCGAAGATTCATTCTTCTTTTTTTACTTTTGATTTTCAAAGTTGTTGTTGCTTCGTTATTCTCACTACTCTTTCTTCATCAGCGAGCCCGTGCTTCTGTGCCTCCAGTGCCCTGGTTATGACCCACCATTTCCCTCTCCTCTCCCCTCCTCCCCCCCCCCCCCTTGTCCACCTCGGATTTACTACCTTCTTCACTACTATATCTTTCTATCCTCTCATCAATTTTTTCCTTACAAGAGAGCCGCCATGTGTTTGTTAATGTGCGTCCGTATGTGTGCATGTATGTGTGTATTACTCTGTCTGTCTTTTTTTTTTTTTGCTACCGCTTAGGGAAATTTGTTGTTGTTGTTTTTTGCAATTATATATTTTTCTCTATGAGGGGACTGCATTCTAATACTACAAGCTCTGCTATTTAGCAGTCCCCTCCATTTCCAGCAATATTTTGTATGCATTTACCACAGTGACGTAACTGTTATTTGTATCTCTGTTGATAATTTGCCTGCATCTCTTTTACAACGTTATTCTGTTCATCGCATTGTAGTACTGATTTCATGACGTCTGTGTATATGAGCGTTTCTTTGTATTTTTTATTATTTGTTTGTTGGAAGTGAAATAAATCAACTTGAACTTGAACTTGAAGAGCCTCCTCAACTCACGGTTCTTTTGCAGCAATGCATTGTATAAACAAAGACGTGCTGATTTTTCAAAGGATTTTTCTTGATGTCCTTGCTTTTATAGTCCGTCTTCCTCCAGTTGTAGATGATTTCATATTCTTCAAAATTCTGTTATGTCCTCTTCCTCCTCTTTCAGCATCATGTGCAGTCTCTCTTTCTTCGCCTTTTGGGTAGCTGCTTCGCTGCTTTCTTCTCTTCTTTTTCTTCATCTCTTCTTCTTCTTCGAAAATTACAGCTAAAATTACTTCCCGTTCTTGTGCCGATGTTACTACGCTCAGAAAGACCTTGTTACGCTCATCCCGCTGCGTTTACGCCGTCATTACGCTCTCCCCGCTGCGTTTACTCTGTCACTACGCTCTCCTCGCTTGCCGTACGATTAAAAATATGTCAATTTTGATCGGGGAGATCGGGAAGAAATTTTGAACCGGTTCAAAATTTCTTCCCGATCTGAAAAACTGCCCGCTCCAACCCCGACCTCCACACGCTGCTGCTACGATGCTTCCGATCCCCGTACGCTTTTGCCGCTCTCTCCCGATCTGCTAGATCGGGACAGATCGGGGTCCAAATCGTGATAGTGGAACGGGGGCTTTATATCGTTGTACACATGTGACATCACGAGCTGTAGTAGTCTTCTCATCCAGCAGAGACTAGACATAAAGTTCAAAATTCATAATTTTTAAACGGATTGTCCGATTTTCCTCAAACTCTTACTAATGCATTCTACCAATATTGCTGCCACATGTCTATAAAGGTGAACTTGTCCTTTAAACACATGATTGTGCAGATGTCAAGAGGACTAGAGGGAATGGGGGGGGGGGGTGGGGGAGGGAATAGTGGAAGATAGCAGGCCGTGATATCTTCACGTCAAATTTAAGTGCATCATGTTCTACGGCCATCGTGCAGTCAAACAGTCTTTATTATGTACTGCAAGCCTTCTTCCTAATACTAGTATTTAGTACACCGTCTAGAGAATCGGTTCCTTTTTAAAATCGATGACAGAATAATTATGGAAGTGGCGGACAACTTGCGTTAATGCGTAATACATTATACCCACTGTCACCAGTGAGGATTTTCCGCGCGCAGCTGCAACTCGCTCTGTGTGTGCGGCCAATGGGAATATTCATTATTCATATCCACATTGTCAATATTTCGTGAGTATCAACAGAGACACTTAATGTGTAATAATAGTAAAATACGACACAATAACTCGGTTAAAAATGTGATAAAGAATACAATGACAAAGTATGAAGGCTTGTTCGATCCGTCATTAAGAACATCATATTCACTGATATTATCAGATGTGCTTTGTCATGTTAGTAAAGGAAATAACCATTGCCTAAACATTCACTTCGTAATCATGGTATATATAACGTTCGAGATAACTGTTTGTTAACGGTTTGTAAGCCATGGGGCATATTTCTGTCCCTACGCAACTCACGAATTTAGAAACTCGCAAAAAAAAAAACCACACACACAAAAAAATCAACTGTTACCGGCCCTTTGCTGTCCTTCGACCGTCTTCTCCTTTTTTTTTCTTTTTTTTTTGAAAAATAATATTGTGCAAAAAGGAATTCTTCAGATATTGGTGTTTTTAATCCAGATCTTACAAGGCTCTAATGGTCTGGTGCAAACATGGCACAAGATCCCAGAGAGACGAACGACAACATACTCAACTAAATTTCACCATTGTTATGATATTACAATTCATCTTTTATGTGATTTGATGAACAATTTAATTGATTCACTTTTAAAACATTAACATGTTGGCTTCTTTTGCTAATTTTCGATGCTCATTTGTTTTACTATCTGTAAAGCTCTAAGAAACAGGAAATGTCAAAGCACCTGAGTGAAACCCTTGAGTTTGTGCGACGACCAGGGCCCCATTATATAAACGATGTTAGGATACCAACTTTTGCTGGAGTGGCAATTTCCCAAAGCATCAGCCAATTAGGAAGCTGGATTCTTGTCGTTACCTTGACAATAATTGCCATTCCAGCAAGAGTTGCCTTCATATCAACTTTTTATGAAATGGTTACCAGGAACAATACTCCCGGAGACAATGCTTTCGTTTCCATGGAATCCCTGAGCGCAATGATGAAAACACAGACCAGCCGATCATTGACTTGGCTCATCGGCATCTCGGCATCACACTTGACCCTGCACATCGCACATCCATATTTACAATAGGCAAAGGAACGTGATCTTCACCAAAAAAGAAAAAAAAGGATAAAAAAGAAAGAAAGAAAGAAAGAAAGAAAGAATGTGAAAAAGTCTCAATTGCCAAGCGGAAATCCATTCAGTGTAATGAATTTGATGATTCTGAGAGAAATAGACACTGGGATTTATTCAAGCATTATCAAGCTTATACTTTGAATAAAATATTGAAGAAAAGACATTATAATAGCGTCTTCGATGTATTCCAAAAATAATTATTGATATGAAGAAAAATTGGAAATTGTTAAAGCAATTATCGCCAAACAACACTATAAGAAACCAGTTTAGTAATCTTATCAATGGTGAGTCTTTGAAAAGTGAAAAAGATTTGGCAGATACCTTCAATTAAATATTCAATGAAGTATCATGAGGAGCTTCATCGCAAACCTAGCTAACTCCATTCTTGTTAAATTGACATTTTTTTTATTAAAGCTGCTAAAAAATACGAAAAAATCATAATCATAGCTTCTAAAATATTCCTTGTTATGTTAAAAGTAAGGCATTACTGGAGAGGTTTTGTTTTTCTCTATCTGAGGATGGACTTCGAAATCTTTAAAAATGGCGCTTAGCTCATTTTGCAATAAAACTCTTCATAATGTAGATATTATCAATACTTTGATATGGCCCCTCGTTTGAAATATACTGATGATGTAACGCATACATTTTTAAAATCTTCTGAAATAGATCTGAATATAACGTTAAAAGAGAATTGAAAATATGGATTTCAGTAAGTCTACAGCGATTCTAGGTATGCATCCAAGACTACTGAAATTAGCAGCTGACCGCATTTTATGAACCATTGTCTGTCTTATGTCTTATCGTCTGGCAACAATACCAGTTGATTTTAAAACCGCTACAATCTTTTCTATTCATAAAGGTAAACAATGTAAAAATGGTTTGAATAATTACAGACCAATATATATATATATATATATATATATATATATATATATATATATATACAATATATTACTACTCTATCTTAAAGGGAGAAACCAGTCCAAATATAAGTTAGTCTGATAAAGAGTAAATGTTCAACGGTAAAATTTTGATCGAAATCGGGTGAAAAAATTTGTGAGATATAACATGGTTAGCTCATTCATTTACATATTCATATCCACTGTACAAGAACTGTTTTGCAGAAATTAGCAAAACTTCAAAATATCATAACGTTCTTCTTTTTCATTCGATTTAGTCAAATTTTTGCAATTGAAGTGGTAAGATTTTTTTCAAAATCAGACTAACTTATATTTGGACTGGATTTCCCCTTTAATCTGCGATATTTTGATCTTTCAAATGAAGTACTCAGCTGAAGCGTGATTTTATTTATTTATTTATTTATTTGCTGTTAGAATTGTCAGTTTGACACTGCATGTTGCTTCGCTGCTCCAATTCAAGGCACAGAATTCATTGTTGCCATCACATTGAAGGAGAGCGAAGTCAGCGAACTGCAGTATAGGGGGAGGTCTTTCGCTTTAGTCCCGATTATTGACACCCTCTTTTGTCTAATCACATGGTTAACACTTGTTGTTGAACGCACAACTTCTCGGCGGTGACGAACGTGACTTCAAAGGGGAGCAGTTGTCTCGCCTTCTGTAATGCCTCCCTAGTCAAACAGTCTTTATTGTGAACCGCAAGCCTGCTTCCTAATACTTAGTAAAGGGAATTTGTTTCTTTTTATAATCGATGGAAGAACATGGAAGTTGCAGACAACTTTCGTTAGCTCGCAATACGATATTATAGTACCCACTGTCACCAAGAGCTCAGTGGGGATTCCCCGCATGCAGCTGTGACTTGCTGCGGGATGTGCGGCCAATTTGAATATTCATTATTCATAGCCACATTGCCAATGTTCCATAAACACCAACAAAGAAAGTTAAAGTAAAATAATGATATCGACATTCGACGAATGTAGCACAATAATCCAATTGAAATAAAATATGATAAAGAATACAAAGACAAAGTATAAAGGTTTGTTTGATCTCTCATTGGAACATTATAGTTATCGATGTTATCGAGTTGCTTTGTGACGGAAATAACCATTGCTTTAACATTCGAGTCGAAATCATATTTGATAAAGTTTCAAAGGCTAACTTTCAGTCGCGGTCCGTGAGCCATGGGCTCCTCTCTATCCCTAAACCTCCAAAACTCCAAAAACGTCGCCAAGCCAACCTTTCATGCCCTTGGCTTTCCCTCGACCGTCTCTTTTCTATTTCTTTTTCTTTTTTGACAAACTGATATTGTGCAGAAATGAGTTATCCAAACATTTATGCCTTTTAACCTAGATATTACGAGGCCATAAAGTTTGATGCAAACACGGCACAAGAACCCTTAAGGGCTTTTTACACTTGTAAAACTTTGCTTAGCCCCGGACCAACGGTGGGGCTAGGGGGGGGGGGCCTTAGCCCCACCGTTGGTACGGGACTATCCTTAGCCCACTTTCTGTTTACACTCGTTTTTGCCAAAGTGGGCTAGCCCCACCGATAGTACGGTACTATCTGGCCCTGCAAAATAGCAGGGGTTAGCACCGCAATTGCGGTGCCAAGCAAGTGAGTGTAAACAGAACGAAAAAATAATCCTGGGCTAAGCGACGGAGACGAAGTCCGACCCTCACTGACCAGTCAGAAACGAGGTAATCAAGTGCTGCCGGTGCGTGCGTGTACGTGTACAGTACACAGCGTAATTATGAATATTCATGTGGTTTGGAAAGTCCGAGTGTAAAAAGCTGAAAAAATTGGTACGGGACTAAGCGATAGTCCTGGGTCAGAGAAAGTCCGGGGTTAAGAAACACAAGTGTAAAAAGCCCTTAAGAGTCAAACAGCGTCTGTTTCTGTACACGCACGCTTGTCCAGGTGCGCTTGCGTGCGTGCAGTTTGTGTGTGAGCGTAACAGTCTGTGTTTGACTTTTCTTTCGGGGAACCTACTCCCACAAGCATCTGCTTCTATGTAAGTTCCCACCACTCCAACTTTATTTATCCGCCATGAATTTAATGTACTTTAGAATGATTTCAATTGATTTTTTGCCACGTGAATGCTATTTGTATATACTGTAGTACCGAATTCATAACTTATATGTGTAACTTTACATTGTCATGCAAAGATGTCATAAACACAAAATTCTATGATTTGTGTGGAAACTTAATAAATGAAATGAAATAGAATGAAATGCAATGAAATGAAATCTATTATGTAATGAATGATAAACAATTGAATTAATTACTTGTTACATGTTAGTTTGTTTTGCTAATTGTCAATGCTCATTGGAGTTACTATCTATAGTTCTTAGAAGCATTTTGTACTGGGTTCTCTAAATTATTGTTTATATCATTATTTTTCTGACAATAATTGAACAAAGACTTAAATACGAAAGTTGTATGGTAAGGAAATAACGTTATCTAGATGCGTATGGGCAATATTGTTTCAAGAAAACAGCAATAAGGAACTATAAAATATCGTAACGTATCATTATGTTTGATTCTTATCAAACTTTCATTGTTGTATTTTGTACTTTGCTAGGTTTTACTGTTTTCATTTGTATTCATAAGTATATAGACAGGCAGACAAACTGATAAACACATTCTACGTTTGTAGTTTTTCAGGCGTTTTTTTTTTTCGTTTATCAAAATCGCATTTTAGAACACATTTTTGAATAAACTATAACCATGGGCCAAATTCATTATATGCATGATAATAGCCAAATCAGTTTTTGAATTATCTGTGTATATTGTATTTGAATACACCTTTTATACAAGAATACAAAAAAATGAAACATTATCCACACACAGGATGATTATTAATGGTTATGTCGGTTGATCAGCAGGTGCGCGCCTTTAAAATAGTGACTGGCTTGAATGCTCCCCTAGGGAGTGGAGAGTGAGCTTTGTCATTGATTGTTGGAAAAAATGTAACCAGTGACAGGGGTAATCCCTTTGGTTTGTAATGAAATTAGAATTTCTGAAATGTGAAATTCTAAAGAAATCTGAAATACGCTCTAAAAACTAGCTTTTATTGATCATCATTATCATTACACTTTGTTTTCCTCACATGTAGTATTAACGCGAAACCAGTTTGTGTATACTATTTTTTTTTTTCAAAACGTAACATCAGTCAGGTTCGTCAAAACCAGAAAAAAAGTAATATTGGTCAAAGCTATCACTGTCCAAATTATATGAGGTAATGAAGGAATCGCCTCACAACTTTCATATTGGTGTTATGGCTCAATAATTTGTGATGATGATTTATAGCACTTTGCGACCATTCCCAATTCAAAGTCCTTACGTCGAGATTATTGCAATTCACAAAAGTGATGTATAAAATATACGATTATTCCCTATTAGCGTGATTATTTAGGAGAAAAGGGTTCGTTTTGTTTCTATAGATAACACAGATTCTACAATTATTTGTTCGTTTTGATTATAGACGATAATCTTTACAATTCTTATGCTTATGCTTAAAATACTTATTGAATATTTTCACTTACTTTTCTCTTAATTGATTCGTAAATCAACTTTCGAAAAAAAAATATTTTGCACAGTTGTTCTATTTATTCTTTTAACATATTGAAAGTGTTTGTGTAAATTTCATACACTTACATGAAATGAGAAATAAAGATTCTGGGATAAAAGAAAAAAGACTCGTGAGGCCGAGATATTTCCATATCAATTACTTTGAGTGCATCGCTTTCTTTGGCCACTGTGCAGTAAAGCCAGTCTTTTCCCTTTGGACTTCACACTAAATTTATGTTGTACCGCAAGATAGATAAAAGTCAGCCATACATTATGTCCCCCCCCCCCCCCCCCGCCTCCAAAAAAAAAAATACAATCGGATTTTTGCATTGATAACACCCAATACAATTAAACCGTCTAAATGCTAATTCAGGATCTTAGAATATAACACCTTAGCTATATTTTGCAGAAAACCCCATTCAATTTGGTTAAGCGGTCACAGAGAAATGTGGATCGTTGTAAAGCATGTCATCAGTCTGATTCTTCCAAGTTTCCATGTGTAAACACAATAGACAGAACTTGCATGGAGGGAATGGATTCCTGACATGCTCTACAAAAATCCTCTTTTCTCTTTGACCACTGAAGCAAATTGAATGGGGTTTTCTGTAAGATGTGGGCAATGAGTTATAGTTTCATACCCTGAAATTGTGTTTGGATTAATTATTTTTAAAGTTATCGTTGCTGAGGGTACCGTGGGGGGGGGGGGGGGGACTTACGCTACATATTGAATCGGTTGCTTTGTTAATAATGTTGTAATCTTTAAAAAAATAATGAAAAAGGCAGGATATTACGCAATGAAAACACACAGACACAGACACGCACGCAGACGTGTATGTAAATATACACAAATACATACGGTTCACATATCTATTGACGAACTGGAACACAATCGCCATCTGCATATTGTTATTGATGAAAAAATAAGTATATTCTCCTCTACCTCCGTAAAGTACCTTTATCACACCTTCTACGTCATTACCACGATCCCATGCATGGCGTAGAAACAAGCATTATGAGCGGCCACTTTAAGGCAGAAAAAAAAAAACACATGTATGTGCTGATAAATAATCCCCTTTGAAAGGATCCTGAGTGCCCCCCCCCCACCCTGCGTGGTCATGATAGATCACCCCCTTTCCACCTCATAACTACTCGACAGATGGTTTACACAGTTCCCCCAATTCCTATTGTTTTATTAAACAGGTAATCGGTTTATTATGTCGATGATTTAGTATTCAACACCCAATCCCATTTTGTAGTTCTAATGTCTTTGGTTCTATGAAACATATTCATTTTGCTACCAGCTAAGAATAATACGTTCAGTGTGTGAAGAAGATCTGCGTGCAAGACAATAAGCCAGTTCGTAGTTCTACTTTGCGCATGAGCAGTAAAAGGTCATTGGTACCAAAACGCATGATGGTTTTTAAATTCACGGAGATAAGCATGTGTCATATAATGATTATTCATGCAATTCTTGTACATGATACTTGCCGTTGCATCCACCTGACTGCAAACCTGGTATTTGGCAATACGAATATTAACATGTTTCAATGCATTCAATACAAAACAAAGAAATGGATGCTTCCCCCAGGGTTGTTTGAAGGACCATTCTGGTCACCTGGTCTCGCTATGCATGATCACTTTTTGTTTAACACGAATTCCTGGTTTATTGTTACGCCAGGCAAACTTATCGGTACGCATTATGTTGCTTGGAATATGAGTGAAGTGCCTAACCAACTACGAAAATAGAAAGGTCATTTGTACCAACGTGCACATGAGCTAATTACGAACTGGCTTATACGGGAGATGAGATAATGGTGAGATGGCAGATGCCTGGGGTGCACGTCAAGAGTCGACACCCACGAGTCATACAGCCCACGAGTTATAGAGCCCACGAGATATACAGCCCACGAGCTATACAGCCCACGAGTTACTACACAAGTGAGGGCGCTTCACACAGTTTTACACGTCTACCAAAGTGTCTCTCCAAATGTTGCTTTGAAATTACGCTTTCTGAGGGAGCCCATTGCTGCAGCAGACCTCAGTCTTGAGTTACAACAGTTCAGTGATTAACCAAGGGTACTGTCTACCGTCAGGATGAGTACCCGCTCGACAACGAAGAAACGTTTTGAGGACCAAGAGTTCTCGAGAAAGAAGGATCCCGAGGGAAGGGAACATCAACAGCCCTTGGCCGGAGTGGGCCGACAAGTTTCGGTCAGCAAACCACCTCCAAGTCTAGCTCGTCAGTCAACCGATATGACACCCTAGACGACCACCACCTGATCAGTAACATTTGTACGCACGTCAACAAAGCCATTAAAGGACAAGTTCACCTTCATAAACATAAGGATTGAGAGAATGTAGCAATATTAGTAGAACACATCATTGAAAGTTTGAGGAAAATCAGACAATCCGTTCAAAAGTTATGAATTTTTGAAGTTTTTGTGCAGTACCCGCTGGATGAGAAGACTACTGCAGTGTATGAATAACTTAGATGTCACATGCGTACAACAATATAAGGAAAATATAAAGAGAATTTCACAAAATTCCATCTTTTGAAAAAAGTACACATTCCCCTGACTCGTTACCGACAAATGTTATTGGTAATATTATTCCCCCTGCCTTTAGAAAGAGGCAAGTCAAGTGCACTTTTATTATGCCAAAAAAGTGAAAATATGTTGAATTTTCTTTTACATTTTCTTTATACTGTTGTACGCATATGACTCACAAGCTGTAGTAGTCTCCTCATCCAGCGGTTCCAACACAAAAATTTAAAAAATTCATAACTTTTGCATCGATTGTGCAGTTTCCCTCAAACTTTCACTGATGTGTTCTACTAATATTGTTGCATTTTCTCAATCCTTATGTTTATGAAGGTGAACTTGTCCTTTAACGAAGAGACCCATTCACGACTTGTTGAAGCTATATTGTTGATGCAGTCAAGGAGGAGAAAATGTAAGTGTATGAGGCCATTCAACTTGATATTCACAAATACAGAGAGAAATTTGTGACGCAGACGTCACGGCAGCTGATTTAAAATGCAGAGTTTGTGCGACGACCAGGAACAATATTACTGGCGAAAATGTCTTCGTTTCCATGGAATCGCTGAGCGCAAGGATAAAAACACTGACCAGCCGATCACTGACGTTCCTTATCGGCATCTCGGCATCACACTAACTTGACCCTGCAAACGTCGATCGCAGCCATCGTTTAACACCGAGAGATCATGGAACATTGAGTACAACAATCTAAGACCGATCATCATCAAGTTCTCGAGATACTACATCGCACCAAGGAGGTTGAAGAGATGGGGTAACAACAGAGTTATTCCCTTTGATCTATGTTCGAAGCCGCCGCTCCAAAATATTTGAAGCATGTGCCAAACAGGATCTGCCCCGCCGATACGAAGACAATTGACTCGTGTCTCATTGCATAATCACCAGCCACTTTCAAAGGAAGATATGTCTTTGTGATAGTAATTATTTTTCGCTATCCCTTCTTATAAAAGCTAGGTGGTACAGACACGAGGATGCGCGAACAGAAATTGAGGAAAAAATGCTGAAATGAAGATAAAAATTGCTCGACTGGGCATACGCGGGCACTAATCTGATATATCTATCAATAAAGAATTATACTTGAAGATTATTACATGTTAGTTTCATTTGGGGAAATTAAGTCGAAAAGTGATAAAACCAGCTTTCCAGGATGGTAGGGACCTACAGTTTTAAACATTTTCACATAATACAGCTTTGATTTACACTTTTGCGCAAATTTCTGAACGGAATTGACTATTGTTTTACATGCTTTATTATTAAGTGAAATTTCATTTCATTTAATTTAATAAATAAATAAGCAAAATATGGCCAACATTATGATAACGTTCAAAATGAATCTTCAGATTGCTCAGCAAGACGGCGGCCTGGAACATCCATCATCAAAGGCACAAGTGCACCTGTGGAATTCTTTTGTACATCAATAGAAATCTGACAGCTGTTTGAATAATTACAGCCAGTTGGAACTCCATGTATAAAACCTCCTTGGTAATACCCACTGTCACCTATAGCTCAGTGGGGATTCCCCGCACGCAGCTGCGACTTGCTGTAGGGTGTGCGACCAATAAGTATTTGAATATTCATTATTCATAGCCACATTGTCAAGGTTTCGTAAGTACAAAGGAAACAAAAGAAAGTTAATGTGAAAGGACAATATTAACAAATGCAGCACAATAATCCGGTTAAAAAGTACGATATTGAATACAAAGACAAAGTATGAAGGATTGTTTGATATTTCATTGGAATATCATTATCGATGTTATCGATATGCTTTCTGAGGGAAATAACCATTGCTTTAACACTCGAATCAAAATGTTGATACATAAATGTTCGAAGGAGTTTGCTTCGTGGCGGTCCGTGAGCCTAGGGCTCGTTCTTTCTATCCCTAACCAAATCAACAAACAAACCAAGAATCACTCATAGGCCTTGGCTTTCCCTCGACCGTCTTTTTCTTTTTTTTTTAAACCAAATGATGTTGTGCAGAAAGGAATTATTAAAACATTTCTGCCTTTTAAACTAGATCTTACAAGGCCATAAAGTTTGATGCAAACACGGCACAAGAACCCTGAGAGACAACATGTGTGTGTGTGTGTGTGTGCACGCACGCTTGTCCAGGTGCACTTGCGTGCGTGCAAAGTGTGTGTATGTGAGTGTAACAGCCTGTGTTTGACTTTCTTTCGGGGAACCTGCTCCCACAAACATCTGCTTCTATGTATGTTCCCACCACACACAATTTTATTTATCAGCCATGAATGTAATGTACTTGAGAATGATTTCAATTGATTTTGTGCTACGTAAATGTTATTCGTATATACCGAATTAATAACTTATGATTTTTGTGTAACTTTACGTTGTAATGGACGGATGTTATAAACACAACACTGTCTGTATGAGTTGTGAGTTGTATGAGTGTGAATGAATGAAATGAAATGAGATGAAAATCTATTATGTTATATGATTGATTAAAAATTGAGTTAATTTAATTTTAAAATATGTATATATTGGTTTCTTTTGCTGATTGTCAATGGAGTTACTATCTGTAGTTCTCAGAAACATTTTGTACTGGGTTCTCCACATTGTTTATATTATGATTTTTCTGACTATTATTGAACAAAGACTTAAATACGAAAGTTGTATGGTAAGGAAATAACGTTATCTAGATGCGTATGGGCAATATTGTTTCAAGAAAACAGTAATGTGGAATTATACAATATCATAACGTATCATTATAATGTTAAATTCTTATCAAGCTTTCATTGTTCTATTTTCTATTTTGCTAGGTTATACTGTTTTCATTTTTATTCATAAGTATATGGACAGGCAGACAAACTGATAAACACATTCTACATTTGTATTTTTTCAGGCGTTTTTTTTTTTCGTCTATCAAAATCGCATTTTGGAACACACTTGTAAATTAAAAGTAACCATGGGCCAAATCCATCATATACATGATAACAGTTAAATCAGTTATTGAATTTACTGTGTACATTATATTTGAATACACCTATTATACAACAGCATAAAGAAGAACATTGTCCACACACAGGATGAATATGGTTATGTCGGTTGATCAGCAGGTGCGCGCCTTTAGAATAGCGCCTGGCTTGAATGCTCCCCAGGGAGTGGAGAGTGAGCTCTGTCATTGACGGTTGAAAAAATGTATCCAGTGACAGGGGTAATCCCTTTAGTCTGTAATGAAATGGAAATTTCTGGAATTTGAAATTTTAAAGGGGATGGCTAGTAACCGATCAGTGGGAATCAGTGGGAATGCTGAGGGATGATTGTTCCAATCCTTGTGGGATTCATTTAAGAGTACATTATATATCTACTGTTGTGTGAAAATTATTTACTTCAGAACGGTCTCATATTCAAGTATAAATAATGTGCAGATTAATGCCCCGTCACTGACCAGGCACGCTAACCTGGAAACATAAAACTGCCTCTGTGATAGCTCATCACGGATGATCTCTTCTGTTTCTACTGTCTCTTCCTGCTCTTCTACCTCTTCTTCTACCATCGCTTGATTGATCTCCGTTTCCTTCTCCGGTTTTTTTCTTTACGTAGTTCTAGAAATGTAATGGCAATGGCCTATTTGTGCAGGTGAACGTGCGTGTAGGGTTGAATGAATGTCACTTGTCATGAAAACGCTGGGAAAATGTGAATAATTCCATATTAATGGGTCATTGCAATGCACTCTCAATAAGCTAATACAATACTCGTTGTAAGTCGCAGAGCTCGATCTAAACTCGCGCTTAGCTCGAGGGCAACTCCCCCTTCCACATACTGGTAGTAGGGTCGTAGTGCTCGTATCGCACTCTTGAAAACTCTAGCAGAACTCACGTATATACTTGAAGGTGGCGAGTTTACGAAAAGTTCATCGCGAGCTTCGTCCGAGTATTGAGAGTTTGTTACGAGTAGTACGAGTATATTACGAATTTTAAAAAGTTCAGCACGAGTTACTTCGAGGTATCGAAATTTTTAAACATGTTCACAAATTTTGGAACCACTCGCGAGTTCGAGGGGAGTTTTGCAGATTCACCACGAGTTACGCGACTTGTCGCGAGTTATCCCGAGTTAGTATACATGAAGAGCTTTACGCGAGTTATCACGGGTGCCCATTTGAGGCAACTCGCCACAACTCGCCAAAGCTCGGCACTGTAACTCGGCAAAGTGGGAACCCTGCTTAACACCTCCCTGGTCAAACAGTCTTTATTGTGCACTGCAAGCCTGCTTCATAATACTTAATAAATAGGGGATCGGTTCCTTTTTATAATCGATGGCAGAATATGGAAGTGGCAGGCAACTTTCGTTAGTTCGCAATACCCACTGTCATGCACCTAGAGCTCAGTGGGGATTCCCCGCACGCAGCTGTGACCTGCATGGTGTGTTGTGTGCGGCCAATTTGAATATTCATTTTCATAGCCACAGTGTCAAGGTTTTGTAAACACCAAAGAAACAGAAGAAAATTAATGTGAAATGACAATATCAACAAATGCAGCACAATAATCCGGTTAAAAAAATATGATATTGACTACAAAGACAAGGATTGTTCGATCTTCCATAGGAGCATTATCAGTAACTGATGGTAGTTATCGATGTTATCTGAGCTGTCTGAGGGAAATAACCATTGCTTTAACACTCGAATCAAAATCTTGATACATAAATGTTCGAAAGAGTTTCTGAATGGTGGTCCGTGAGCCAACGGCTTCTCTCTACCCCTACAAATCAAACTAAACCAATCAAATCAACAAACTTTCTTCGCCCTTGGCTTTCCCTCGACCGTCTTTTTGACAAAATAGTACTGTGCAGAAAGAAATTAGTCATATATTAGAACTTTTTAAACTAGACTTTACATGGCCTTAAAAGCAACAACATACAGTGTACTCACTAAATTTCACCATTGTTATGATATTGCAATACATCTTTTGGAGAGATTGACGATAAAATTATGTTACTTCTTAAACATTTATACATGTGTTGTTTCTTTTGCTATGGTGTACTATCTGTAAAGTTTGTAGAAATATTTTGCAGTTCACCTTCTAAATTGTTGACATTATTATTGTTATGACCATTATTGAACGAAGACTTTAGAGCAGAAATAGTGAGGTAAAGAAATAATGTCATCTAGATGTTTTCGATCAATATTGTTCCAATAAAACTGTTATGTGCCATGAAACTTCATCAAAAAGAAATAGTAATGACATCGTAACGTATCATTTTGTCGATTCGGTGACACGACATTTTGCTCTTGCGGCAATTGCTCCGGTCTTATTTCCTCCAAGGACTGAGGGTTAGGGTTAGGATGGCAATTGGGATTTAGATTTAGTTTGATGTGAGGATTAGGGTTAGGTGAATTTATGTTTGGCTTTTCGTGCAGACATTTCATGAAAGCAATTGTCACAGGAGCAAATGTCATGGAACCGCTCGATTCATATTCAACTTTAATTGTTCTATTTACTATTTTGGTAGGTTTTACAGTTTTCATAAGTATACATCAGTATAATGGACAGACAGACAAACTGACAAACATAATCATTATATATTTGGGTTTTTTCAGTATGTATCTATCAAAATCGCATTTAAAAATACATTTTGAATGATAAATAAGGATAACTATTGTAAAACACGAGAAATAAAACATATACAAACAACGCATCATTTTTCTTTCTGTATACATTATTCAATAATGAAGAACCAAGCCTTTAGTTGGCAGACTACTCCCTCAAAAACAAACAAACAAAAATTAACACAAGAACAACAACAATCCCTCCCTCCCCCTGAAAAAAAGAAAAAAAAAACTTGGCAAGGCGAATTCGAACAAGATTGCTCAGACTATTAACGACTTTCCCCAGCCCCGTCGTATTCAGCCTGCGTCTACGGCAGTGATTCGCTGTAATCTGTTACTCATACGATAATAGTGTCTGCCAGCTAATCCTGTATGAACCATCCTAAGTTTTGAAGACCCACAATAGTCGTTCAGTCCTTCTATACAGTGAGAGCAGGCAGACTTGGGAGATCTTTTAAAAATTTCGGATTCGAAGATTATTAACAATGGAAGCTTTTGGACTAAAATTGTCTGATTCCTTCCACAGTACAAGATCCGATGAACACCGTGGAATTCAACAGATTTGTAATAAAATCTGCCTTTCTTGTCCTTTAAAAGACGCCTAAGTGACCTTCAATTGGTTAATCTCTCGCTCTGTCCCTCGATGTTGAATGCGACGGTACAAGTGCGGCTATTTCACGTGGTTCGCCCCTGGTAAATAATGTAACATTTCCACGATGATACCTTGTACCAGTACTCGCGCTGCTGGTCCCGCTGCTGTACCACTCTCTGTAATGGAAAGGCACAACATGAAGAGCGCCCTCAATTGTCAGTTAAATGAATGTTAAATCAAAGAGAAATGAAACCCAGATGTATAATGTGGATTGAGTGAATGTAGCAATGATAGTAGAATACATGTATGAAAATTTAAGGAAAATCTTACAATCCGTTTAAAATTATGAATTTTTAAAGTTTTGGTGTTGCCTTCGCTGCAGGGATGACAGAACTCTTGTCTTGACGTCACATTTGGAAGACGATATGAAGGACATAATAAAGAAAATTCCACAAAATCTTATTTTCTATGAAGAGTACACTTTCTTTCTTAAAGGCTCAAGATAGGTGCTCTTTCATTGTTCTAGGGGAGAAAAGTGAAAATATGTTGATTTTTGTTTAATCATTTTCTGTATGTTGTTGCTCACATGTGACGTCACGAACTATGGTAGTCTTCTCATCCAGCGATGGCGGTACCAAAACTTTTAAAATTCATAATCTTTAAATGGATTGTCCGACTTTCCTCATTACTTCTCTTACTGATGTGATCTAACGCTATATTCCTGCATTCATACAGTCCAGATATACTCCTTATGTACAATGTAGTTGGATTTCATTTCCCTTTGAATATTTTAACAGGCAGTGGGTTACTCAGTTGCTGTATGCAAGCGGCGACAGAGCCAGAGGCCTTTGTTGCCGGTTTTTGTGAATATCTCATGCGCTTTCGTTTCCATTGCATGTTGATGCTGGGATTGATGCCTCGCAAAAGTCCTCAATCTACTAGTATCACGATCTGTTGGCCGTACATTAAAATGCGCCCGTCACAAAGAAACTGCTCTTATTAGAGGCCCAGCTGGCAAAGTAAAGAACCAGGACAGCACATTCTCCCCACTATCTTCTAATTCTATACAACGAAGGCACGAGTCACGCTCGCTCACAGGCGATGTGTATCATAGATTACAAAATGCTGTGAAGAGAGATCTTTACTTCACTTTAGAATCCAGTGATCAGCGAGGAAAAGTGAAGATGTCCACTCTTGAAAATGTTTGGTAAATTCAGTTGAGTAACTTTAAGTTGGTTTAAAAAAAACCCATTCCGGATTTTCATTGACCTTTCGAGTAATTCAACCAACACTTGGAAATTGTTTTTACTTGATATTTTCTATTATAATGTACTAAATATATCATGAATATTCACCAGACCTATTGGTAAATGAGAGTCCAAAACTTGATTTGCATAGCTTTGTGAGATTCCATATTTCTATTCAAATTAGATAAATCATAATGGGGGAAATGGTGGTGGTTACAGATTTTCTCTGAAATAAACCAACAGTATTTTGAAAAGTGAGTGATTTTTTTTACTTTTTTTTTAAGCGTTGAAAGTTGCCAACAGTATTTTCAAATTAAGGTCGGAAACTTCTTGCCTGTAAACTTTTTACCTGTAATAGTAACAAAAAAAAATCCTGTCACATTCTCTCCCTGATATTCGTCTTTTCTCTTATTTTTTGCTACTGGTGGCAGAAGTAGAAGGATCTAAAATGTGAGACAACAATCCCTGACGTCATAATTTTTGTAGATGATGTAGTGCTCTATGTGAATGACAAAATACAATTTTGGAAAACAGAAATCTTTTCTTTCTCGGTTGTGTCAGAGAATACTAATTTCGTCTATGCAAGCATCATTAAGGCGAAGATAATTATAATCATCAGATCCAAAAATAATAAAGTAAAAAGAATTGAAATTGTTTTTTTTCGTAAGTGAAACACGGCCATACTCACATAGCCCTGTTAATGCTTTATAGTAGTTAAAATTTTCAGTTCCTTTAGATTGAGAACTGTATGTAAGTTCATTTCAGAGGGAAGTGGGTTACTATCTATTTCTTTTATCTCCAAATTTTACATGTTTGAAATATACAAATAATGAAGACGTGATAAATTTTGCTCTGTAAACTCAGTCAAATTATATGCCATCTTAATTGTGCACCGAAGAGGTGTACAATAAGCTTACAAAAGAGTGATGTCACACGTGTGAATGGGTGGTACCCAGGGGCGGGTCCAGGAATTCCGTAAAAGGGGAGGGTTCCATTTTTTCTTTTGTTTTCATTATAAAATGAAGGGGGAGCCGCTACTGGTACCGTAAATATAATATGGGGCGATGCTGATTTGAGACAAGATATAGGGGCTCTGAAGATCGAACACAGAGAAAGATCGAGAGATGATAATGACAAAGAAGGTGACAGCAATACTATTATAATAATTTCTGTATATATTCTCATGTTTCTTACATCTGACACTGATAACTTGACAAAGAGAGAGAAGGGGGGGGGGGAGATGATGCATGGCCAGAGGGATGGAGAGAGAGAGGCCAAAGAAGGGGGACTAAACAGGATGCATACAATAGGTCAGACTTCTTTGACAAGGAGTTCTGAGAGAAAATTATATCGAGTTCGACGAGAGCCTTTGGTACACGGGTAATCACTGTCCGTTGTCCATGCCAACGTAAACAGCCCAACTTGGGCTACCATTCCTGAGTGCTACCTGTTACCACCAGCCGAACAATCAATAGAAGAAGGTTAGGACACAAGTAAACAAAAAAGCTAAACCACACGCAGTTGTGAGAACTCTTCCGCACATCTCCCACCTTTTCTGATCTTTTATCAAAGACGAACTTTACTAAGGTTTCGCAATGCTGCTATAGTTATTGAAGCGCTGGTTGATTGCATACGTTTGAAAGCTCTGCGGATTGTTTTATTATGGATGAACAGACCAACACATCATTGGTTTCATCCGTGGTACATAACAGCAAAACATTGGAATAGACCAGTTGTTGAACAGAATCGACGAGGACTCTTTTGTGGTTTAGATTTCACGCTGTCTTGTCTAATGCATGGAAACATATCGACGACAAATCGCAGACGTTTGAAAGTCGAGGCATCAAAAAGTTTAAACTATCTTCTACGAGGGAGTGACAATATGTTCGTATTCAGAATGTTGCTCGAAACGTGAATACGACAGGGCAGGTGCGGAAGGAAACACTATTCGGCCACTCCATTCCATCAGTCGAGGAGTTCTCTTCCTCAAGACAAACCATGGCGTCAGATGAGACTGAAAATTCCGCCATGATTGTTGAGGATGTGGATTCCATAGACCAAGAAGGGTTAGATGGACAGAATACACAAGTGCTCATAAGAAAAGAGAACACTCATGATCTTACGAATCAAAATGAAAATGTCAAAGGATCTCTCTCAAGATTAAACGGAGTCGTCACCAAGGTGACCATCGGTGGCAACAAGGGGAAAATAAGGCTACGCTCCACCCAGGAACTCCGAGAGATGCTTGAGAAGAAGACGACGATGGCACCGGAATACCCAGCCATCGCGGAGGAAGAAGCGGATGATGACGGCTGGCTAGAAGGTCAGATTAGTAGAACCGAGGGCGTGATACCGACTACGATGACGGAAAAATATGCTATTCGCAGGTTCTCAAACCAAGTGAGAAATAAAACTCAACTGGGATACGAAAGGGCTCGGAGCAAAAGCGACAACACCATCCCTCGAATACGAACTGAAATCCCCGAGGAAGAAGGAGGTGGAAGTCGTGAAACAAGCAGACGATTGCGAAGTCGACGCCGTCGTCGGTATGCTCAAGAAACTGGTCTAAACATCGAAAATAATGAAGACGAAGATGAAGACGAACAAGACCCTGATATACATGCTGGTCGCGTCCGTCGAGGAAGCATTCTGATACCTGGGATCTCGAAGACACGATACCGAGGACGACAAAGGACTGGAAGTCAGGACCTGATTATCGAGGAATCTATAGAAGAAGTATTTGGAGATGATGAGATGGAGACGGGAAGTCGTCGAGGCAGTCGATCACAGCTTCTTATCAATACTATTGTGAAGGGGGATCCGGATTCGCGAAGACGCCGTCCGAGATCGCGCCGTTCTTCGTCACTAGACAACGATTTTTTAAATCAGCGGAAACTTCAACCAGCCAATGGTCGATTCCTCCTGCTCCCTGGATCGTCCCGAAGAAGTCGAAGAGGAAGCGTATCGGACGTCGACGATGAGGACGATGATGTGGAATTTAGCAGGATGAGCGTCCGTGGTGAGGGTGGAAAACGAGGGGGGTTTCTGTCAACAGGAACATCCGGTGAACTACAAAAACCAAGCAGAGAGGAACTGAGAAAGAAAAATGCGGTGAGAAGTGTGGCAAATTTTGAACACAATCATGAAAGTTTGTGTATTCGAAATAATAATGAACCATTTTAACCTTATTTATCAGGATGTATGAACAAATTATGTTTTAAGATGACCCGTAAAATCCTCTGAAAATACTCTCTTATGGATAGCTACATTATTCAATATGGAGACTGCGTACCATATTGCTACAAATCGAACAAAGGGTCAATATGAGTCAATATCAAGGATTTTGTTACGGACTTATCGTCAGGAGTAAATTCAAACTTCATGAAGACATTGTTTTGCTACAGACAGCAAAGTGCTTATCGAATGGCTGATTAGGTAGGTTTCATACTCTTTACATTCCCGTGTGTGTGTGTGTGTGTGTGTGTGTGTGTGTGTATTTACCATGATAGGCAAAAACTGCATATAGTTCGAGCTTAAATAAACATAATCCGAATTTCTTGAAGTAAAAGTACCAAATTGAAGCAGGTTAAATGAAGAATCACATCTCTTTTCTTTTCTCGTTACATGTCGATGTCAATCGTATGATAAGATTACTCGTTAAACTTATAAACTTACTCAAATTTCTGTTTGAAATGAAAAGAAAAACGGAATTGAACACTCCTTTTCATAATGTGTACCTTACATGTTAAACGAACCCAGTGACTGTCAGAAAAGTAGATGTTTACTGACTCGTGATCCTTATAAGAACTTTTTAAAATTTAATTCCCCCCCCCCCAAAAAAAAGAGAGAAATAACAGGGAAATTTTCACATGTTTACATCAGTACAACATCATAATCAGGGAAAATATTGTAAATGGAAGTAAAATTATGTGCTGAGACTTTTATGACTATAACGAGACAAAGTTGTTGGAAATCGGTGGGGACTGTTGAAAAGATTGTCATGTAAGTAACCTCATTAACACTGACTAATTACCGAACTATAAGAAAACTAAAGAAAATTGCCTTAAAAAAGAAGGAAAAAGCGACAGAAAAACTAAACAAAATGCACACACACACGCAAACAAGCAAAAAAAAAAAAAAACTAGGCACCTCTCACATATAGGAAAGGATAAGCGGGGAAGGAATATCAGGGGGGGGGCGTTTCATCAACGAGTTCGTCGGAGGTTTTCACCGACAAATTTGCTATCAGCCAATCAGACGCAAGGATTTCATTAGCTTTTAACAGTTGTCAGTGTAAATCCTTGCTTCTGATTGGCTGATAGCAAATTTGTCGGTGAAAACTCCGACGAACTCGTTGATGAAATGCCCCCCAGGAAGAAATTATAGAAAGGACAAGATAAGGCGCGAAGGGTGAAGGAGGAGGAGTTGAAGGGTCAATACCAATGCACACGAGGCACATAATGCATGAGCTCACAAAGGTATGAGTAAACAACTTGGATGAGGAGAAAATAAGGACTTAAAACTAGAGCTTAGAAGGATATTAATCTTCCACTTTGTAGGAATCTATTAACAAGTAATAATGTAATATAGAATTATATAAAATGTGGCTCAAAATTTCAACTTGAAAACAGTGATTTGTTATAGTGTGCACGTCTCCGTATAGGGTTTCTGAAGATATAACTGAGTAAACTGGCGTGAACATATTCCTGACGAAAGAGATAACTTTCTTTCAAGGTGAATGTACTCCAGCCATCATGCCAGAGGTTTGTGTTTATATCTTAATTTCTAGTTGTGAAGTCAGTTGGCAGTTCCAAAAGGTACGGTTGTTAATGAACAAATGCTGCCTTGAGAGGAAATTTTGAGCGTTTTGCTAAAGAGGTTTGTAACCTCTGATGCAAGTTAGGATAAAGCGGCTGACATTGCACATACGAATGTCTACAGTAGTAACTAGTAGAAACGATGTTGATAAGTGAACCGTTACAAACAAATATCATGTGTGGCATGTAAAGCATTCATAGTTTTGAACAGGAAAGACAGAACAGACTCATTCAGCGCTATTTTTCTTTTCTTTTCCAATCTACACTGACAAAAGACAACACAAGTAGAACTAGTCGAAAAGAAAAAGGCTCAAAAGAAATTATAAAAGAAAGAGATGCGGGGAACAAATTACAATAAAAGAGACCTGAAAGGGATGGAGAAAGAAAGAGGGAACTACCATTTTCTAGTGAGGAAACTTAAGCACAAAATCAAATAAAACGGACCTCTCTTTGTCTATTTCCGTGCACTGGTCAAATATTACTATCATTCAGCCACGATGAAGAGGACAAACAGTTCGCACTAGTCAGACCAGAATTCTCTAATAGTAGTCTTCTTTCTTTACATGCTGGAAGGAACTGACAGTCTTCACTTTGTTAGTCATATTTGTCTGTTAACTCCCCCCCCTTACCCATTTTCCAATGACTCTTGTGTGTAGATTCATCTCTCTTATTAAACGTGCAGAGTAGCCGTTGGTAATAGCGAATCTTGCAATCTTTTACAATATAGTAGTAAATCCCTGAAAGTTCAGAAGTAGGAATTAAGTATAACCCCCATTATTTTCAAGACATTTGGCATTGGCATGACACGTAGCAGGACATCTACTCTTCTTAGATAAATAATTTATCTCGATTGTCTGGAACCAAACCCATTAAAATGTTTTTTCAAAACTCTACTTTGCGGCATGAATGGATCGCATACTTACCATGCAAGTCATCAATGGAAAGTGCATCTAGGCAGCTTTACGACCACATAGACTGCTTTTCACAGCATGAACTATTGAATACGCATATGATCCTACGCATATATTCCTTTAAAATGAAATGCTATCACTCCATGTAAACATTACACAGGAGTTTGTAAGCGGTGATGTAAGAAAAACGCAACCACAAATTAATGTAACAGGAAAATGGAATTCGAAATATACCAGGTATGACAAGAAGGTTAAAGGGATGGTATAGTATTGGTGAAGGCGAGGATTGGGCTTTTAACTTTTTTCGAGACACCAAGAAACCACTTATGAAATAGTGCAGAGCACACCATTCTACGACAAGTTATTTATTTATTTATTTATTTATTTATTTATTTATTTATTAAGTTTTCTTTACCCAGGGTAGCCCCATCAGTGGTTTAAACACTGTTATCCTAGGGGGCCCTGCAACAGAATGACATAATATAACAGTTTAACAAACACAAAATAACAAATCAAGGACATTCCTTTCTACATCATAACATCAACACAATATCAATATTCTATATAAATGAAAAAATGCAAAGTTAATCGTTGACGATAATAATACACAAACTCATATTATTTGAGAAAAAAAAACCTTAACATTAAAGAGGAATATCAAAAATACCCGAATTCTACCCCAAGTGAGATATGTATGCTGTTACGAACGCTTGAAGAGAGGTGGCGTTTCGGACTTCAGCGGGGAGCTGATTCCAAATACATGATGCATAGTGTGAAAACGATTTTTTCCGGCTTGAGTTTTAACTTGTGGAATTATGAGACCATTATAACTTGTGTTTCGCGTACGATATGAAGTTTATTTGATGAAAATCGGTTTTGGAATGGCTGAGACATCCAAAAACAAAGTAAAATAAAGCGATCGTAGTATAAGCTGGGTCCCACCTTTTATTACGATTACCCTATTTTGGGTATCTCAGCCATTTCAAAACCATGCAATTGTCATCAAATAAACGTTGAATGCCTCTTGGAATTACATGATCTTTCATATTTCATAGGAGGTTTCTCATTATCTCACCCAAAACTGTTAGAAACCTGAAGTTAGGTCTCAACCAAAACTATACTATCTCTTTGACTTCTTCTCCACCTCTCATTTCTCCTGTTTAACTCCATTCTCTTCTAGGAATATTTAATCATTTTTCAAAATTATTGGTAGCTTTTTTGTAATGTGATTTATCAACATCTTTATTGGATGTCAAAATAGTAACTCATCTCCAAAATCATAGTTGGGTATTTTTTTTATAGAAAATCTGTCGATCTTATTTATTGTTCTCAAACAAGAAATACAGTCATTTTTTTTTTGAGTATGAACAAATATGTGTTGTTGGACGCAAAATAATTTCTTACAAGGCACATTATTTGCTGCTCGTAATACAATTTGCCAAATTTGAATTCTGTATATGTATATTTGTTCACTCCATCAATTTAAGTCAAGAAGTCTCCCAAAACAATTATGTTTGTGTGCACCTTATAACGAGTGCAATAAAAATGGATATTCACAATAGCGTTTGTAAAATTCTCAGAATGACATTCGTATTGAGTATGTACATTGTAACGTTCTATCAGTATGGTTTTACTACTCCTGACATGATAATCTACCAGACTGTATTTGAGCATAGTGGCTGCGATGATCATTCGTCTTTCCGTATTAGAGTGATGTGGCCTACACAAATACATTAACCCACAAACACGCAATATAATATCGCTTTAACAATGCAGTACGTCAATATCAATGCTGAAATCCTTTGTTTCTTTGTTCTTTAATAAGTGTTGTATTTTTTTTCAACTTGCAGGAGAAACTTCTGCGGAAATTCAGAATATACTGCAAATTGATCACCTCCTTCTACCGGCTTTGCCAACAACATTTTCTCAGGTACGTGAGAGGTTTATCGTAAGGTCATAATCATGAGAGTGGTTCATGTGCGCAACTTAGATGCATAGAAAAGGAATATTACATAATGGTAAGTGATACTGAATGCAGAGTACTTGATTATAACAGTTACAGTGTAAACGGCATATGCATATTTAGCCTATAAACAAGTGTAGGGTTGTTTCTTAATGTTTGTTTGTTTGTTTGTTTTGTTTGTGTGTGGTTTTTTTACCGAAGCCTAAGGCCGATGTGAAATAGTTTTGCAAGAGGACTCTTTATCATTAATTTGGAGTGTATGTTGGCTAGAATAGTGCTCAAAAGAGCAGGTACCATATAACATTTTAGTAAAGAAAATGTATTTAATATTGATTTTAATATGATGTGGGGATTGCCTGTGCAAGATTGAAGCAAAGTTCTCATATGGTTCTTGACTGTGAACTTCATAATATGAAGTTTCGCGATTTTAGCAAAATCAATAATGGTACCAATTCGACCAATTACAAATCTTGTTTGATATAAATACATTTTTTATTGTAATGATGTATTCACCCAAAGACTCAGGAAGCAAAAACACGTTTATAATGGTTCGTTCAACACATACATTTGAGTTCGTTGTATAATCACTTAAATCTGCATAGGACAATAATATGTTCCTCGGATCAGACAAATCATGTTGCTTTCCTTTTCTAGCATAATTTGTCCCCTTAGTTTAGTCTCATCGAATGACACTGCAGTAACTAATTATTGTCTTGTCTAAGATTAATATTTGAATTCCGTGTCAATACTTCCAATGTTTGCAACCTTTCTCAGTGACAGTTACAAGTATAATGAGCCCAAGAATGATAAAAAGACCTCCGAAAAGAACCATCGTTTTCTTCTCTATTGGATATAATTTGTAGCGTCTTAAAAAGCCCATGCGGATAATAATATATTTTTTTCCTCTTTTTTGTTCAACCATCAGTGCTAACAACGAGAGTTCTGCGTTCCGTGGCATCCATGGCTTACTCGACGAACCCGAGCAGGAACTCCTTTTTGACGTCAGAAAGTTTCGAGCCAATAAGGAGGTGAGATTGGCATGTCGTCATGTATGCAAGAAACAGTGCCAAAAATAGTGTAATGCAAAAAAAAAGAAGTATGATGATTTTGCAAGACAGTTACGACATGTGTAAATTGCATCACTTCAAATACCCAAACATTCATATGCATTGTCCTACATGACCATGATTTCAAGATGCGCAGCATTACAAAGAACGACGAAAACAACATCAACAACAAACAAACTCAAAAGTAAAACAAACAAACAAACAAACAAATTGCTGCAGCAAATGACAACTAAAGTTTGATATGAGAAAATCACGGTATACATTCAGCAACAGAAGCATGAAGTATTAACTTCGCTAGCTGGATGACCTTGATGGATCGATACTGTGAATAATGGATCATTCAAATACAGTGTTAAACGAAAGATACAAACACTTCATATGATTAATAGATGATAAAGGAAAAGATTACACGACGCACAATCAAAATTTAATGAGATGCCTCTTCTGATCTTTGTTATGACGTAAAAAGTCACTATGGAAATTAGACAGTCCCCCAAATTTCACAACATGGAGTTAGACATTAGATAGTATCACATTTCATTAATGAATTTCTAGTTTTCTTCCAATTTGATGGATACTGTATCACCCGGTTGTTCCTCTGACTCCTATTAGTCTCCGCCTTTTACATGTTGGAATTTCGTTATGATGATGCACGTAATAATTATGTTCCTGTTGTTTTTCTTTACATCGATAGTCGGGAATTTCCGCCGATTCTCGTCGGATCCTCTCAACGCATCCAAAGAATAGGAAAGAAAAGGATAAGTACCATGTAAGTACAATAAGAAGCTATGATAAATTAGACAAAAAGTTGCCAAGTCGACATTGGCCGGCGCTGACCGAATGTTCGTCTGAACCTAAATATAAATGTGAATGTATTGTGAATGTAAATTGATTTCACTGTAAATATGGATTATGTGAATGTAAATGTTACCATGAATGCTTAACTGTTATGATGTTTTATTTAATGTTATCATCATCATTATTTTTATCACCATGATTTAGATAAATTCTATGATGAAAGCATCATCACTTGTAACTTATATTGCAACCATTCCTCAAGGTCTTGATCTCGATGCGCAATTTCCCGACATTCTGCGAGTACCCACTGGCCATGCAGCAAGAGATCGTCGGGGTCGGCTGGTACGTGTCCTACCAGGCACAGCGGATCATTCTACGCCAGGGTCACTGGGCCGAGAACTTCTACTTCATCTTGTCTGGGTCAGGTGAGAGTCCCGATGACTTGTGCGTCGTCCTATGATTCTAATTTATGAATGATTATTCATGGTCTCGTTTATCCATCGTAGCCTCTTCATTGTTGTCACTGCTCTACCAGAGGGCCCTGCTATTCCGTTTTCATAACCCTATCATAGAGTTGCCGGGAACCCATTTACACACCTGGCTCGAGAGGAAGATGGATGGGTTAAAAACATCTTGTCCAAGGACGTAGCACTGGACTGGATTCGAATTCGGGTCCTCCGATTGAGAGTCGGGTTAGAGTCTTATCCACTATGCCATAGGGCCCCCTCCTGCTTGTGCCTTTTCTTTGCTTAACCCAAATCCCCCCCCCCCAAAAAAGCGCGCACACACATACACACACACACACACACACACACACACACACACACATGTGAAGGAGATCCTCATGGACACCATACAACATAGTTATTTGAAATGACTTCATTTTCTATATGGCTATATCCACTAAAATGACTCATCCACGTCAAAATTTGAAAGTTAAAACGGATTATACACGTCTGTGATTGCTTTGCATCAGTGAAGACATATGATGAATCACTGCTCAATTACCCACACTATATAGCACAGTCTTGGTTTTTCACTTCAATGATATTTTGCATGCTTGATTTGCTTATCATGACTGTGCTCCCAGTATAATGTTAAAAATCAAATTGCCATCAATATTACGATAATTGCACTTCAGTTTGTTGCCCTTTCCTCCCCCAAGATAGGATATTTAGGTTGTCAGTGTTTTTTTTTTTAACGAAGATGATGGTGGAAGTATTTAATGAGTGATTCTTATAAATATGATATATGATAAAGGAGAAGAAAAATTGGCTACACGGAAACGATCTATTTTCAAAGTTTCATAATATGCTTGAAAGTTGCTTCAAGTTCCCATTCACGAATTGACAATGCCTTTACGTGGCTTTGTTTTCACTTTCTATAGTTTTTTTTGAGTGGATAACACCATCCGCTCTTCTAATTTGGGTTTATGGTAATGGCCAATATTACATACTGATAAAAACATAATAAGAAAACTTTAACACGTGCATCGCGACAAACGCGGACGTAAAATATGATACGCATGCATACACGATTTTGATACTTGTTTTGCTACTTTGTGGAGATGAGATTAACAATTACGACACGGCAATGGCTCTGCATCACCAATCCTGTAACCACTTATTAAGACCTGGGGCTCTAAAACCCATCTAAAACGGATTTATGAGACGACTCTTTTGATTTGTGCATTTGTCTGGCTTCTACGAGGACCCCGAAACTTAGGTCGTTGTAGCAGTTTGTACTACCATGCACCACAAGGCGCTTCAACGGGCGGAGAACAAACCTTGATAGATTAAAACGGGGTCACGAAGTCCGTCAAGCGAACAGACGAAAGAAGCAATCACCTTTATGTCTATTAATAGAAAGAGCACCTTTTCTTACAAATGTAAATTTTGGTACAGTCAAGAAGTTTGTATGTCAAGTAAGCCTGAAGCCGTATAAGTTACGAAGGATGTGGACCAAGGCCAGTAAGTTGTAGCAGACAGTGTAAAGAACCTGTGTTAGGCACAGTACATGGTCTGTAAGGATCCAAAATAGGACTTCTCCTACTTCGATCAAATCGTCGCATCCTAGCATATTTTATGAATAACAAGACACATCTATGATCATTCATAATCCTACACCTCATCCCATGGCAGCGCGTTAGAATATTGCGTTCGACAAAATAGCGCTTTTGTCTTAAAAAGTGCAGAATATCATACTTGCGTTGAAAATAAACTTATTTTAAGAGTCTCCAAAGAGAAATGATGACATGAAGATGCCTCCGAGGTGCCAGTGTATTTCAGGACGTGAAAAAGTTTTGAAAAGCCCAGTACTCATTTTGACGCACTTTGTCATTGCCTTAGCTGGCCCACGTGTTGCACGACAGGCAGCAACGGTTATGTCCTCTTGAGGAAAAACACGTTATCTTATCTCATCAGCGGTAGCTTTCTCATGAGCACTTAACTGTTTCCTTCTCGCAAAATCGTAGTTCGTAGAATATATGCAGATAAAACCAAACAGATACAGCATAATATATACTTATGTAAAATACAATACACAATGACTTTGTGAAATATCAAGATGTATAATTTTAATCTGATGAGTTGAACTCGTTTCATTCAGAAACACGAATGCTTAAAACTAATGAAACATTAAGGGCACTCGATGACACAATATCTCAATCCGATGGGAAACCAAAAGCGTTACCATAGCGACTGGTTTGTGTATTTTTTTCTTCTCTCATCTTGCAGTGGTGGTGAGCGTCATGGACGAAGGAACTCATGAAAACAGGACAGTGGTCTACCTCAAGAGAGGGGATACCTTTGGGGTAGGTTAAGAAAAGGATACCTTGAATTAATTAAGGAATGTGCAGGGGAAATGTTCCTGCTATGGAGAAGACAATATGGAAAAATTGGACAAAGAGAACATATGGAGAAAGAGAAAATTTTGAGTAAAATCATATAAATTCAAATGGAATTACTCTTCATAATCTTTGTATTATAATGGCAATGAACATGGGTACCACATTTTATTTGAGGAAATTGTTTGGTCAATAAAACAAGCAGCTGTATACGGTATCCTGATCGTCTCGCTATTAGATTGCAGTGCACTGAAACTTGATGCTTTTTGAAGGTTCGTGTAAGCGAAGTATGTAACGTATATAGGACAACTTATGTGATCTGATACCTCTTGGTTAATGTAACAAAAAGCCAGTATGAAAATTTATAAACGATTAGTGCCAGACTAAAATTGTCGTTTTTCTTTTTCCATATCTCCTGCTCCCTGTCCTTCATGTCCATTTCCCAAGTTCTTTTTATTCATCTTCCCTAGTCCTTCTCCCTGTGTGTTCTCATTCTTGGTCTCCACATTCTTTTCCCCAATTTTTGTATTGATTTGTCTTGCTTGTTTGTTTGTTTGTTTTGCCAAACAGGAATTGGGACTTGTGAATCGAGCTAAACGACAAGCCACAGTAATCGCACGAGAACGAGTTGAAATGATTACCATCACAGGAAACGTGAGAAAAGGATCTAGCTGTCATTATTTTCATTCACTTGTTTTCTGTCCATTTCTTCATAATCATATTGATCAATGAATGGGGAAGTGGGGTAAATAATGATAACAAAATAAGATTCACTACCATCACCATTTAGCTTGCTATTCTCCAACAGAGCTCAGTGATTTGATAGCAGATAGAGTGGCATTTTGGTCGTCAAGTTCTTGTTGTATATAGTTGTCATATAGCACGTTCTCCCCTCCCCCCCCCCCCAAAAAAAAAAATCAATCAAGTATCTCCAAGGAAACCAAGTAAAATGGTTCGTCAGGTCTTGTCTCTCGCAATAACCTTCTCCTATTCTCACAGGACAGACCTATCACATCACACACGCACACAAGCACAGACATACAAAGAGACAGACACTCACAGAAAAGCTCTCACTCTTACACACCAACATATATAATTTTCAATGGTGTTTATTTCATTTCCATTATGAATACGCAATCGAATCTGTTCTTTCTGTATAAAGTAAGAAATTATTCACATAGTTTTGAGACTATTTAACACACACACACGCACAAACACACACACACACACACATACACACATAGTACTGTCCTATATGTAATCAAGACTGAAAGTGGGCCTGCAAAGTTGTGTTTTGTTTTTGTTTTGTTTTGTTTGTTTTTGTTTTGCTGTTGTTGCCCTTCTCCTGTTGCCGTTCGTATCACATCTGAATGTTATGTATTCCATCTTCGTCTTCAGGACTACACTCGGATTTTCATGGCGGGTGGTTTGTCGACGCTACTTAATCCTCAGCAAAACGACAACGCATTTGTCAGGTGGGTGGTCGATATTGCTTGAAACATATGGACGTACTGTAAGTCCATGCTTGAAGTAATGCCCGCTTTATGTGGAACCAAATATACTTTTCTGCCTCACTAATTAACATCTATGAATCGTGTCTTTTTACAATCATAAGAAATTGCCTTTTAGAAAGAAAAAAACAATGGCTAGCAAAATAAACCACGTAAACGAGACTCTGAAGTGTTGCTATGTTCACATTTTCTACAATGTTGTTTGCAATGTTATTCTTTCTAAGCCCTAGCTCCAAAACAGAGAGATCATATACAATTACCCTCATTCTCTATGCACTTCTTTCTCATGTTTTTTACAAACCTTTTTCTAAAAAGAATTAGAACAAAATGAAATTCAATTTGTTAAAATTTTCATTTAAGATATCTAGTATAATTCATAGACAATACCATATACTGAGAACCTATAGTAGAAAAAAAATGGATTCTAAGGTGACGGCCATAACAATAAGGGAGCAGCCCTGAAAAAAAATAGTGCCATATCTGTCACCGAAGGATCCATAATTTTATTGGAGACTCAAAATAGTTAGTGATATATTTGTTTTATATCTCACCTATATCTTTGAAATCAAGATTACAAGACGTTTTCACTTAAAAAAAGATCATCTAGCATTGTATTTTGTTCATGCAGTGTATTGCTCGAAAGCACTGGACGTGATAATAGCCCAAAAGTGGTTTAAAGGGCTAGTATAGTATTGGTGGAGATGAGGATTGGGCTTATCACTTTTTGCGAGATACCAAGAAACCACTTATGAAATAGTATACAAATAGTAAATGGTCACGAGTGCAATGGTACGAGATTTCGCACGAGGTGAAAGATAGAGGCGCTCTATTCAACGAGGCGAAGCCGAGTTGAATAGTGCGAAGCCGAGTTGAATAGTGCGCCTCATCTTTCACCGAGTACGAAATCTCGTTCCATTGCACGAGTAAAGACCATACACTATTTGTTTTATACAACGTCCAAGTAGATCTTTTTGGTCGGAGGATTGTTGGGTAGGTCTAAGTAGGCCTAGAAGTCTATAATAGCCATACTTACATGTGGATCCACTGCGATTCTCTTTCTGGCTTGTGCAATCAGTGTAGATGCAGGCATGGTCTCTATACACGTACACTAGTACTACGTAGGCCTACATACGCGCATGCATGTACCGCACACGTACACTGCGCTAGCTGCGTGCGATCCTCAATATGCAACACACAGTACATGCAGTACCGTACAATTTCTCGAACTGGAATAGAACGAAAAAATCGATCCAAGTTGCACGCAAAAATAGAACCAAAATTGCACGGCGCGTTGAATGGAGTACTTATTGAATATCACGTCACCAACAATACTCCAATCAAATTACAAGGATCTACTTGGATGTTGTATAATACAGAACATACCATTCTAAGAGGAATTCAAAGTTTATTTGACGAAAGTCGGTTTTGGAATGGCCGAGACATCCAAAAACAAAGTAAAACAAAGCGATCGTAATAAAAGGTGGGTCCTACCTTTTATTAGGATTGCTCTGTTTTGGATATCTCAGCCATTTTAAAATCAATTTCCATCAAATAAACGTTGAATTCCCCTTGGAATAACATGCTCTTTCACATTTCATAAGAGGTTTCTCATTATCTCACCAAAAAAAAAAAAAAAAAATGTTAGAAACGTGAAGTTAGGTCTCAACCAAAACTATACAACCCCTTTTATACTCTCTAAAAAAAAGTCGAGTGAAAATATTCACTCTTAAAGGAGTGAATACAAAAAAGAGTGAATTTGGAGTGAAACTGGAATGAATTTTGAGTGAAAATGTTCATTTTCACTCGTTTTGGAGTGATCTCAGCGATCACTCCTAAATCTTCGAGTGATCCCTGAGGTCACTCCAAAACGAGTGAAAATGAACATTTTCACTCAAAATTCACTCCAATTTCACTCTAAATTCACTCTCTTTTGTATTCCTCCTCTAAGAGTGAATATTTTCACTCGATTTTTTTTTTAGAGAGTAAGGGGCGGATACCGATATCAATTTACACACGCTATCTCTGACTTAACCATAAATATGACGTCATATTCATGGTATATATGGTACATTTCACCATGAATGTGTAGTACCATCACGGTCTTCTTGTCTTCAACATAGCAGTGCTATAAAATGTTTGGTCACTCATGACGTTTAATTGATCAATTAGTGTACAGGATTTCATCAATGAAGGATATTGTTGCGGGAAAATGGGTGTTGTTGCACTGACTACTGGGGGTGGCAGGATGTTTACCGAGCGGGAATGATACCCCCAATAGAAAGGCACATTTTCCGCAATGGAAGAGAGTTAATTAGTAAGATATAAGGTGCATCAGGTACATTCACACAATTCATTCACCATCACGATGAGAGGGCTGCAACATAGTTCAATCGGAAGAGCGTATGTTCCGGGCAAAAACTGTCATTTTATTGGCAGATATACTTCTCGTTGACAAACGTACATGATCAAAATGAGTTATGACAGGACTTGTCTTATTACTCTAACTGCATGACACAACGACTTTCGCTAAAGTCCTTAGATTCAAGAAGTCACTCCTCTTAAGAAGTAAAGTGCCAGAAGTCCAAAAAGTTAAGTCCCTTGCTTAGATAGATCAATCGATATTTATACCTCTATGCTCAATGTATTTCTTTAAACTTACAAAGGTATTCGGGCAATTCAAATTATGCGGAAACTATGAGGAACATAGAATATTTGGGGCGTATACCTTCATATTAGGTAAAACATAGAATTCTTTAGTGGACTATACACAACATAAAATTCCAAACGATGCAATGCGAGGAATGGACAGAATTTACGGAATGTGCAAGGAATGTGTACTTTATCAGAGATTCAGTCTAGAACGGAAACCCACTTGTTATGGAATGTGCCCTACTTGGTACTTTATGAGGTAGAGTTATGCCAAAAATCCTAGGAGGAGAAACCCTAGAAAGTGTCAACATGGAGGGGCGTGCTTGGCACGTGCGGAACGTAAACATTGACCCCACGTGAATTCGCTGCGGAGGGCGAGTGGTTTTCATCTACAACAAGGCACTTATTGTTCTACATGGTCAGTGCAGGGAGGTGGGTCCCTGGTCAGTGGTTTCCTGGTTATCCATATTCGTAAAAATATAATATAAATATTCTCAATCAAAGGAATCTGCGCTTTCTCGATGGTTGGCCTCTGCACAGACTGGCGGAACATCCAAAGAAATGCGTCTTCTCCTACTTCAAGTAAGACTTGCACGAAATGATCTGACATCAACTTTTTCTATCCATTGCGAATGTTATGAGCACTTTCCGACCTCGTTATAATACATCAATTTGTCCACAAATGCATCCACTCATACATATATTTGAATTCATTTATATACTTGCACTTAATCATTTATACTCATTCCACTGTGTGTACTTTTTAATTATATCATGATAAAAGGCGTCACGTTTGAGGTATTACACAATCATGTCTTGAGGATGCAGTGCTATATCTGAATTTATTCCAGAGAAAACAACTGTGGCAATAACTTCAAAGGTTAATATGTTGGGAAACGTTTACAATGGTTATTTCCCAGTTCTGGGAACGAAGGGATATTAATTTGGAGTCATGATATGTATGGAACCGATGCAATCTTTGATGGTAGTTGTCATGGCGACGGTAACGGTCCTCCCTTCCCTCCTCCTGATACCAGGCGCGGGGACATTCTCATCAGGGAGAGCAGACGATCGGATTGGATCATTATCGTAAAATCGGTAGGTTCCCTTTATCCATCCTTTTTTTTTTGTTACATACCAATGAAGTACTTTCGGGCGTGATATCTCTTCTTCTAACACACACGCAGGCACACACAACACAGGACATTCTCTTTTTATTTCCCTGGTTTCACTCTTCTCAACTTAACTGATAGTCTGTATATTTATAATTACTATTATTATCATTAATATCAATATCATTATTATTATTATTATCGTCACCATTATTATTATCATTACTATTATTATTATCATCATCATTATCATTATCATTATTATTATCGTTATTATAATTATTATTGTTATTGTTATTATTATTATTATTATTATCATTATTACTATCATCATTTATCATGAGAGAAATTCGAGAAGAATTTTCGCTAAACTGTGAAATATTTGTGACGTAATTGACCTTGAAATGCAAAGAAGTCTCGGAATTATTTGATCTTTTCTTTCACACAAGGGGATTATACAATGTATTATTGATTGAATTATTCATTGTTATACAATATATTCATCAGGATGTAGCATAGCAAGTAAATATTCATAAACCCATCAAAAGTACAATATCATCGGGCGTTAAACCGCGACCATGGAATTGATCAATGATGCACATGTCTGATATCGTAATATTATGACATCTTTTTAAACTGTACATGTTTATGAAGAGCAGGTTATTCGAGGAGTTCTTTTGAATAGTGTATTTCATCCATGCTTCTGCGTGTGTATGTAACTACATCCAAGAAATACAATAATCTTTTACTTGGATATTATACTACGTCTGCAGACATGGCATAGAACGTCAACGTTACATAATAAACATATTCAATATAGACATATACATACATACATACATACATATATACAAACACACATACTGTTCATAAAGCATTCTTCAATGTCAGCCCATTGCAAGCCGATGGATACCGCTTTATGTAGGGGTATACTGCACGTATGTGTGCTTTACAAAACTGAGAACACACGTGCCCTATGACTGTCCTAATAACCCGTGGGAATTCCCGTGCTATATTATTAGAAACCTTTACCAGCAACTCTGAAAGCCTCATGCATTATGTATCATTTATGCAAACATAGTTTATGTATGCATGAAGCTGGAATATGCCGTCGACTGTCTTGTCATCGATTCACGCCGTTAAAAAAATGAATAAATAAATAAATAAATACTGGAAATCACCGCATTTAAAAAAAAAAAAAAAGATTAACTGGTACGGGAATTCCCCGTACGTCATAATTTTATCAAATTTCTGAGAGCTATAATAAACAAAGTAATCATAAGGGAATGTGTTCTTTTTTGTGTGCAATATACTCGTAAAAAACGTTAAGGTGGCTAGAAAACTACCCTCGTTATATATATATATATATATATATATATATATATATATATATATATATATGTATATATGTATTTCAAAAGATAAAACTCTTAAAATAAAGCAAAGTTTCACTGCATCATCTTTTCTTTCGATCTTTGCTTCCCAACTCCACATTCACAAATGATGAGGCAAATTCAAGGTAAAGACAATGTTACAAACGAAAAATCAGTGAGCAGAACGCATTCCTTGAAAAGGCCACCTTATATAGACATTGGCCATATGCAGTTTTTTTTCCCCGTTTTTTTTTGGGGGGGGGGGGTGGGAGGGGGGCAAGAATATGGTCTGTATTTGGGGGAGAAGACGCAAGCGAGGGAAAGTGAGGGGGGTCGTCCTTCCTCAAGAGGGAGTTTGTGCAGTTTTGGAATTGAAATTCAATGATGTGGTGCACACTTTTGTCAGTTAGTCACTGCGGGACAAGAATATAAAGAAAGTAAAACAAACAGAATTCATATATATCTTCATATTTCTAGCAAAAAGAAAGAGCACTTGACTACAATTTTCAGTAAGCACGGGGTACAGTATTACCCCCAACATGCGTCAGTAACAAGTCGAGGAAATGTTTACTTTTCATAAAAAGTGAAATGTTGTGGAATTGTCTTTGTATTTTCTTTATATTGTTGTCCTGCAGTGACGTCACAAACTGTTGTAGTCTTCTCATCCAGCGATGGCAGCAGAGAAGCTTTAAAATTCATAATTTTTGAACGGATTGTCCTAGAAAATCAATGAAGTGTGTGTTTTTTTCACTGAATAAATATTACTGCATTCACTCAATCCGCACATTGACCTTTAACACTTTTTGTATATTAACTTAGAGCAACAGCCGAGTCAAGAACACTTATTGTTCGAATAATGCGCTAGAAGAGAGTTGAATGGCATGATGGATCAGTGATGTATGTTTTCAGGAAATGTTCCCAGTCTCAGTAATATGCTAATCCTTTATGAAAGCTGGTTGAAGATGATATAAAACGTTTGTACCTTCTTTCATGCAAAACTCAAAACACATGAATTCTTCGAGTGTCCATGTGACAAGTGTGAATCCCCGTCCTGTTGTTGGCAATCGATTTGGCAATGCTGAATGCCTCATGCATTATGCATTATTATGCAAATATAGCATGCACCCTATGTATCTACGAATATAGTGTTTAGTTTGTGTGTGTGTGTTTGGCCAGGACATGCATTTGTGTAAACATATCAGTGTAATACGATCCTTGCTCTGCATTTTCAAACTGATTGCTATGAACTGTGCAGCTGCAGTCACTTGTAATCGATTACGAGCCAAGTCCATAAGCGACTCCAGAGCCTTCCTTGTAGTCTTCCTCGCGGAAACATTCCAGAAATCTTCCCAAAATATACGCCCTGAAGAAAAGTTATCTGTGTTGATATTGATATTTCTACTTTTTTGGGATCAAAGCCTTTCCAGCCAACGTGCTTTTCCAACTGTCAAGTCCATAATATCTCGCCGATCGTTATTTCATCCTATTGTTTGGGATGGTAAAAAGGCTACTATTTCGTGACGATCTTCCCTTTGAATTTCGTAAAAATGGACGATTACACATACCATCGATGAACATGGAGATATTTCAACAATATGAACACATTAAGGCAGTACCCTACTCTGGTAGAGCTTGACGAAGATTCATTATTAATTTTTTGCTGATTGTCCACTGTGAACCATAATTTATTGGCAAAAGAATTCACGTAGTGTATGCCAGCGTTTTATCATCTTGATAGGGGCTATAACACAGAGTAAACATTTACAGAATGTTTTCTTATTCTGCGCAATACATAAATACACGAGAATATGTACAACCGGCGACCAGGAAATCACCCTCCGGAAAAAAAGAACAAAAGCTAAAAAAAAAGAGCAAATACCAACAAAAAGGGCCATAATTGCCATACTCCTATTATGAATGTTTCTTCATTGTTACTACTATCATCTTTCATGCTCATCTCTTCTAACTCTTCTCGAATGGCATAGTGATTCCTAAACGCATGTACAAAATGGAGTGGTTTTTACACTTGGTCGTCTTTTAGAGCTTCAGCCGTTTGTTTTATTCATTGTGCCATGTGCCATAGTTCATACAAGTTTGCATTCCATCAAGAGAGAATAACGTGTGATATGGGGAACCTACTCAATAACAGAAGCTTGTAAAATAGGCTCCATAGTAATGATTCAAGGAGTCTAGTAGAACGTTTTAATGACAAAAGAAAAATGACGAAACGTCCGAGCAGACAAAGTGTTGATATTGTAATAATAAGAGAAAGATATTAGGGTGTTCATAACTAAATCTAAGGTAACAAAGCTTAGAAACAATTTGGTGAAACAAATTTAGTCACTCGAGCGAGGCTTCATTGTGAGTACACAAAGGTATGGAAGAAACTATAACTTGGAAATGATCTGATATGTCTGAAACAATATACTGATCAACATAGTTGTGACTATTTAAGAAAGTACTATCAATATTAGTGCTGACACAAGAGAATCTTGTTGGTATATTATACAACGATGTCAAGGAGTGAACAGTGGTGAAAGACGATGAATCAATAGTATCAAGAAAATCACTTTAGTGGCTTTCCATAGTCAAATGAATCTAAATCAAAGTCGCTTATCATTAATAGCTGTGTTTGTTACGGGAATGGGGTGAATCCGAAATGATTCCGAGAGTCGACATGAAATCAAAGTAATTTCAGTTGCATGGCTTATAAATTTCTCCTATTAATGCACTATTACCATTTGGCATGCTTACATCAATAAAATTACAACTGTGCTTTCAACTGAATCAGACATAAGGATTAAACTGGATTATTATTTTAACTTTCAAAACATTCTTTGCATGAAATGCCACATTTTCACCTCGTTTACAAACTTAATTATTTGTGACTGAGTGTATTACCATCTAATAAGTGAATTAGTAAAGTGACATTATCGGCCGTCTAAGTTTCACATAAACCCAGAACGGAGAGTTTCACATTCCGTGTCAAGAAAAAAAAAGAGTGTAATTGATCAATATTTTTAGTCGAACTTCTTATGTCATGATGCAAGACTGAGATACATGTAGTATATTCCAATATGTTGTTACATGTTGCGGTGAAATATTACCAGATGTACCAGATTTCGGATGAAATGAAATGTCATGGTCATCATGAATACGGCAAAGCTCAGGCATATCACCATTGAGGGTTTCGATGTTATTAATATCATTCACGTTGGATTTAATGTCAGACGGAGTCTGCAGTAAATGATAAGCAGGGGCGGATCCAGGAATTCCGTAAAGAGGGGGCGTGTTTACAAAATTAAAGGGGGGAGGGCGCACGCACCCCTCCCCCATTCTTTTCTTTTTATTTCTTTTGTTTCAACAAAAAATAAAGGGGGGGCGTGCGCCGGTTGCGGTCCTCCCTGGATCCGCCCCTGATAAGGTGGTATAAAATTACTTGGAATCCGGGAATACAATACAAGGCAAGATTCAATTTGACCAACCTATTTGTTACAATGGACAGTCTTATTTCCTTTGATCCCACGTTAGATGCCGCCACTCAAAAATAATAATTATTATTTGAAGTATGTGTAGGGCTACCCGGCAGACAGGAAGACTATTGATTCATGTGTCATTACATAATAACAGGCCACTCTCTTCTCATAAGGAAGATATGTTTGAATAATGTATACGATGGCAAATAGTTTTCGCCGTCCCTTCCCATAAAAGATGATCGGTACATACTGGTACAGACACGGAGATAGAGTAGGAATAAAAGTTACTCGACTTTACACGTCTTTACACTAATCTGATTTATAGACAAATAAAGAATTATACTTGAAGATTATTGTACCATATCAGTTTCATTATTCGAAATACTATTAAAACTATGCAATCGGCTTTCCAGAAAGGGCACAATTTCAAATACTTTCACGACATTCAGCTATATAGGCATACACTTTTGCAAATATTTCTGGACGGGATCTTCTTTTGTTTTATATGTTTGGTCATGAGATGTAGTTTCTGTTGATTACAAACAAGCAAAATATCGCCCACATTATATTAGAGTTCCAAAATAATCTTCAGATTGCTCAGAAAGACGAGCCCCGATCATCAAATGCACAAGTGCGCCTGTGGAATGCTTTTGTGCATCATAGAAATCTTAATATCAGTAATATGCTAATTACATTTATGAAAGCTTGTCGAAGATGACACAAAACGTTTGTTCCATCTCTCATGCAAAGCTCAAAACACATGAACCCTTCGATTGTCCAATGTGACAATTGGGGAATCCCCGCCCTATCGTTGGCAATTGATTTGGCAATGCCGAATGCCTCATGCATTATGCATTATTATGCAAATATTGTATGCCCTGTATGTATCTACGAATATGCTGTTTAGCTTGTGTGTGTGTATTTGGCCAGGACGTGCATTTGTGTAAACATATCAGTGTAATACGACCTTTGCTCTGCATTTTTAAACTGATTACTCGTATACTTCGAACTGTGCAGCTGCAGTCACTGGTAATCGATTATGAGCCAAGTCCATAAGCGACTCCAGAGCCTTCCTTGTAGTCTCCCTCGCGGCAACATTCCAGAAATCTTCCCAAAATTTACGCCCTGAAAAAAGCTATCTATCTTGATATTGAGACATTTATTTTTCTTGGGATCGAAGCCTTTTCAGCCAAGGTGCTTTCCCTACTATCAAGCGCATAACATCTCGCCAATCGTAATTTCGCACTGTTGTTTGGGGTGGTAAAAAAGGCTATTTCGTGACAATCTCTCCTTTGTATTTGGCAAAAATGGACGACTAAACATACCATCGATGAACATGGAAATGTTTCACCAATATGAGTTCGCATGAAGGCAGCATACTATTACTACCCTGGTAGAGTTTGACGAAAATTCATTATTTTTGCTTATTATCGACTGTGAACCATAATTGATTGGCAAAAGAACTTCACGTATGCCAGCATTATTTCATCATCTTGATAGGTGCTAACACAGAGTAACCATTTACGGAATGTTTTCTTATTATGCGCAGTATATAAACAGTCGAGGGCATTATCATCTGGCGACCAGGAAATCACCCTCCGGAAAAAAAGGACAAAAGTTAAAAGACAAAAAAAAGAGGAAAATAAGAATACTAAATGAACTCATGTGATGATCAACGTACGTAACAATGGGTTCTTCATTAATGTTAGGTTACTGATGTATGTGCATGTACAATTAAAAAAAAAAGAAAATGGAGCGGTTTTTACACTTGGTCGTCTTTTCAAGTTCAAAGTTTATTTCATTTTTCAACAAAAACATATGTTTCACTTCATTTTGTAACAGAAAATAAGGTAAGTAGAACATAGTGAAATAAAAAGAGTATAACAATTGAGGACCTAAAGTAATCATACATTGTATTGCAAGAAAGAAACATAAGTGATCAAAGCGAAATACATGTATACCGTTGTTTTAAATGCGAAAAATGGAGGGACCCACTAAAAAGACAGAGCTTGTAGTATGTGGGTCCCTCTGGAGAAGAACATCAACGAAAAGATCCTAAATTGAACCGTCGTATATACAAACAGATAACAAAGTGGAAGAAGTCTGGAAGCCCACTAGAAATTAGATTAACAAATAAATACATTTACATAGACGCGAACTAACATAAAACAGGACTAGACAGCAAGACAACTACTAAAGAAAAGGTTGTAAAGGACAAAACTGGATGGACAAGACTGACGAATTGAAGACAAAATAGCAGACAAGAACGCAAACAAGAGACAGAAACAGTAACAGAACAACAGAAACAACATAAACATAAACAGCGATCTTCGGCAGAAGCATGCCGAGAGAAACAGAAGATAGTTGCTGGGGAAAGCGAAATTTTGACGCCTTGAAGAAAGACAAGAAAATAGAAAATAGAGGGATATATGAACCGAGGTGGCACACGGAGAGTCATCTACTAGACTCTATGGGTAAAAAATGGCATAGATGACAACATTGCAAACCTCTTCGAGTAGGGGACAAAGTAAACAGGTTAGTATTAAAAAAAAAGCCAAAAGGTTAATTCAGTATTGTAGAGTCATACGATTGCAATAAAAAAGACTTCAGTCTCCTCTTGAAAGAGTATATGGATGGAGCATCTTTTAAGTCATGATTCAAAGAATTCCAATAATTTGGGCCTACATAAATAAGTGAGTTTTTAGCAAAAATCAAAGAGGTAAATGAAATTCACCAGATCGCCTAGTGGGATATTTGTGAAATGATTGATTTTTGAGGAACATAGAATCAAAAATAGATGGAAGCAAGTTATTACAATACTTGTAAACATAAATTGCCCTAAATTAAACAAAAACAAATCTGTCATTTTTAAGAGCTTGTTGGAGGCAAACAACATATTTGTATGAGAACATACAGAGGAATTACAGATAACACGAAGAGCTTTCTTTTGTAAAAGAAACACTTTGTCTAATAAATTCTGATGAGTGTTGCCCCAAACTAATACTCCATAATTAAGATTAGGCAATATTAACGACGAATATAACATAAGTAATGATTTTTGTGAAATATAAAATTTCAATCTATTTATTATACCTATATTACGTGATACTATATTACAAACATTATCAACATGTGATTTCCAGGAAAGTTTGTCATCCACAATGACACCCAAAAATTTGGTATGTGAGACTCTTTGTAGATGAGAGTCATCTAATACTATATTCATACTTAAACTGTCAACAGTGTTACTAAAAAGCATATATTTCGTTTTTTGAGCATTGAGTGATAGCCTATTGGCCCTGACCCAATTTGTCACTTTCTTCAACTCAATGTTGATTTTATGAACAAGAAAATCAATATCATTATGGGCAAAAAATACATTTGTGTCATCTGCAAAATGAATAAAAGAGAGGCTGTCGGATACGCGACAAAAATCATTGATATAAATAATGAACAATAACGGCCCTAAAAGACTTCCCTGTGGGACGCCGCATTTGACTTCTCTGACATCTGAATCATAGTTTTTAATTTTTACAAATTGTTTTCTATCAACTAAATAACTCCTGAACCACTCCAAGGCCTTCCCACGTATTCCATAATGCGATAACTTATAAAGTAAAATATCATGATTGATAGTGTCGAAGGCCTTGGAGAAGTCCAAGAAAATACTAACTAAATGAGAATGGTTATCAATTGCATGAACAACTCTATCAACAAAATGCAAAAGAGCATGCGTAGTACTATGTTTCTCGCGAAAACCAAACTGATAATTCGTAATAACCTCATGTGCCTTCAAAAAATTAATCATTCTCTTATAAATGAGTTTTTCTAAGACCTTGGACAATGACGATAATAATGAAATTGGGCGATAATTGCTGATTTCAAACTTATCACCTGCCTTAAATATTGGGATTACTTTAGCTAATTTCATTTTATCGGGAAACACACCGTTAAGAATTGACAAATTGAATATATGAGCAAGTGGATCAGCAACCGAGGAAATAACACCCTTAAGTACAAAATTATTTATCTCATCATAACCAGAACTACGTTTATTTTCAAAAGAGGAAACTATATCAATAATTTCAAATCTGTTAGTTGGTGTGAAAAATATGGAATCAGAGTTACGATGACCTAAAAATTCAGTAAAATGAGTCTCTGTTGCAGGAATGTTATGAGCATAATTTTCGCCTATTTTTGAAAAATAAGTATTAAAAATATTTGCAATATAAAGGGAATCATTAATCAATTCATCATTCACTTTAACTCTATCAATGTCAGAGTTTTTACTCGGAACATTCATGGCCTGTTTTAAAACTTTCCAGGTATTTTTCATATCAAACTTATATCTCGATAATTGCTTAGAATAATATCTTTCTTTTCAGAACGTAAAATCATTGTCAAAGTATTTTTGTATGATGTATATCTATTCTTCGATCGCTCAGTTTTTTCCATTTTGTACTTATAATACAAACGATTTTTCCTATTAATTGAACGAAGAATTGATCTTGAAATCCAAGGTAACCTGGGTGTTTTTTATACTCGGTTCTATTTCTTTGTTTTGGAATTACATCATCTAAATGATGATTGAAAATTTCCATAAAATTATGAAAAGATATATTAACGTCATCGCTGCCAAATACTCCTGACCAGTCAGCATTCTCGAGAGCCGCATCAAAACTTGCTAACTTTTCAGGTGAAACTCTACGTCTGAACAAAAAAGATGAAACAGGTTTAGTATTAGCTGGTGTTTTAGGTGTAAAACAAGTCATTATTGGAAAATGATCGGTCATATCTGAAAGAATTATAAAAGAATCGGGGAGGGGTAAAATATTACAAAACAAGTTGTCAATGAGGGTGGCAGAGCGATCTGTAACACGTGTGGGTTTAGAAATAAGCGGAAGAAAAGACGAGGACAGAAGTGTATGGAGAAACTCACTAGAGATATTATCATGCTCAGACTTCAGCAAATCAATATTAAAATCGCCGAGTAAAAAGCAATCCTTATTTTTAAAAACGTGTGAATTAGCCAGATCTGAAAAATAATCTAAAAAATCATAAGAATTTGAATTAGGGGGTCTGTATATAACGCCTACCATAAGATTTCTACATCCTGGGATGAACATTTCTATAAACAAAGATTCAACAATATTGTCCATTCTAGAGATATCTTCATGAATAATAGTATCATAGGAACGTGCTACATACAATGCAACCCCCCCTCCATTCTTATCAGACCTATTGTTAACAAATAAATTATAACCCTCGATTGCGAAATAATTTTCTGCATTGGAAGCTAACCATGTCTCACTTAATCCGATAACGGATAGCGACTGACTTGCATCAGATTCTAATAAAAATTTTAAATCATCAAAATGTTTATTCAAACTCCTTATATTTAAATGCAAAAAAGAAAATGTATCCTCAGAAAAATTCTGAATTATATTTTTGTATTGATTCACTGTAATATAATTGCACAACTTATTTTGGGTGATATGATCATTACTAAAATCAAAAGGCAATTCATTTGCAGCAGTGTTCAGGCTATCGGTAACAAAATTATCGTAAGGGGTGGTTCGTATACTGGTTGACCCACTCACTGGGTCAGAGTCTAAGCCTGTGTCCCTAAACAATTCAAAAAAATCATCGTTCGATAAGGAATAAAATGGAGCATTCAAAAAATTAGCCATAATTACGAATACAAGACGAATCTTTTAAAGTCTGCGTCATCAACGAGACTAGGATGTAATGAACGAGTGGACAATACAAGAAAATACCCAGTCGCCGTAATGTGGCAAGACACTGGAGTAAGTTACGAACATGGGTGACGTCAAAATCATGATAAGCAGAAGATCGCTGAGGAGACGTAGAACGTGAAACGAGAAGGGGAAGAATGAGGTAAGTAAGAGCAGTGAGAAGAATCGACAGAAAAGGACATAGAACACACACAACACAATAACAAGAATAAATCCAGTGTCTCAGTGGGCTTCCGAGAAGACGTACATGCATTGGAAAGGATAAAGAGGATTGTGAGAGGCAAGCCGATATGCCGATATGCTAGAGCGAAGACGGTGGGATAACAAAGCCATGTTGTAGTGTGTTTGGGGGAGGGCTCCCGCCAGATACGGAAAATACGATGGGGAAACATTAGATGAAATAAAATTGTAATGAATAATAATCCTTCAATGATAACACGACAATTTAACTGCATAAGAGAATATGTAAGGAGGTTTAAATACATCTTTCTTGAGTTTCGGATATAACATTTCGGAACGATTAATGAAAGAAAGAAAAAAAAAGAAAAAAAATAATTACATTCATATTTAACATCCAAAAAACAAATGAGTTCAAGATTTAGGATTAAAGTATTGTACATGGTAATCAAGAATTGTACAATATAACACGTCAGTCATATATCTATCTTGATGCGATTCACATGCAATTGATTGACATAACAAGTACACTATTTGATACTTGTTATGTGACAGTATAGGTAACCAATGAAGACGAAGACGAGTAAGAATGGTATTATGACCTAATTACGATGGATGATTACGGGTGCACGTCACGAAACCAACGCCCACAAGTCATACAGCCCATGATTTATACAGCTCACAAGTCATACAGCCCATGAATTCGACACTAAGCAAAAAAAGGCCCACGAGACCGACACGTTAAGCCCCGTGTTGTTTCTGTCGAACTCGTGGGCTGTTTTTACCTAGTGTCGAACTCATGGGCTTTATTTGCCTATAGTGTCGAACTCATGGGCTGTTTTTACCTAGTGTCGAACTCATGGGCTTTATTTGCCTATAGTGTCGAACTCATGGGCTGTTTAAGTCGTGAGCTGTATGACTCATGGACCTGTTATTAGAGTCGAACTCGTGGGCTTTATGACTCGTGGGTGTCGGTCTTGTGGGATGACCCCATGATGACATTATAAAACTATTCGAAAGAAACAAACAAACACACACACACACACACACACACACACTCGTAAAGTGACCCTTGAATAGTGTTATTGGTGGGTAGTATATCTCGTCAGGACATTTTGAAGACTGGCTTTACCTGATAATTATGGCAGTCTATTCCAAATTCGAAGTTCATGAAGGCTGAATAATTGATTTCTTAATTTGTGAAACGCAAAGGTTCTGCCAGAAGATAAGTAGCATTACCCCAGTTCTTAAAAATCTTCACTGGCTACCAGTATCCAAGAGGATAGAGTTTAAAATTCTTCTTCATACATGGAAAGCAGTACATTCTTCAGCTCCAAAATATTTGCAAAACCTTGTTTCAGAATACGTCCCTGGCAGAAATCTCCGTTCATGTAATAGTAAAGTCATTTCAATATCTTCTTGAGTGCGATCATCTTGAAATAACAATTGTACAGAAATTGGAATCAAATAATTGCTACACTAATGCATAATACTAGTACCTTGAAAATCAAATGAGATGAACTCATTTGAGAATCGAAGGAAACAAAGTAAGAGTTACGATGGCGGTAAACTTAATATTCAGTGACGTCGGCACCGAAACTTGAAAAAATGCGTACCTCTTGAATCGATTGTCCAATCGTCCTCAAACTTTCACTGATGTGTTCTAGTAATATTGCTGCTTTCACTCAATTCACATTTATTTTCGGGCTTTACTTTGGTTTCCTTCAACATGAAAGAATCGCGAAGAAGAAAGCATGCGATCGAAGTCTGTTAAAATTTTCACAGAATACTCAACCCAGTGTCTCTTTAAGCTTCTTGCTGTTGCTTACGATTCTCTCGTTAGAGTATGCTTTGCAGTATGTCCAGGAGCTGCTCAATCAGATGCAAGTTAAGACATGATTATAATCACCGAAATGCTTCTAACCATAGGGTCTTCTTGCTCTTTGTCTACTGCTCAGGTCGTGCATCAGGGCCGGAGATAACGTTTTTCAAAGTGAGGGGGCCATGTTTTCAGGATAGACATTTCTCTACCAAAATCGACCAACAAGCAAAAGAAAAAAAAAAGATAAATAAAAGGGAAAATGAATAAAATATAGAAAAATATATAAATTGAAATAGATAAATAAACCAAAAATAATGAAAATAAAAAATAAGTAACTTTTTTGTTGCCACTTCCTTCCAAAAATCGGTTGTCAAGCCCCCCCCCCCCCCCAAAAAAAAGGGGGGTGGTCTTAACATTTTCGCTGCCACTTCCCTCTAAAAATCGGCTGTGACATGCAAAAAGACAAAACAAAAACAAAACAAACAAAAAAGTCTTAACCTTTTTTTGCTTGGTGTATCACCGCTTCGTTTACACCATTTTACCCTCCTATCCATTTTGATGATAACGCCAATCTTACCGACCAGCATGCCTTTATATGAGTTCGTCTAATGACCATTTTTGTCACTTCGACCACGACATATATACTTTTCCATTGGTTTTAGATAAAATGTTCTGTATCCAGGATGTCCGCTTCCAATGTACAGTTCGTGCTCAAGTTGTCTGTATACTCAAGTGTTCCCATTCTAACTGGGGTCTTCGTGTATAGAAATTGATTAGTCGATGTCTCACTGCATTGGTGTATGTATCCAGCTTTCAGGTCTATTGTTATTACTAATTTGTCTCATTAACAGAAGGTTATACGTGATTTTTTTTTAATGCGTTAATGCCACCTGCTCGTAATGATGTATTTTGTATCATTAAAAAAAAAATCGAGTGAAAATATTCACTCTTAAAAGAGTGAATATAAAAAGAGTGAATTTAGAGTGAAATTGGAGTGAATTTTGAGTGAAAATATTCATTTTCACTCAAATGTGAAAATGTTCATTTTCACTCATTTTGGAGTGACCTCAGGGATCACTCGAAGATTTTGGAGTGATCCCTGAGGTCACTCTAAAACGAGTGAAAATGAAAATTTTCACTCAAAATTCACTCCAATTTCACTCTAAATTCACTCTTTTTTTTGTATTCACTCTTTTAGGAGTGAATATTTTCACTCGATTTTTTTAGAGAGTACATTTAAGTCAATCATTGACCTATTTCCGTGTGTTTCCGCTGTTCAAATATCACAATAATTTTGTTTAATTGGCTTTCTGTTCTTTTTTTGTGAAAAAGGAATGCAGAAATCAAATCAAATGAAATCATAACATATCAAATTAAATAAAATTATAAATAAGTATCAATTTTGTCTGTTATCCATAATGCTCAAAGTTGGGTAACTTCCTAAAAAACATTGAGAATAGGCCAGGCCCCTAACATAAAAATATGTTTTTCTCTCTCAACCTATATTTTCACCAGCACCTGAGAGACATAATTATATGCAGGCTTATAATAACTTTTCAGTAGGTTCTCGTCCCGCTGAAGTTATTTAAATCTATACCAAGACCATGAAGATTTACAATTACATTGACAATATACTTTTTGTTCCTCTTCCCCCTATATTAATCATGTCATATTAAACGTCATGTACCTTCGAGTGTATCTGTCAGGTTGTATATTGACTTACCTTAAAACTGGTGTCTTTACTTGTAAACATCTTGTTTGCAACAGTAGCTGTATCAATGTGCTATTCATCACCAGTCATTTTCCAAACTTTCAGTGCATCCATACAGTTTGTGCCATGTTCACAAGTGAAAATGGAAATAATTGTGAGCTGATGTGAATTATAATGTGCGTATGATGGACCAAATTTAGAATTGTACAGGTTGAAGCAAATGGACACAATATGACTTAATGAACCGGAGACCGGGATACAAGACGAATTAACGTGTAGGTGCACAATAAACAACCTTTTTGTTTGTTTGTTGTTGTTATTGTTGTTGTTGTTTTGATAGCGGGGGGGGGGGGGTCGAGGAGGGGAAGGGCAGAGAATGTATCCTTCATTCTTAATGACTCCCCCTCTCTCACCCCCCCCCCCAAAAAAAAAAAAAGAGAAGAAAATCCAACCCACATAATATAATTTTGATTGATTTTTTTTTATTACAATCTATCCCTTCAAATGATGCAGTTGAAAAAAAAATCATACTTTGGAGACATGAAATAAATTACTTTCCTAGGTCATTATTAGACTGTGATATTGTGTTATTCATTTGGATTTTATTGTAAGACAGCAGCCTCTTCAATTTTAACACTTTTCTTTTCTTACTGTATCATAATTGATTATCATTATTCTCCAAAAATGAAAGTTCGTCATTTCCAACGCTCGATCTGAAATAGTATTTGTTAGTTCAAAAGAGTATGATTTTCGTTAATCCGCCAGTCAAATAACGTTTTCGCATCCGACATGCGACCTTATGGTTTTATGAACGTATGACGTCTGAGAATATCTTTGCCCAATTTCCATTGCTTCTCAACTCTAAATCCCTATGAACATTTGTATATCTTTTTCTCTAACACACATGTCAGAAATAGACATAAGAAGGAGGGCATTTAGTTTCGCCATCGCATCATGCATTTTCCCCCAAACTATTTGCCTTCAAAAAAAAAAAAAATAAGAGGAAGTACGAATTTCCATTGACAGTGTGTAAAATGTAGCCCTGCCAAACTCTCGCGGGAACGGTTCATGAGCGTATACGTGCCGGAGTGCTGAGGTCTGATTACACGCACTGCATGGACTTGTATAATCGGACTGAATCGATATTTATGTTAAATCACGTAACAAAAATTATATTGGTGACTTGAATGCATCAATAACAGATACTGTATTACACACAGTGATGAACGATCGCAACTTTTACCTGTTGCGTATACAATGACGCAGCTGTATTCTAAATGAGTGAATTAAGAGACAAGAAAAAAAATAAGAAATAATAAGAAAAAAAAGCACGTGTGTTAGAAAACTGAACATGCACACATTTTTGACTAAAGTTTGGCAGTTCAAAAAGAATTCCAGGAGTGAAAAGATCGGCGGCCACGAGGATAGGGGAAGTGACATTGGCTACGGGCAACACATGGCTATACTAACCATTAATGTCAACAGGCGAATTTCGACGCATGCGAAGCTAGCCTACACATCAACGGTTAGGTTTTAGCCGGTACTGGTCTCTCTACCCTAGATGTGGGCTATCCACATCTAGAGGAGAAAGGCAGTGATCAAAGAGAATCACACACGGGAGCCCGAAAGTCGTTCCTTTCCGTAAGTCGTCTTTTGGCACAAATTTACATTTTCTCCACGCCGCATTGGAATTGGCGTGATCATTTGGTGATCAGCTCTTCATTTTTTATTTCAATATGAATAATAAAAGAATCAAACAAAATAGTAGAAACTTCCTTGAACTTTGGGCGATGTAGCGCGTCTACCTCACGTTCCAAAGGACCAGGGTTCGATTCCCGAGTCCCACTTAGCAATGTTGTATTCATACCGTCCCATCTAGTAAGGGCCTAAGAGGCATAACACTCTGTCCGTCGGATATAATGGGACATAAAATGGTGGTCTCGTGTGTGAGAGAGTCACAACTCATGCACGTAAAAGATCTCGCTTCATTTATTCATCGCAACGAGTACTAGGGTTTTTAACTCGATGAAGTGGTCCTATGGTATACCTAACATTCAACTGGACCCCATGGAAGACCAGCTATTGCAGCTGAATATGGGCTATCCAGCCATCTTCTCAGATGGAAATCAAACAAACAAACTTTGACACATATTTACAACTAGAAACATTTCTGCGATTTTTGGTCATATCATCATAGATATATAAAGTAGGCCTAATTCCTTTTAAGTTTTATACTTGATTCTTTATAAAATAGGACAGAACGATTAAAAAGGTTTTAACCCTTCATTTTCTGTATCCACAGGGCAGTTGTCAGGTGATGAAGCTGCTACGCAGAGCACGCCCAAAGAAGCGCGACGTGGATCAAGAAGAATGTAGGTGGTCTTTACTTAACCCGTTGAGGACGGTTTGCTTTTGGTACAACACGCATTTCTCATAGACACTTGCCCGAATATACTCGGGACTCGGAAAAAAAACCAACAAACTGTAATCCTTTTTTATACCTTTTCTTGCAATGTTACGTTCATGAGTAAGTTATTGAGCTTAAAGCCGTCCAAAAACCGTCCAATCTTTCAAATCACGTGCACTTCACATCCAAAAACAGAAATTTACTTTAATAAATGAAAATGTTGGCCAGCAATATCTTCGCCCCCCCCTTTTTGCGAGTAAATCCTTATATTGCAAGTAAATCCGTGAGAAAACCACTTTAAAATGACCTTTTTTAAACTTTAAAAGGGCTGTCATCTCGTCAAACATCATTACGTATGTTTATTGTGACAGCTTTTGTAAAATATAATATTTCATGAAAGGGGAAATGCAACAATTTACTGTACTTTGCTTCTGAATCATTAATAAAATGTTGTTTTCAACATTCGATCTTCATATATAATGTTATTTAACCAAAATCGATGTTTGTGTATTCTTGGAAGAACAAGTTGCAGAAATGAATTGGAATGGAATTTGAATTTTTTTTTTTTTAAATCCAGCTGAAATTGCAACTATAAGACTTTACTGAGATTGCAGTCCAATCACGAATGTTTTTAAATGACTTGTTGCTTCAAATTGACAGCTTTCATTGCAAGAAGGCCAAACAAACTTTTACTTTGACAAGGACAATTTTCAAATTACTAAAGAATAACCATGACATAACGTACAATAAAGCGTAAACTCCAACAGTCTGATTCTGATTTTATTTCTGAATTTCTTTTTCATAGATAAATGAAGTACAAATTCAATTGAACAAACAAATTTAGCACAGTATAGATTATGTAAATTATAAATCATAAATTATAAATTATAATCTCTCCTTATCTTCTCTCTGCACTAATGCCTACTGCGCCAAAAGCTCACAAGCAGGCTAAATCGTGGTCCAGCCGGCGGATATCGAAGAGCGTCGATGGGTCGCTGATCGAGAACTTTGAACAGAGGAAGAAACGAGAGGAGTTCGAGAATTTCATGAAGGACCTCAACGACAAGGAAATGGAGAAAGGGTCGGCCGCGTCACGTGATCGGAAAGGTTGGCGGAAGTCATTTTGATGCTTACAACGAGGATGATAAAATAAGATCATGATGATAATGATAGAAAATATGGACAATACAGAAAACATCGCATGACCGTCATTTTAGTAATGCTATCGCTATGCCATATGCAAGTTGAATACGATACATAGAAGCGCAAATGCACACACACATACACATTATGTGGATTAGAGAGAAAAATGTGGAAATGGAGTTTTTTAATTAAAAAAAAATGCTAAAATACTAAGATTGTTTTTTGATTGGTTGAAATGTTTTCTTTCATTTAATGTGTTAACCCTTTCTATGCCAGGGACTTTGGACTGTGTGTAGGCTTATACAACGTTATGGAGTTTTCTATGACAATTGACACTCAAAGCAGGCGGAAGGTTAAACACGTATTAAACCGGCGATGAATGAGGGAGTGTCAAGTTGGTGGAGACTTTGAAAGCAAATAACTTTCCTGCGGTGTTATTTCTTTGTTTTCAATACGAACAAGGAAAAAGTCTCAACTTGTTTACATGTAGTTCTATATCACCTGTTGACGTAAGTCCATCCCCTCCACCCCGCACATATAAATAATCTGTATCGCGATTTTTAAAATGTTCATATTTTACGTGTCCGCACACTGTTTCTAATCGATCTATTTCTTTCTTTGAAACTGCTTATCTTCATTAGACAACTCAAAACGTGGTGACTTACATGAGAACCTGAATTTATTTTTGAAGAAATAGTAAAGGAATGATCAATTGTGGAATTCTTTGGAACGATATCATAGTGACAGACAGATATCTGTCTACATTACAAATTAGATCAACACAATATAAGTGAATGACTTGTTAATATGCAATAAGAAGATGAAAAAGTTACTTATCACATCTAAAAAAACAAAAATAAACAACTATCCTTCACCAGGCGATGACAATGCTTCGGATGACTCCTTTGAGGAAGAACTCCGGGACATCGACACGGACGATGAGCTCGAGAATGCGATGAGGGAATTGGATGGCACCGACGCTCTTTCGATATCGACTCCAAAAAGTCCAGCCAGCGAATCGGAAAATGTGCCGACCAAGCATAAAGCGGTATATACTTGTCAGACGAAATAATTTAGATAGATACCGATGTAAGGGTAAACGGAACACCTTTGACTTATCTATCATTATGGTAGAAAAACAATGAGCCATGATTAGGAAAAAACTCACAAAGTATTACACAGCATAGCTAGAAATAGGGATGAGAAAGAGTAAGAGGATATAAAAGTTTATAGTATTTTGCCCAAATACCAGAAGATTGGTGATAAAAGTTTGACTCATTGCATCTACGAAGACCGGCATTATAGGTGTAGATAGAGTAAGAAGGGTAAACAAAAAGAAGAAGAAAGAACACACATTACAACAAAAGTGATTATAAATGAATAGAAATGAAAGGCGTATGAAGATATCAAAGCAAAGAAAAAGAAGCTGTAGAATGCAATATAACTATAATAGCTCATCACAAGTGGAATAACAAACGGTAGACCTATATATTAAAGGAAATAAAAAAAAATGTTAAGAAAACGAGAGACATCGAAGAAAGAAAGAAAATGTTATCACGCCATGGCATTAATCCTTCTCGTGAAAAGGGTAAAATGGGTTTGAATATCTCAGGAGTCACAACTCCATAACCATTTCAAACAAGATATTGAGTAACTTAGTATCTTAAACAACTTTAGGGATTTCATTCTTCCTGGTATACATGTTGAGTGATCCGGTGTTGATAGAAGTCCTTGTTGATGTATTATCCCTCAGGCGTATATGTCCAGAAAGAGAACGAAGGCTCCACAAGGCATCCCAGATGAAGTATTTGACGAAGAGGCTGAGAATGGCGTAGAAGAAGGGGTCAACCCAATCGGTAAAGTAAAATTGAATTCATTCAACTTCATTTCATATTACATGGAAGATTTTCGAGTGAAAATTTTGCAAAAAGATTACAAATAAAGTTTGAATTGATTTTGGAAGGTTTATTCACCTTTATTTCTTTGTGTACACAACAAAGTAAATTGCGCTTAGATTTAAACTTTCATGAATTAACCACCATGTTTTATAAGTATGCAACATTCTATTTTACATCGTGGCTGAATATCATGCATCATTTTACTATTGTTACATGTGATGAATCGTTCATTGAAAAATATGAAAATGAATTGAAATTGAAATTGAAAAATGTCAAGATAATGTTACCACATAAACACGTATTTAGATTTACATAAATTTGTATGTAATATTTACCTCGCATTCTAAAAAGAAATATATTAGCCTACATGTGTGATATGACGTTATTTGAAGATCAACCGAAATCGTAATAGATATGATTTGACTTGATAACTAACATTACCGAATCTATTTTGTGGTTTCCCCCTGAATACCAAACAGTCACATATTTACATATCAAACCGTATGAAATATCAGAATATTTAACACCGTAAAGCCAAACCAAAATAGTGATTACATATTTAGTCAATACCACATAATCAATATTTGATATGTATAGAAATCCTTTTTTTTTTGTAATACAGCCAGAACCCTGAATTCTTGGTATGAAAAGTGAGAAGTACTGTCAATCTAAATTACTTCAATCATATAATCATAATCAGAGTTATTATCATCCTAGCATATAATATTAAGTTCTGTCAACAGACATTATTATGATTTTTTTTTTTTTTTTTTTTTTTTGTCGACGAGTACACTGAATGCATCTACACAATTTTCATGATCAGTCCTGTATTATCATTAAATAGTTCGGGAAGTTCATTCCTTCATTCATTATACAGAATCATGAATGGTAATCCACGTATATATGTATATATATATATATATATATATATATATATATGCATACATACATACATACACACATATTTTTTATGCAATGATATCTAAAGCAGAGATCTATATGAAAGATACATCAGTCATAAGAGAAGGCTATTTCAACGCTGTCGCATGGCCTCCGTGTTCAATAACTTACACGAACAATAACATTCAGACTGGGTTAACTGTGGAAATTATTCTGAGCTTGCCCGACCTTTCACCTCACTAAAACATGCTCTTCCTGTTTGACAGGATGAACACGTGACTTTTGTCACAGCAACTAAAAATAAGTCACTGCCATTATTCGTGGTTTTTTTTTCCCCAGCCGACATTCTCTTCCTGCACAATGTGCAGCAAAAAGCTGAGAAGCAGAAATCGATGTATGGCAAGAAGAAAACCCTGTTAGACGACATCGGCGGATCCGACTTCGAAGGCATTGAAGTAAGATGTGACCAAAGTGTGTTCAAACGGGTTCCATGACATTTGCTCCAGCAACAATTGCTCCCATGAAATATCTGCACGCTAAGCCAAACATAAATTCTGCCCACAAACATAACCCTAATCTTAATCCTCACATCAAATTAAACCTAAAAGCCCCATCCAACCCTAACACCAACCCGACAAGTCTTTTGAGAAAATAAGACCGGAGCAACTTATTGTCGCAGGAGCAAATGTCGTGTCACAGTTCAAACGCGCTTGTGTCCATGAGGGGGTATAGGGTTAATATGCGTGTGTGTGTTAAGTATATGACTGTCTGTTTGTTTGTCTGATCTTAATGTATGAGTATTCGTTTGGTTTGTTCATTCATAAATGCAAATTGATTTAGATTATGATGAAAACAAAGGTTTTAGTACAAAAGTGATCTGTGAACAACTATAACTATCGCTTGTGTGATCGATTTCCCTGTCTTTTGTAAGCACAAACTTGCTTGCGCTTTGCCAGTGTTGGCTGACAGTCATAATCAAGATTGTTGTGATCGTGTTTTTTTTTTCTCCATGTCTGTTGCATTACTAACACAGCCACATCACACGTTACATTTCCATCATCCTGCTAGACTGGCAATTTGCCAAGCCAATGCTTAAAGTTCACCACCAATGATAATGTTGTGGCTTTAAAGGGAATCTTGAAATAAGCTTGTTGTGTACACCACCGTATCATTCCAGACGAGTTGAGAATAGTTTGAAAAAAAAAGGAGAAATCTTGTAAGCGCAACGGTGAAATTTCAATCTGATAAAAATTATGTGAATTAAAAAATTGTGAAGTTTTACTATTTTCTTCAAAAGAGTTTTTGAACAGTTCATATGAATATGTAAATGAATGAGCGGATGATATAACTTCCTCACATTATTCCATTGGCCACGTACAACAGAAAATGCCGAAATTCAATATTTCTGTTATAAAAGTGTGAAATACAATGACATTCCATGATGAAGTTCAAAATCATAAACAGCCATATAAAATCAGAATTTGAGACTGAAGCTTAATTGCGTTTAAAGAAAAATGAAAATAGAAATTTGACGATTATGTGGGCAACAAACTTTCTGGCAAGTTGTAAGGTGACGACTTACTTGCTTAACTGTTGAAAATTGGGACAATTAGCGAAATTTCACAATTTCATAACTTTTGTCATTTATTTTTTTTCTCCTGGAAAATGTGTTTATTTCTATGAATTTGTGTTTTCATTTGTATTGTTTGTTTATATGTTTGTGTGTTTGTTTGATTGACTGCGTAACTGTATGATCTTTTTTGGGGGTGGGGGTGACATAAAAGAGAAACATCCTTATGTATACTGAATAATCATTTCGCTGTCCGTTTTTTTTTTTGGGGGGGGATTTTACTCCATTAGTTACCTACAATTTGAACTTGGATCAGAAAGCATATACTTGATAATGAGTTCATGAGTGAATACTACTATGTTACACCTTGATCTGTAAACAACTGTACTTGCAAACCTCTCTCCTCTCTCTCTCACAGGTGGATGGGAACACAGAGCCAATTTGGGTACGGGTTCAGACTCTTACCAAAGGAAGTGTGTTTGTAAGTATACGGGTTCCGGTTGCACTGGGAAGATATTATGGTTGATTGCGAAATGACAAATTGAATGTAATATTCTGATGGGCGAATGGCTGGGCTGCGTTCTATGTTAAGTATACCTGCGCGATAACATACCGTTAAAAAGGTTGAATCGTCTTTTGAGAAGTCTTAACTGCAAGAGAAGTTTCAGGTTTCTGGGACTTCAAAACCCAACCGGAACGTATTTTATTGCCATGATTGTTTTAAAAAAAAAGGGAAAAAATGTAAAGGGAAAGGTCTCGAAAAGAAGTAGGCCTAAAATGATCCGTTTGTACATCAAATTCGTAGAAAATTTTGAATTTGAAATTTGAATTTGAATGCCTTGATTATTTCTTGAAAATAAAAGCAAAAATTGAAGATATGCTTCTGTACATGAATTATATCAATAGCTTATGATATTATATGACACCCATTAACAGAAATGTTTTTATTTCATTTTATTTTTAATTCATTTATTTTTTTCTTTTTTATTTTGTAGGGCCTGGCTGACATGGCGTATGATTCCCAACCAAGCTTCGCAGTCATCAGCAATGGAGCCGAATGTATCCTCCTCTCCAAGAAACTGTACATGGAGCACGCCACCATGCGGATGATCAGTAAATTACGAACAGAGGTAACCAAAGCCTGACTGAATGAGCTACTTTGTAAATGATGATGAAATAACATAACGCCATTTATACGTAGAAACATCTGGACAAACATAATCGCTTTTGTAGGCGGTTATGACAGATCTCAAATACCCCCTCTTATTCCCAGTCCTCCTCCCCTTCCTAAAAACAAACAAACAAACCAAAAAAAAAAAACCAAAACAAAACAAAGTCAAATATTCAGCATACTTTATGAAAATAACCATCACCCAGTTATAGATTGTTATTACATATTATTATAATTCATTATTCCCGCTGTCTCCTGAAAGAGGTGATCCAAATAGTGCTGTTTTCATTATCCTAGAAAAATGATGTTGAATGCTCTTTCTATATACTCCTCATCGTTGTCCTACCGTGACATCACAAATGTCTTATTATCCAGCAATGTCGGCCCACTACTTCTAAAATATGTTGGGAACGGATTGTCTAATATTCTTTAAACATCACTGATGTGTTCAACTAATATTTCTGCATTCACTCAATTCACACAATATTTGGGTCTCATGTCCCTTTAAGCATGTGATACATTATTTTCTTTGAAGATATATTGATTAAACTATTACCCTTATTTTCTTTTGTATCGATAGTATCAGCGGTATCCCCCGGAAGATGAGCTGCAGGCGGGGTTAGAGGTCAAGCTCAAATGGGACATCTACAAGGAGGAGACTCTAAAGGGCACGCTTGAAGAAAGCAAGGCTCGGGACAGAGCCAGTCGATTCAGATAGATACCACCGTCATTTTGCCACTGACATTTTATTTGTTTATTTATTTATTTATTTATTTATTTATGTAATTATGTATTTATTTGTTTAACTTAATTGTTATTTATTTACTTATTCAAGCATTCATTCATGCATTTATTTATTTTTTGCCTGATGGACTTGTGACAATATGATGTAATAGCTACTTGCAGCGAAAAAAAATTAAATAAAAAACCAGGTACACAAAAAACTTGATATTGTGCACGTCAGCAATCCGAATCCTTCTGAAATCGGACAAGAATAAGTTAGTCACAAAATGTTTAAGTTTCACATAATATCTTCACCGAATAGTGCGCAGCTATACACACGCTGCTGTGGTAAATTAGAAAAGGTCTGTACACAAAGTTTTTGGTCAATAATTCAGCAAGTGTAATCAGCGCTGGGCTATTATCATATAATCAATATTATTGATTTCATGTAAAGAATATGGGTGACTTTGCACTATCCTGAACGTGGTGTGAAATGGCACTTGGAGATAGTGTCTTACGAGCTTGAGTGATTATAGTTTAGTGGATGGCTGTCGTCGCTTCTTTCTGCTTTAACTCTTTTCATTTACATCCGAAAAGTTGATCACGAGACTGCTCACATGTTAAGAGAGCTTATATGGTATTTGAGATTACCTATTGAGTTAACGCGTTGTTGTGTTATTCCTTTTTTTTTTTTGTCTGCTTAGGCCCAATTTAGCTAGCAGGCGGCACTTGTGTACTGTCCTATCCATGCAGCTGTCTCAAATTTCGCTGAACCAAATCGCACCAAAATTACAGGATATACGTCAAAGCATATTTCAAAATAATGTATTATGTTTGAACGAAATCGGTAATCGAGAAGTATCAATATTGACGCCGATTTTCAAGTTGTCACTAAAAAAAAAACTCACTCTTCGCGAGAGATCTTGGTAAACGCGACATGCACAATCTAGAACTGAAGTTAGCCGACTAGTCCTGTGCGAACGGGGAATTTGCGCGGGAACTAAACTAAAAAATGTCATGATTTTGGCAATTTGTGTGATTTACGAACTATATTTTTCATTCAACTTAACTCAAATAATTTTTAAATTGATTCTTTGCTCCCGATTACTTGAAAGATTTGTCTCATGATATTAGATGGCTAACTTCAGTCTGTGCGTGCGCAGGCAAGTAGGGCTACTACGCCGCGATAACTCTTGTTTAGTCGTACAGTCTCTACAGAGCAGATTGTTTTTAGAGACGACAGGAAAGTCGACAACTTCACTTACGCTTCCCGACTTGCTATTTGGTTCCAATTAGCGTGAGCAAGTGGACATGAGTCATAAAATATTTCTTGTGATTTTGGTGCAATTTGGTTAAGTGAATTTTGAGATATCTACATGGATACGGAAGTACTCTAGCACTATGCCTACACCAGCGCTTGGATCGCGAAGCGGCGGCACTGTTTGTTTCTACGTGGTCAGGCCACTCTTCCGAGGTATGGGCCATGGGTCGTACTAAAACTAGATCTAAGTTAGTCCTTGGTGTTAATACGACCACAATGAGATTTATCTCGACTACAAAAACATTGAAAATCCATAAAGCAGATACCTTACCTGCAAAATTCAGCACAGAAACAACAGGGCCTGCAGCACAAGGGCCTAGATCTAGCGGCAACGCTAGACCTTGGAGTCTGGACTTTCGTCTGGACTTTCTTCAAGTTCTGGCAGCAAGGGTAAGTATTGCATACTAAACCGTTTACTAGTACGCTGTGCCTATTATATAGCGCTGTGCACGTACAGCTGTCGACGGGCGGGCGAGTAGAATCTTCTCGGTCCTTGACTGCTCACTAGTCCTAACGTTAGTCCTAGTTCTAGTCTAGCGTCTCTACTGAGTGCCGTTTTCTTCTAACTAGGCGTAAACCGTGATTGCCGTTGACTATTTTTTGGATTTAGATTTTAAGAATCACTCAGTCCTCATCTTCGTTAGATAGTTTGAACTGTGATGTCGAACCATTATCGCTCATCATCAATGCATACTAGTTAGTGCAACGTTACTTACACACAGTTTTCTATGGGCAGCACGTTCGGACATGATGCCAATTTCATTTTGCATATCTGGAATATTCCCCACAAATTTGATCTAAATAAAAAGCTTTTGAAGAGATTCCTTTTAAAAATTAATGAATATTGTTTAACATGTTTATTTCAGCTCCATATTGCAATTTAAGGAAGATTACTGAGTTCTCCAGCTGAAACAAGACCATAATGCATGAAGGCCTCAAAGCTTTACAATAATTGCCTGTATTCGTCAACACTTTCGGATGGCAAGAATAACAAAATTATTCATACACACTCAAGTTATTTCCTGTCGCTGAGGTATAAAACCAGTGTCATCCATATAAACAAATTCGATGTATTCCAATACTTGGAACCCAGATTGCAGGCATAAATTTTTGCTATAGGCAACGTACGGCCTTTTGGGTGTCGGAAGTAACTGATTTTCTATTTTCTAAAAAAAAAGGGGGGAAATGCATGTAAGGAGAAGAATATATTTGGGAGAGAATGGAAATTGTGAAAAAAAAAATCCCGGAGAAAACAGGCATTGACGGTAGAAAAAAAAATGTGCTCTACTAGCCGTCTCTGCTAAATATCTAGTAGACTCGTAGATGAAAGCGTGTGACTCTCCAGTGCTCATTAATCACTAATTTCCTATACTCATGATTAACTTGTCCATCTTTATAATGGAATGCCACTACCGTCAATCGTCATACTATGTGTGAATGTCAAATGCATTCAGCAACGTCAATTTGCGCTGGAAGAACAAAATTTCATATTGGTGTTTTAGTCGAAGATACGTGTACTGTAATATACTGTGGTGACGATGAGTTTTCTACCTTGAACACTCAAAAAGTTAAAGGGATGGTATAGTTTTGGTATATAGAAATGGAGACTTAGATTTTGACTTTTTTTTGCAAGATAATTACAAAACCACCTGTAAAATATTGCAGAGCATACAATTTTAAGAGGAATTCCATGTTTATTTGATGAAAAAAAAATCGATTTTGATCAAAGTGATCATAAGGAAAGGTGGGCTTAACGTTTTATTAGGATTGTTTTGCTTTGGACATCTCAGCCATTTAAAACCAATCTTCATCAAATAAACTTTGAATTCCTCCTAGATTGAACGCTCTTTCATTCATAAGAGGTTTCTTGTTATCTCACAAACAAAGAAGTCGAAACCTAAAGCCCCATACATCTCAATCAAAACTATATCATCCCTTTAATATCTTAGTCTTCTCACTTTTATAAACTTTGTAAATCTGTGTGAAATATGTTTTGTGAATTTTTGTAAGAACACTGAAATCTACCAAATAAAAGTATCATGAGATGCTGTCTTTGAAAATATGATTTCTCTTCTCTCTTGAGATTAGGTTGTGTCTTTAAATCTTTAACCCCTTGGCCCGAATTCTCAAAGCTGGAATAACTATACCGCGGAATAGTTATTCCGGGGAATAAGTTATTCCACCTTTGAGAATAGATTCCGGGGAATAAATCGCGTCATTTTACGTCACGAGGGCCTGATTTGCATAAAAGGCGTAATAAATCGGCGGAATAAGCCGTGTAACAAAGTTATTCCACCTTTGAGAATTCGGGCCCTTGTGTGCTTTCAGTGATCATTGGTACTGAAGACCCCATAGCGTTGTACACACAGTCCAAAGTCCCTGGCACAGACAGGGTTAAATTCCGAGAAAAAAAAATAGAGTTATAAAATAGTCTTGCCAATCAGGCATAATTAGTTGTAAGTATAGACGCTAAATCTTTGAATTTGAAGAAAAAGAATTACTTGTCCGACAAAGAAATGCATTGGCCCTAAAATAAAAGGAAACATACCAATCCAATTTCTCATGGACCACCTCAAGATAATCTGTCTGGAAACTTGGGAGCCCAAGATAAATGCATTTTTCGGGGCCCCTTTTTGTGGCCCCTATAGGCTTACGGTACAGGATGTAATGTGACTTTCCAGCAATTCATTTTATTGACTCGTGGCCACCTCCTAACATGATGAGACCATCAAACCGTGTTACCTTTTTCAACTGAATAAATCTTCTGGGCCCCCGGTCTACAACCCCAGGGCCACTGGGTCACGGGTATATTGTCGAGCCCTGCATATTGTACAAAGACAGAATGAGAGAGAGAGAGAGAGGGAGAGAGAGAGAGAGAGAGAGTGTGTGTGTGTGTGTGTGTGTGTGTGCGTGTGTGTGTGTTATAAAAGCAAAGTGTCATTCCAATATAAAACATTAACTTCCAGAGATGCAGTAATATATTATCAATCACACAAACAAAACTTCTGTAGTTTTATTGTTAAAGAATGCACTTCTTCCTATAGTCGTCTTTTTAGTTACTCCACGCTCCTCACCAAATTCAATTTGAATACTGAATTACATCTTAGATTTAAAACATTTATTTTATTCATTTAAATTTTACATCCAAAATAGTTCATTCTTAAATGGATTTAAATACTAGTCACTCAAAGCAAAACGGAGTGGAATTATAGGCAATGTTAACAAATTCATAACTCCCCTTAGCTCTGTGACAATCACAACCAGCTATCAGCTAGCTCTTAAAAAACTATACCATGATCTACCCTTAAGCTATTGCTGATGATTTGATAAAACAATACCAAAATGTAAAACTTGTCGGATCCAATAAATATTTTGACTGACTGCCGAAAGGTACTGTGTATCATGGAGACAACAGTTGCGTGACATGTTGCGTTCACTGGAGTGAAATTAAAAAGAAAAGAGGAAAAACAACGAGTGTGACTCAGCTATTCTGACGCGAGTTTCCGAAACAGAACAGGAAGCTGCTGACGATCTCACAATAGTGTGTAAAAGGAGATACTTATATTTGAGAAATTGTAAACTTTCAAGGAATATAGCTCTTACAACCATGATATTTGCCAGGGTCTTTTTATTTCTTTTTTCTTACCTGTGGAAAGGGGGTGGGGTCAATGTCCTTGTCTGAAATCAGAGTGAATATCAAAGAATTGTGATCGAGATATTCGTGTTAGAAAACTAACCATGTGTTCAATTTTTTATATTTACGTGTGCATTATAAACACCGGTTTAATAGCATGTCTCGGCGATCAGGAGGACACGACTCCGAAAAAAAATAAAAAGGCAAAAATCACCAAAAACAACAACATGACAACAAGCTTGCGAAGAAGAAGAATTTTCAAAATCAGGAAAATACAAAAAAAAAAACTGCAAAAAGAAAAAAGCAAAAAATGCCAAAAAACAATAAATTGCATGAAATTGGAATCGTGAAAATCCTCGATCGTCCTTTTCCCTGCAGATTCCATTTGTATTTATTACGTTGTTTCGTCTGTGTTCAAATACGTCTCTTTAAAAAAAAAGAACTTAAAACACTTCAAATAAACAATGTTTACTCATTTATATATCAATTTTGATGAACACCAAAGAGAAGGGCAATTGTTCTCACCTTTACGAGATAGACACATTATTTTTATGGGTGTTTTGTGTTGAATTCTCTAAGAGGATTTATGAAAGTTCTTTATAGTTCTAAATTCAATGATCGATCTTACATGAATATAAGTGCAACTTCGTTTACCTCTAAAGACCTAATATGAATTTTCACTGACATGGGCAAAACTCTTACAAAATCTCGCTGTTTATTTTCACAATACATTTCCGAAGAAAGAAAAGAAAAGAAACTGAATCTAATCTCGTTGGACCCTGTCATGTAATCCGAATGAATCGATTTTGATGGTAAAATCATTCAAAAAACAAACAAACAAACAAACAAATCGTAGAAAGAACTGCACTTTTGATGGATCACAGTTGCTGAGTATCACATACATTGCCGAAATATAGGAAATTTCACATGTTGTGTATAAATTGATGTAACTGTATTCTATCGACCAAAAATATAAAAAAATGGAATGAAAAAACATGTATATTTGTAAAAACTAACCATGTATACATTACTTTACAGGGTTTGGCAGTTTATAAGGTACTGAAATTAACCAAAAATGGTGGCTGTGGCAAAAGACACGTATGATCACGGCCAATGTTCAGATGTTATCCCAACGTGCGATTGTAGTGGAAAACCCTGTCTCTCTGCCAACACACCGGCAAGACGCGAAAGGCAGGGCGTGGCAGGAAGATGTAGATCCCCTCCACCAAAGGGTAAGAAATATGTGGAGAGCTGTTGTATCACCCCTGAATGTAATATCAACGCTAAATGTAATATCGACCTTAAATGTACCACACCTTAACCCTAAATGTAATAACAACCCTAAATGTAATACATTCTAACGCTAAATGTAATAATCGAGTCAAGAATAATATTGCAAGAAAAAAACAAACAAAAAATATTTTGTGTACCCTCTCCACGACAAATTGCCCTAGTTTTGTGTCACTAAGTTGTAGTGATTGCCAGAAGTAGTGAACAATGTCATGAGGCTAATATTTCGGACAGTGATTTGCTGCCATGTCAATGTGTGACAGATATTCGTCATTGAAACACTATGATAATGAGGATTTATAAAAATTTTGCGAAATCTTTCTAAATCTTTCTAACTTCTAATTCTCTTATTCTCGTTTCATCAGTAGGCGTATGTGGGTTTTTTTTTTTTGCAATATCATTCATATTCAGAATTTCCTTGCAAAGAATTTTAGCCCACTTTTTTTTTCAACAAAACTGAAAACAATCATGAACACTGAATGAACATTGGAATACAAAATATTTGTGTGATTGTATGAAAACGGTAATAGATTTAAAGACTATGTCACATGGACGTAATTAACTTTGCAGCAAACAAAGGAATAATAAGACTGTGTGATTTTTACCTAGGTAAATAACAAAAACAAATCTAAGCAATTATTGTCGCTCTTGACTGCTATACAAAGTTTCGTCATATCCCCTACCCCCTGACCTTTTGCCCGATAGTCTGCATTGTTTACACTCTCTATAATGAGGTGTATTAAATTTAGGGTCGTAATTACATTAAGCATTAAAATGTATTACATTTAATAGGGTTGACATGAATGACATCTAGGATTGTTATCACATTTAACGTTAAAATGTATTACATTTAGAGTTGTTTTTACATTTAGCGTTAAGATGTATTACATTTAGGGTCGATATTACATATAGGGTTGAAATGTATTACATTTAGGGTTGTTATTACATTTAGGGTTGATATTACATTTAGGGTTAAGATGTATTACATTTAGGGTCGATATCACATTTAGGGTTAAAAAGTGTTACATTTAGGGTCGATATTACATTTAGGGTTGACATGTATTACATTTAGGGTTGTTATTACATTTAGGGTTGACACGTATTACATTTAGGGTTGTCTCCGGTTATTACATTTAGGGTTAAAATGTACTACATTTCGGGTTGACTCAATTATTACATTTAGCGTTAAAATGTATTACATTTAGGGTTGTTATTACATTTAGGGTTAAGGTGTATTACATTTAGGGTCGATATTAAATTTAGCGTTGATATTACATTTAGGGGTGATACAGCTGTCACAAACCCCATGTTTACCATCGATCCAGCACACCGGCATGTGATTGATTCGACACTTGACAAGTCATGTCTTAATCCGTCGGCCGTCTTTTTTTCTCACAAATCCAGTTTCCTCTCCACTCCACATTACATTCTCGATTCTTAGTTTATTTGGTTCACTCTCTATTTGATTTGGTTAGATTTACTTTTCCATGATAATCACAAAAGATGTAAAAACAGTGACACATTACAAAACATTACTACAATTATGTAAAAAAAAAACAGTTCATGAACTTGAATAGTTTAAACATAATTATAAGGTAAAGAAGTAAAGATTACTCAGTTCATATAAAAGAAAAGTAACTAATCAATGGTTATTCAACCAAGCAATGATAGAAACTACTACAACTAATCATTAGATCGCGAAATCCAGAAATTTGTGTAGATCAGAGTTTCGCATAACAAATTAAGAAACTTTGAAATACCATCATTAAAATATTTCTTTTTCATTACTCACTGTTTTTCATGGAAAGTCTATCAATCAGTGTATTTCAATATAACTCACTAGAATTATATACAAGTCTTTCTTCATTTGCCTTTCTTTCTCTCATTCTATAAGTGCACTTATGATGAAAATGTAAATAAGTGTGTCAACAAATTTAGATATATATTTGTTTTTGTCAGCTGATATGTAATGTTTTTGTTATTTCAATTTGGAGTACTTTGTGTATGCTTCGGTCCATGTTATGACAAGTGATGGTTTAAATGTATTTTACTTTTTTTCTCAAGGACTCCCGCTACGTTAATTGCCACATAAATACTCAACGATGATCTTGGTTTTAACAAAAGATTACAAAAACAATGCTTCATCTAGAAAAAGGGAAGTGTTAAGACTGCACTATGAATTGTTAACTGTGTGTGACTGAGTGTGTGTGTCTTTCTGTATGCATTTAAGTTATGAATACTTTCAAAATTTGGTTTGACTTTCGCCCTCAAAGGTCATATGGCGCAGCAGACCTAATGCGAGAGAAGAACAAAGGGAAAATGATATTTCAGTTTAGGATGAATTTTTTCAACAAAAAAATATGTAAAATCAACAGGAAAAATAATGAAATGGGAAAAAAACAAACAAAAATTTTGGAAATTTGAAGCTCTTGAACACCTCTGACCTATACTATGAAAGCTCGATTCAGACTGCGCATCTTCAATAGCGAATCTTTCACGGACCTCCATGAATTAACCATTCTGGATCATTGCAGCTGCATTGCCTACAGAACATTGGTGGTATTCGGATTACTTATTGCACTCTTTCATGATATTGTCCCTTGTTTGTTTGTTTTTTTAATCCACGAATACTGATATTGTTCGTGGAACTGCATACTCAAGTATATCAACTCTTCCATTGAATATTCACAGTGCATTTTTTCACCAACATTTTTGGATCCAGGCGATGATCCGTATCATGGACCTACAATATAGCTCCATGTCTAGGTCGACAATAAAATTTACAATTGCTTTGTCCTTCCCTCGTTCGAAACATCCCAGAAGATTATTTCTTTTCTATTAAAAAAAAAACCATTTGTGACAGATAGGCAAACACACGAACAAACGCCTATTTCTGTGCGTATTTCCATTCCTCTTACCATGGTTCACAACTGTATGAATTCATGCATGTCATGAAAGCGAGTTAGAAATTAGTAGACGCCCTCTGTAGGCCAGTAACGTGTCTTTGTACGTAACCGTTTGCGTCTGCTGAACATTAGTTACCTATACTTTCTAGTTGTGAATAATATATGAATAAAATATGAATATAATTGCGACTTCGTTTACCTCCTGTGAACACACAAAATAACGCAAATTTTATTCCCACAAGCATGCATATCCAAATAAGCATATACTGTCAAGCTTACATGGGGCAATTTACTCGTGAATTCTACTTTTTTCGCATTATTGTGTGAATTTCGCTTCTCATCGACCATCAAAAACTAACCACGACATTAAAATCCTGTCTGCACCAATGTCATAAATTCTTGCGAAAGAGCGTATTGATTGTCGACGGTTCGTGGAGGGATCTGGTGTAGGCTCCTTACCCGGGGACATCGCTACCATGCTAGTAACCATCTTATGCAAATCGTTAGCCGAATGGCACCTAAGCATTCACTTGCACCGCACTCATTGAGTGCAACATTCGGCCACTTCCTCTCAGGAAAGCGAGCCACACTAGATTACCCGATTTTCCAATGGAAAGAGAGGTAACTCTATAAACGCTCAGAAGAGCAGTTCGCGTGTCTAAAGGGCCCTAATCGGGCTTGACATATACGTATGTCGCTGACGATGGTGTGTATGTGGTAACTGGAAGGGATGTTGGTGCCTCCCCACCGGGCCTATAAACCGTCCGACATTTTTTTTTTTTTTCAGTCATAATCATTTTCAATTGCTTCTTGAGTGCATAGTTCCCTCCCAATTTGTACTCTTTACATGTGGCGTGTGGTAGTTATAAACAATCATTGCATATCACCGCACCGATCTGCATCAATTTATTGTGCAAGAACATTGTTCTTCCATGATCCAGAAATTAAATACAATTTGTTTACTTCCATTTCAAATCCTAAAAGGCAGGGTCTGGGGTAATTGGCCAGGGGTAGTTGCCTAGACCTCATAAAACCTATTAGTGATACATGATAAAACATGCTGACAAAAATAAAAAATAAAAATAAAAAATTGCAAGCACAAATTGTTACAGATGACAACAACAGGAAATACGCAATAAATTGGAGAGTTGTGTGCGTGTAAAAAGTCAGTAAGTCCTGTAAGCACGTGTATACAGGTTATTTAGAAGTTGAATTAACAAAAACAAATTATTTTACAGAGATTAATTGCAGATCAAGTTTCAAGTTTTTACTTGAGAAAATACACAAAATATTATTTTAAAAACCCTAGACATAGACATATACAAAGGCTTAATTGAAATCATCCGGGTTTATTGCATTCCAAAGAGATGGACCTGTATGACAAAGGGTTTCTGTGATCTCGTACTAGAAATTCCCATTGATGAATTACATTTGAGCTCCGTGTATTATGCATAATTATGTAGGCCTATGGAAGTAACGTGATTCATGATGTAAAAGGAAAGTGCATTGGTGCAAAAACGTTGTATTTAAAAAGTTATTTGAAATGTATGCAACTTGAGCGTTTTCGATCGTTAAATAACAAATATAACAAGGTAAAATAAAAGCATTATAAAGGGAAAGTAAGACAACTAAGAGTGGTAATCCCAACTTCAAACGATTTAAAACAGCAAAAACTGCGCAAATTTTCTCCATCGATTTTCGATATATATTCACGCAATCCATATTGCCACCTACTGAATTGATCGTCACTGAGTTATGGACTTTCCATATATTTTTATGTCATTTGTTAATTGCACATTCCTTTTTTCTTTTGAAATTAAATATAATTAATTCTATCTACAGTTGATTGCACTGAAACCGCTTCATAATACCAAACAAATTATCGTTTGCAGTGAAGATTGGAAAGCAGTCGTCAGAGACGACATCTATTTCAATAACTTATTTTCTTGCATTTTAAGAATTACAACAAACATTTCAAGAATTACACCAAGTAATGGCATAAACGTGTATATATCAAATAAGAAAAGTATATGATTATTTCAAGAATGGGTACAAGAGTCTTTAAATAGTGCAGGTGCTGTATAGATAGCTTCATGCAGTATATGCTATAGGCTTGTCCTCTTCAAAAAAACAAACAAACAAGTAAACTAACAAACAAACCCAAAACAACAACCAAACCTATGAAAACACTGCAGCTTTGTTTTTAGTGTAATACAGCACCATGTTCAAGTTGGCGTATGTAGATACATGCAGCTAAAAAGGAAACTGGATATGTAAGGTTTCATCAAAATTGACCCATTATATAAGAAAGTTACGCAATTTTACAGTTTCAAAATAATATAAATACGTAACATCCAATTGAAACAACATCATGAGAATTGATGTGATTAGATAAGGGAATATATCACGACCTCACATGACCTCATTTTACCTTCACATAAAACATAAAGAAAATAGAAAAAATTATAATCAAAACGGTGTTATGTTGCAATAGCAAAGCAATGATGATCTTGCATTTTTGAGTGTTACGAAATTAATTTTTTTTTGATTGCCATTTTGATGACCATCTTGAATATAATTATATGAAAACCCTCATGGACGCAAGACTTGCATCAACTACGTCCATATTTAGCTCCCTCGAAACAAGGTAAGCCATCGACTTATTTCCAAGTCATTTACCAATTATTTACAGCCATTTTAGATATCTCAAAATCCTCAAGGAAAGATTTGCCTCATCCGGACTCGGATTCAGTTCCTTCGAATAAAACTTTAACATCGTTTCAATTTTTAACCATTAAAGAAATATATGGGAAATTTAATTCTTGGCGGACATCTAAATGATCTCAAAACCCTGAAGGAAACGAACATAGCACCATTCAGATTCGGATTTATCACCCGCAAAATAAGTCAGAGATCAACCCTTGGTTTTTTTTTTTTCAAATTTTCACTACTTAAAAGAAAATCTTTAGGGATTTCGGATTTTGGCGGTCATTTTGAAGTTCATGTTGAATATCTCAGAAATCTGAAGAATGCAAGATTTTTGTCATCCAGATTCCGATTCGGCACTCTCGATTATAGGTGAAAACGAGAAGCAAACAACAATAGTAATAACAACAGCAAAATTGGACAGGCGATGAAGTGCAGTATGTATAAAGCCTCCGGCACCCATATTATTATTTCGTGTTTTGGGTTGTCGCGATATTGGTTAATCTGCTCAGTGATCACAATGAATTCCATAGATCTGTACATGACACTATCTTTTCACTTTACAACTACAAGATGCTAAATTATATAAATCTTCTGAAATGACACTTTTAGTCTGGTAACAGTATAGGTCTTCCACTATTTCATTTGTCAGATTTTGCTCGGAGTCAAAGTGACCGTGATGATACTGTACAGTCAGTCCGCAGCGCGTGCGATAATGAGGCACGAACGACAATTTTATTCAGAATCACGTTTGCGCAGTTTGTGCCCTTGAGACTGACGAGATTTCGCGATACTTTGCGAAAGTTTTTGCAGTGGTCGCAACAACAGCTTTCATAGCTTTCGCAGTGCATTGTTTGACCCAGGATGATTGGGTAGGTTATAGGGCTGATTATGCTCATTAATTTGATACCTAATTTCCCTATTTTTGATCTCAATATAGTAGTCCATTTTAGCATCAAAGTAAACGATTATTTTGCCAGTGTTCAAGAAGCTTTTAGATCATAGTTTGATGTTTTGCTAGTTCCTGACTGGTATTGAAAATAGATCTCAGTAATTTCTTCGATTTCACAATCGTGAAACGTGAGCGAGTATGATCAATTAAAAAACGAAGAGGGGCACCATTTTTAAGGTTGTGAATTTTCCTGTTGAAAACAAGGCAAATTATGTTTTCTTACCGGAAGTGGGGTAGTGAATGAACACGCGTGGAGAGTGTTGTTGATACCCAGACAATGGTCGTGGACAATGACCAGGATTGGAATGCTTCATGAGGAATTCCACTATCGCAGCTAGTCTTTGTTCATTCTGAAATGGTAAATGTGTGTAAGCACATGGAAACATGTGCTTACTTCTTTCATGTGCATGTATTTCACCCTGTGTCAAGAATTCAGACTAGCAGTGCTCAGGGCAATCCACATGAATAAGTGATAAAGCATTCATGTGCCTTGCAGCAGAGCTCGAAACAGGTGGTAGCCAGGTCCATTGTTCAGGGTCATTGTAAGGTCACACTCACATACACATCATTGGTTCCTGTGTAAAGTTCAAGTTCTGTATAGAGAGTGAAAATTCGATCACAATCTGGAACCTAACATTTTTAAAAAATCATGGATTTTATGAAACTAATATGGGCGGTCATTTTCAAATTACCTCCAACTCAATTGTACACTATTTAGCTATTACTCATATCAATGACACTTTTATCTGATACATAGTTTTTGAACTTTAAAGATGAAAGCTTTTCTCAAGGAATTTGAAGGGACTATAATATTATGGGTGCATGTACAGGAAATATGTGGGGTTTTTTTTAATGAAAGGAATTCGTAGTCTGGCTTTGCGGACCCTTGGACAGAGTTTAAGCAGAAGAACATGCCTTGTAAATTTGATGGATGACAGGGTATAGCTCACTTATCCAGGTTAGTGAAGATAAAACACCTCATTTCTCCCAGATATTTTACAGAATTTTTGGAATCTTGAATTTTAACACACGTCTCTATGGGGAATTATTTACCCGTGTGAGCCCTATTAGCGCTATCTGTCGAAGTGCTAGCCTTTTGCAAAGGCAACTCGCAATGATTTGTGGACGTGCACAGTAAATCGTTGTGTGCGAGTCCACCGCTCGCTGCTTGCTAGTCCACAAATCATTGCGAGCAGCCTTTGCAATAGGCTGCCGAGTCCGAATGAATCGATTTCGATTATTAAATCGTTCTGAAAAGTGCTTGTAGAAGGAACCGTACTATGATGGACAGATATGTACAGGTACGTATCATATACTGTGTTGGAAAATTGGAAAATACCACATGTTGCGTATATAGCCTACAGTGACTAAACTGCTAAACCCAAAGTAAAAGAAAAATGGAAAAAGAACTCGCAATGTCAGAAAAATAACCATGTATACATTTATTTACAGGGTTTGGCAGTTTATAAAGAACCGAAAACACTAGAGCACTTGGCGGCTACGTGAGAAGGGCTATTGACATCGGCCAAAGTTCAAGTTTCCCCAGACGTGCCGGAATAGGGGGATACCCGCCTCTGTATCAATACGCCGGCAAGATATAAGATGCGGGATAATCAAGGAGATCTGAATTTACCTCTCTGGTGTACGATAACGCCAAGCCTGCACAAAAGTTGCACGAGCTGCGAAAGTACGATGAGAGGTGAGAGACTCTTGGTGTACACAATCCACAATTACTGGTATAGGATTAAGGAGGAACTTGAAGAGTCATTCCCTAATCCGTCTGCCGTCTTTTTGCCACAAATTTACTTTTTCTTTTCACTTCCACTCCACATTAAATTCTCGATTCCCAGTTTATTTGTTTTGACTAGATGTTTTTGTTTGATTCAATTTTTCATGATGATTATGAAATAATGATGCTCATACAATGACACATCATTATTATAAATATGTGAACAATGCATTTCGTATTAGCGGAACAGTATGAGCCAAACAATTTGTTGAGTTGCTTATAAGGATTGCTCTAATTGGTTTTCTGTTTTCCTAAAAAACCATGAGTAATTATCACTTTGCGATGTAATTAGCCCTGAGATTGAGCGATCACTTTTAGTATGGTCATAACTACGTTCATGGGGTAATACCAAACCACCGCCAGGTAGTTGTCAGCCGAAGTTGTATGAAGTTACGTGAAGATGAATTCATTAGAGACTTACAGCATATAAGGTGTCTTGGAGTGACGTGCTTGGGGAAAGAGATGTAGTAAAGAAAAAAAAAACATATGAACTTTGTGTCTCTAAATTCATTTTTATTCTCAGTAATCATGCTCCAGTTCGGAAAAGCCTGTCCGACAGAAGAAGACACCATGCATGAATAATGATGTAATAAGTAAGATTCGAGAAAGAGACCAGAATGAAAAAGCAAATCAAAAAGTCTTGACCTAATCTTCATTGGGATTGTATGAAAAAGAAAATTTACATCCATGATTAGAACGGCAAAACGATTCTACGTCTCAAAATTGATTGGAGACAAGGATGAGGCCAGACTCAATTTTGGGATCCCTTTGGGTTTTTGTTGTATATCAACAATTTATCTAGATCTGCTCAAAATTTGGAATTTACACTTTATGCGGATGATGCAACACTATTATTTTTTACCTAGTCACTATAGACACTCTAGTTTACAAGAAAATTTAGAAAGTGAACTGAATAAATTAATAACATGGTTTAAGGTAAATAAACAGATTACTATATTTGATAAAACATATAGATATGTTCCTTGATATAATAGATCAGATGAAGTGAATGATTATATCAGAAAATGTTGTACTTCTATTATTGATTGGCATAGTATATGTAAATCTGATAGTGTTTATTATGTGGGTATGTATATTGATGAGAATTCAGAGTAGAATATACATGAAGAATATGTAGATAATACAGTTTCAAAGAGTATAGGCATTTTATATAAACTTCAATATTATTTACTTTTTATCTACTCTTCTTATTTTGTACAATTCTTTGGGGGTACAATATTTTACCTACTAAGATTGTATTCTAATTTGGGGCAACTGTAATTCTTCAAAGATGAATTCATTACTGAAGTTACAAAAGAAAGGAGTACGTACATGCACAGGTAGTCACTATCTTGCCCACTATGCAATATTGTTAGAATTGTGCATTTTGAAGATTTTTGAAGATTTGAAGATATACTGCAAACTTTGTTCTTTTTTAATTTTCAAAACTTTTTTTTCCTGTATTTTATTGATCAGATCAAAAAACATTGTGCTTTTTCATAAATCATATGACATATACATTTTGACATCACAAAACAAACATATGATAGTAATATTACCAGGCGTCTGATCCTTTCTTCTTTTTTTTTTGGACTATACTCTGTAACACATGTTAACACCAATAACTCTAGAATCGTATACACAGAAAATGAGGGAAAAGAAAAAAAAATAGCCTTCAATGGAAACACTAAATATTACCAAGGACAAGACAAAACAAACCAAAGGTGCAAGAACACACACTACAAACTTCAACAACAACAACAAAAAAAAACAACAAGAAAAACCAAAACAAAGGTACTACATAACATTCACCTAGCTCATTTATGCACTCTCCGTAAACTTCCTCTCTACAATAACATATACTCCCAGCCCTGGGCTGAAGATGGAAAGTCTCCTGTCCCTGCTCCCGGCGGCCTGGGGGATGGTATTCGACGCTACAATCTTCGGGATGATAATGCAGAACAGAACAATTGTTTTATAAACATAAACTGCAGTGAACGCCATGACAAGTGAGAGAGAGAGAGAGGGAGGGGGAGGGAATTAGAAAAAGGAGTATAAACCGCGGTGAGAAGGAAAGGACCAACTGAGCAAGGGAAAGGAAAAAAGGGGGAAGGGCATTTGACTTTCCATAAAGATATAATTTGTTCTATTTTTCTCCATTTTGCCCCATGCAAATCAAATTTATTTTTGCTTTTAGCTATTTCTTCTAAAATCAAACTACCTTTTTTACATATTGCACAAAATGTTGCCTTTGGGGACATAAACTTTGATACTTACAGCTTAAAATAAATTGTTTACCTATTATTATCATTATTATGAAATTGTACGAAAAAACAAAATCGTTCCTCGGCTGTATAACACCCTATAACACCTTTTGACATAAAAAACAATTGCAAGGAATCAATTTTCCTTTTTTTCCCTCTTTAAACAGTTATTCCCAGAATACAGACACCTTCCGGCAATCAAAAACAAATGTTCTATTGTCTCCGGTTCCCTTTTACAGAAGGAACATCTTGAGTCATCTTTTCTCCCTATTCGAACAAGCCACGAATTAACGGAGATCAAACTATTCAGTATCTTATATTGCGTTATTCTTATTTTTATATCAATTGTCAAACTAGCAGGTAATTTGAAAAAGGATTGAACATCTTCAAATCCAATGTCATACATAACATTAGAACGATCAAAAATACAGATTTTCCAGGGTTATTCAAAGGCAGATATATATCATATAAATGCTTTGTTGTTACGCTATGTAATCCAACCATCTACCCTTAATCCAAATTGAAGGAAAAAATATTTAGCGGTTTAATAAAGGGGTGATAATCTTGACGAAGAAAAAAAAAAAGCTTCCATTCACTTGGCATCTTCTTGAAGCAATCAAGAAGAGTGAAATACTGAGTAAACTGCAAACCTCTACCCTTACAATCCTTCCAACGCAGAGGTCGGTCGTATCCATCTAACATATCAGTTACCTTAAAAAAAACTTTCTCTACTATATGTGTGTTAAACATAGACTTCCCATGAAACAAAATGTATTTATTATTCCAGATTATTCTATTGGGTATGCTTAATTCTCTGTTCTGAAGGAGGGACCAAGTTTCTAATACCTCTAGAAACCATCGTGAAACATTAATCTTTAACTTTAAAACATCAAAGTTGCAGAAGAACAAAAATTTTCCTCCTACAGATGCTAACAATTTTAAACAAATGGATTTCCACCCTTTTGAACATGACCCAAATACTATAGTAACCTCTGCACCCATTTTATTTTTTGAGCTTGCATCATTGACTTTAAACAGCACATTTTCAAACCTCCCTTCTCATAATCTTTTACTAAAACATCGAACCTTATTCTATCTGGGCCTCTCCAAATAAATTCACGTCATGTATAAAAGAATCTGGCACTGAAACTGTACTTGCGATATATAGCAACTGAGATAAAGCATAAGTCTTAACAATCTGAATTTTCCTGTAAAGGGATAAATCTCTATATATCCACCTATACAGTTGAGATTCAATATTCATCAAAATTATTTATAATTATTGTGCCTTCCGGTCATGAAAAGAGTACGAAATATCTATTCCTAAAACAGTGAGAGCAGATACAAATCCTACATTCCTAAATTGTTGCACGTCCGTCTCAGGTGCAGTAGTAAACACAGATGGACCAATTCGCATCACTTTTGTCTAAATATCATAATAAAATTTTGTGTTAAATTCTACCGTTCATGCTTATGATACGCGTAAAAGTAATCTCATTCATCAACCTTTTGTAAGAACTCAAACTGCCCAAAATTCATTTGTATATGTTTGTATTAGAGAATGGAATAATTTGCCATTGAGAATTAGGTCAACCTCAACACTATCCGACCTTAAACGTACATGTCGCATTTATCTTGAGGGAAATTTGTAAAACAAGAATTGATCAGGGAAGCTGAATTTAAAAGTATAGTAAAATATAAAGTATCTTTCTGCAATTTCATGTGAACTACATGTATGTGCATGAACGTTTTTGTGACACGTGTTTGTGTGATTGAATGTGTGTGTGTGTGTGTGTGTGTGTGTGTTCTTGCGTTGCATCTCTCCTATGTAAATATGTTACTATTATACTTCTTGTTAATATGTTTAAAACTTTAGTATGTTTTGTTTTATATGTTTATCCGGGACCCCTTTTTTACAAGCTCTGCTTCTTTTGGGGTCCCAAACCATTCATTATTCTTAATGCTGTATCCTTTTGTAAAAATCTAATGTCAAATGTTTAATGAATTGGTTAAATAAACTTGAACTTGAACTTGAACTTGAAATGATAAAGACGAACAGATCATCTAAAATCTTTGCAGATTAGGAAAAACTGTGATATCATCTTGTACACTTAACTTTATTCCCATAATTTCTGGGCTAGATATAATATGGAGTGCAAGTGTCTCTATGGCTAAAATGAACATATAAGGTGACAAAGGATCGCCTTGGCAGACGCCCCTCCCAATCCTAAAATACCCAGTTGACCTATTATTATTCAAAACACAACTTTCTATATCATTATAAAACACATACACAAATCTACAAAATTGTTCTCCAAATTTAAAGAATTTCAACACTTCAAATAAATGTTGATGATTGGGGGAATGAAAATTTTTTTTTAAATCAAGGCTAACAACAAAACCACAAATATTTTTAAATCTAGAATTAAAAAGTGTCTCTGAAACGGTGCGAACCACTTCACCTATATATCTATCTTTGATGAAGGCTACCTGGTCCGAATGAATAATATTAGGTAAAACCTTCTTTAACCTCATCGCTAACACTTTCGAACATAGATCTTGTAATCAACGTTTAATAAAGTAATCGGACGGTAATTCTATCAACGTTATCACTCCTTGTCGTTGCGACGAACATAATTTACCAGACATAAAACTGTAATTCATAATTCCTACGAAAAAAGCACCAAGTTTATCCCAAAATTTGATATAAAATTCTACCGTCAAACCATCATTTCCGGGGGATTTATTTTAAGCCATCTTTCTCAGAGCCGCCGTGAATTCTCTCAAATTTAAATATGAATCACATATATCGCGTTCTGCTGATGATAGTGATGGACTATCATCAGACTTTAAACACGAACAGTCTGTGAAAAATCCCATGTTCTTTTCGGGCTTCTTATACAACTCAGAATAATAATATGTCATATATTTACTAATAGCATCACTATCATCCAAAAAGTCTTCTCCTTTCTTCAACACATTAATACCTGTATAAATCTTATTCACCTTTTCCAGATTGAGAAAATAACTATTATTTTTCTTTCCATAATCAACCATATTTGCTCTAGACCTCACTATAATACCATGTGTAATGTGATTCAAATGCGCCTCATAATCATCTTTGACTTTTTCATATTCTTGAAGGAATTGATCTCCTTGCTCTTCTATCAACTTCTGTAAAATGTATAATCGCCTCTCTAACTCCTGTCTCTCCTCCCTCATCTTCTTTGCTTTTTCAATACTATATTTACTAGAAAAACAACGAATTTTATACTTCACGAAATCCCATGTACTCTCAAATCTTCAAACTCTATACTTTGGGACATCTCAGTACAAAATTGCTCATCATCACAGAGACTATTATTAAACTTCCAATTTGTGACATTAAAAATATTTCCTTGTTTTATTCTCAATCATTAAAATAATTACAGAGTGATCAATGCCAACCCCAGGAATAATATCAGTTTCCTTAACATAACTTTTAAGAATATCCGAAATCATCAAGATGTCTAATCTGCTTTGTATCAAAGGGTGGGACTGTCTCCATGTAAACCTTCTAACAAGGGAGTTTCTCCAAATATCTACTAAATCAAAATCATGTTGTATTTCAAAAATCACCTCTTGAATAACATTACACGCAGTCGGGTTACCTCCATCTCTATTCATATATCTATTCAAAAGTGGATCTAAATCCCCCCCCCCATTATAACAGCCAAAGAACTAACATCATTAAATGACGTCAAACGTTCATGTAGTTGCTCAAAATAAAGTCGCTGATCTGTGTGTTTGTCGCCTGTTGGCGCATAAATATTACAAAGTAAATATTCATTGCTTTCTATCTTCACCCGTAATAATATCCATCTTCCATTTTCCGAAACATGCTTATCAATAATATCAACATCTAACCTCTCTTTAAACAAAAATCATCACCCCGCAGCTATGTGAAGATCCGTGTGAAAATATTGCCTTTCCTCCCCATTGTTTTGTCCATTCAGTAACGTTGTCTTCAAGACTATACGTCTCCTGCAAAAACATAACATCTGCCTGTTTGTCTTTACACCATGAAAACACTTTAATTCTTTTAGAATAAGACCGTATACCTTTAACATTCAAAGATATAAAAGTCAGCTTTGTGTCCTCAAAAAAACTTTCCATAATGACATATAATCACTTTCAAATACAACCTTATTATCACGCCAATGTAATCAAGAATTAGCGAGAGGGAATATGAAGTTGAAACTACCGTTGTGACCCACTTTTTCATCAAAAATCAAACTTATGTCTATAAAAAGCCGCAGGATAAAGATTACACAATATCTCAATCCAAGGGATGATATCAAACCAACCAGTTTCCCATGACACCATACCCCAAAGCGCTTTGACACTGATCCGCCAACGGCGTCCAAAAGGAAAGCAACGCACAATTCGTACCATTTAATTGCACATTATTTGAATATGAGACCATTCTGAAGCAAATAATTTTCACACAACAATAGATATATACTGTACTCTGAAATGAATCCCACAAGGATTGGAACAATCATCCTCCAGCATTCCAACTGATTCCCACTGATCAGTTACTAGCCATCCCCTTTAATTAATTTGGCTTAAAGAAACAGACATCTTCCTACAGCTTTGTACTTGCTTGAAATTCCATACCAAGTGATACACGTTCATGTTCAAATACACGTGTTTATCGTGGTTATTCAAAATATCTTTCAAAAAATCTCTCTTTTTTCAGATACCAATTGTCTCTTGTCACCATCTCCCCCGTAGTGTGTAATGTGTTCTCCATTATTGCACTTGTGTTACCATAATTAACTGTTGATTGTGCCTATATTATGCTGTCTAGAGGACTTCCCCCACAAGGACCCTGAGCCTTGTCGTTAAATCTTCTGTTTACTTCACATTTCATATCAACTCTAAGCAAAGGATTGATTCGAGAATGTAAGAAAGATACGATTCAGTATATCCTATGGATTGTATTTGTTGTATATCTTAATTGAAATAAAAAATAAAACTCGAATAGATAAAACAAAACAAAACGAAAGAAAAATCTGTAAATTCAACAGGAAACTTGTTGAAAGTTGGAAAAACAGAAATTTTGGAAATATAAACTTCCTGAACTGCGCGGACTCATACCATGGGAGCTCAATTCACAATTCACTGAGGCTCCCTATATCGAAGGGCATCGCAACCCTGATACGGCATGGAGTCCATGTGGTATGTCGCTGATTATAGTGGTGATGGTGATGATGAAACAGCATTTATATAGCGCCATTTATCCGTAGAAACATTCAAAGGCGTAGTGAGCATATGCACTAACTGGATGGTATGTTAGTGCTTCCTCCGACCATGTAACCGTCCGACCTTTTTGTTTTTAATCATTCCCATACCACACTATGGGAAAGAGAGGAAAAAATTCTGCAGTGCTAATAGTTATTTAGTATAGACCACATACAGGCTCGAAAGGTTCAGCGCCAACGTGTGTAAAAAGATTTTTTTATTATAAAATTATGAGTTGATCGAGAATGTATATAGTGATGAAATATCAGCGAAAATCTCACAAAGTCTATTTTTAACATTGAGTGAAGCCAATTGTAGGAGTATGATGAATAAAAGGTTACTGGCACATAGATGTGCATTAAAGTCTGCCCGCCGAGTGTGTTCATAGTGTGTCTGGCACGAGCCTTCAACAAAACAAGTTGAACTTGAAGCCATTTTAAAGCCCTCCCTCAAACTCATGTAGACTCGTCCTGTGAAGGAATTTACAAAGTTGGCTCTGAGCCTGACACAAACAGCAGGAAAGAGGACAAATTGTTGTTTTAGGGCCTGGAATTGACGTCATCTGCATTACTCACCGATATCAGACCCCGCGTACTAGGCGCACCTAACTTGTCTCATCTAAGTATAAAAGAGTTCATAATCTGTTGATTTCTTTGGTATATTCTTTTTGAGATAAAGACAGGTCACGAAGTAAACGTAGCCTACCTTCTTTTTCATTGCTACATGCACTCTTTTTTTTTTGTTAACACAATAACTCGTGTAAGATCTTACACATTAATTATTTGATTAGATTTTACGGTAAATAATATTCATTCTGATGTGAAGTATTTTGTAGCTCTTTTATTTCTTGTCTGTGAATGTTCTCACAATTTCTTTTATCTCTTTTTTTTTTCTTTACGCAAGTCAATACCGATTTATCGGTTTACCCATTCATATCAACTTTATTCTATTTAATACTTTTTACTCAAATTTCTGTGGCTTCTGTTTATTTCATATACTGTTTGAGATTTACTTTTCTGTGACAAAAAGTATATATGAAGAGCTTGCTTCCAAAAGGCGCTAAATCCATCATTTTTTAATTGATTTTTGAAGGCAAACTCTTCATATATAAACATCTATTCTTTGTGTTTGCTTGCCTTAACTTAATCAGAAAGGCCACGGTATTTTTCAGTTCGCAGTATTTTTCTTCGTTACAACACACTGACTTTGTGTTACTAGGTGTACGTAAATGTTTTGTGTTAATGAAATGGAATGAAATGGAATGAAATGGAATGACACATTTTAGTTGTTGTTTTTATCTTTTAAGTCGTATCTATATTCTAGATCTATTAATGGATTAAGTGCGATACGCCGGCTTCTTTTTCTTCTTCTTAATCTTCCTGTTCAATTTGGTTATTTTCATCACTGTCTTATACACATAACCCCATTTGTCTTTTTTTATTGTTCCAATGATTTGATTATAATCATTAATATAGACTTATGCCACTTTCGTTTGACGTTGTAAGTGAAACTCTGATGATATATATATATATATATATATATATATTTTTTTTTTTTTTTTTTACTGTAATGAGCCATTTATCATATTCCTTTGTATTTATTTCGCTTGATATACTGGAAGTTTTGATTGTACATGTATGTGCTCTCTGGAACATGGATCCCATGGAGGACCAGCGGCGTCATGTTGGCATAGTTGAATATTGGCAATCCATCCGGTGTTTGTTTTATACGGAAGATAGATACTTCTCATACTTCCTTTCCCACTACTGCTATTACTACTACTACTACTACTGCCACTACTATTATACTACTACTATGCTACTACTACTACTACTACTACTGCCACTACTACTATACTACTACTATGCTACTACTACTACTACTACTACTGCCACTACTACTATACTACTACTATGCTACTACTACTACTACTATGCTACTACTACTACTACTACCACTATAGTACTACTTCTACCACTAATATTAGTACTATAGTACTACTACTAAGTACTAGTACTACGACTATACTACTACTACTACTACTACTACTACTATGATACTAATACCACTACTATACTTACTACTACGACTACTAAGTACTAGTACCACGACTATACTACTTCTACTACTACTCTCTAAAAAATATCGAGTGAAAAGTTTCACTCGTTTTAGAGTGAATACAAAAAAGAGTGAATTTAGAGTGAAATTGGAGTGAATTTGGAGTGAAAATGTTCATTTTCAATCGTTTTAGAGTGACCTCAGGGATCACTCCAAAATCTTCGAGTGATCCCTGAGGTCACTCCAAATTCACTCCAATTTCACTTTAAATTCACTCTTTTTTGTATTCACTCTTTTAAGAGTGAATATTTTCACTCGATCTTTTTTTAGAGAGTACTACTACTTCTATACTACTACTACTACTATTATCTTACTACTATTACTATGCTACTACATACTGCTATGCTGTTACTACTACTACTTCTACTACTATGTACTACTATTGTTACTTCTACACTTGTACTACTACTACTACTGCCATTACTACTAAACTACTACTACTACTGCCATTACTACTAAACTACTACTACTACTATTACTACTACACTCCTTTAATGCGCGCTCTGAACTGACGGCTGTACGTAACCAGGGAGGTTTCCCACCTCCCTGACGTAGCCGTGGACCTGTGCTAGAAACCTGTTACCAAATTATCGATTGTTCTCAAGTCAACGATCGATCTTGCTACTCATGAATAAAACATGAATATAAGTTTGCCCCCCTTAACTCACAAAACATCGGCAAACATCATTTTTATACGCTTTAGACTGCATGTCCAGATACGCATTTATCAGGTGAAAACTTAGATGGTGCAATGTACTCGCGAATCTACTTATTTCACTTCATCATGTGAATTTCGCTTCTCGTCAAAGATCAAAAACTAACCACGAAATCAAAAGAACGGCTGCACAAGTGTTATAAATTTTTGCGCAGTCGAGAGTACTCGGCGGCGAGTAAAATGGCTGCAGGGAGGTCTCCTAACCCATGGGACATCCTATCCCTTATCCGAAAGCAATCTATCGTACGGTTGCAAAAGTCGACGTCCCTCGCATTTTCCGATTCGGAAAGGAGAGGGAAATAAACAATGACGTTGCAAACCGAAACCGATGCTTGCGCGGAAATGTGGAAAGGGGATGTTGGTGCCTCTTCTGGCCTTAAAACCGCCCGACTTTTTTAATCATTTTTTTTAATGCCACTTTCCTTATTAATTGTATCGTTCTCTCCCAACTTGTAAATACCTACTGTATTTTCCATCTGCTACCATGGCTACCTGACAAGAAAAATACCGCATTGCATCAGATCGAACAGCACCAATCACATTCAAATAAAACAAAATGCATATTCTTGCACTCGCAGAAACATAATCCAGAAATGGAAGACAACATCCAAAGACACAATTTATTTCAATATTTTGATACAAAACATATCATCGTAAGAATAACAATGGCATGAAACGCAAAGAACAACAATGTATACAGCAAATAAGAAAAGAACGTAATTATTGCAATAGTGGCAAGAGTCTTTCAATAGTGCAGGTGCTGCATAGCTTCGTGCAACTCAACTGCAAAATAGGCTTGTCTTCTTTTTCTTTTTAAATGCATGTTTGACAAGTTGAAATGTAATGCTGCACAATTTTCAAGTTGACTTTCACAAACAGAAAAAAACAACAACCAGATGGTAGGGGATTCACCACAATTGATCATAAAATTACAAAATTTGACCTTTTTTTGCATTTTATCACAAATAATATTATGTTACAAACTGTATTGTTTGTGTAGCATACACATGAAACATTCAAATTAGATAAGGTGATGACATCATGATCTCAGAAGTCTCCATTTATCCTCTAAAGAAAGTGAATCGTCATAAAACAACCTCTTTCATAACATGGAAAAGAAAAGAAAACTTTAATCTTTAGAATCAAAAAGTTGATCGGCAACAGGTTAGCAATGATGACTTTTAAGGCGATAAGAATTGTTAGCTGTTATGTTATTGACATATGACATGAGATTTTTCAGATTTGTTGTTATTGTTGCGTGAACTGAGAAGGCTGCGATCAATAAATCCCCTTCCTGTTTGCTGTAAACAATCAATTGTAAGCATTTCCTCTCTAAGTAGTTTCATCCCCCTATTCATATGGAGATCGTTCTTTTGTTGTTGCAGCGCCGATATTGTGGAATACAGTATAGGTGCAAGATATACTTAGGGCTGAAACAGACTCTAATAAAGCAATCTGTTTAATCCTTGAAAACTTATCTCTTTCTGATGAATAAGTAAGAGGAAAGTCTGGTTAAGAGCATATAGAAAATCTTCTAGATTGTTATGTACTGTATAAATATAAATGTAGTATTATTATTATTATTATTTTTATTATCATCATTACAATTATTTGCATTTTGTATCTAAATGAGAAAATGATTTGATCAATTTACTTGTAAAAACTGTGTGCGTTGTATTCTGGATTTTTAAAAAAAGTTGCAGAAATAACTTGAAATCAAAACACAATAATATTACTATCATTTTTACCTCTTCTACTTCTGATATATGATATTATCAATTCCATCATCATAATTATCATAAATGAATTGAGGAATTATGACTTGAAGACATCATAATCTCGACTATTCTGCACATGTTTCTGCGACAAACATGTAAAGAGTTCGATAGCAAAACAAGACATCTCCATTCCTGTTAATTTGAAATATTTGTGATAAAAAAAAAAAGAAATACATGTATCACGAAATCTTTAAATCAAAACTTCAACAATATTCCTACTTATGTAACAAGTAAAGGCCACCGCACACTACACGATCAGACTGGTCTTAAAGTCTTAAGCCAAGCTGGGTCTTAAGACCAGTCGTACGACCGGACACCGCACACTATACGACCGAACCTTACGAGTAGGCTTACGACTGTAAAGCGCGCGCAGCGCGCACTGCGTGCGCTTGCATTTTACTGCATTGTGAATGGCTGAAAGCCTACGACCGGTCGCAGAAATTCAACATTTCAAATCTCTACGGCTGGCGCTAAGAACCAGTCGTACGACTAGAAAATGGCAAGACTGTGACGTCACACTTCTAGTCTTAAGGTCTTAAGACCGGTGAATCGGGGCAAAATCGTGTAGTGTGTGGCGGGCTTAAGATATCAGAGGAAAGATTCTAGTTTGCCCTATTTGATAGTGGACTTACTTTAAAATGCTTTAAAAATGGCGCTTAACCCGTTTTGCAATCAAACTTTTCATGTCAAACTTTGAACTTTCACAACGCTCTCATCTAACGTCCGATCCTAATAGCGAAACACCTTCCGTATACGATTCCTCTGATTTTTTTATGCTTCTGAAGTCAGAGTGCCTTCAAATGAAAAAAAAAAGTGGGCTCATTATTCACAAGACATTAATGTCCTCTCTGGAATGATTGATTTGTCATTTTTATTTGTATCACTACTACACCTCATGTCTTACAGTGAATCAGTTCTACACCATGTCCGAAGATGGTTATTATATACTGGTATTGCAAAACAGTGTGCTTCCTTCAAGCTCAGATTTGTAGATCCATCTCGAATAACGAAACTGGTGTAGAGATGATTACAACCGTGTTCACTAAAGGCATGGCAGTGATAAACAGTCTTTGTAATCTCGTGATTAATGTCCATAAAGAAGGATTATGCTTCGAAAGCATGGATGTGAAAGATAGACATTCGACTGTCTGCGAGAAATGGGCATTCCTAGAATTCTCCCTCAGCTTTTTAACCCTTGGCTTGATTCGCCCTGTTAACCATTGATTTTTCTCACGTAAATGTTTTATTTGGAGACGATAAGTGAAATGGTAGTGCAGCATGTGAGGAACTGAGCTCATCTCGACTCATGACTAGTAGAGACCACGTCCTCCAAGACCTGGCTCAAAGCAATTTTTTTTTACCGCCTTGTTGCTAAGCGGAATCTTATCACCCTTGACCACAATATCTACCTGCACTTGTAGTGATTCTAGCAGACTCAAGATCACCCGAATAAAATAGCAGTGTATATTTTTATGAATAGATAGATAGATAAATAGATAAATAAATAAATAAATAAATAAATAAATAAATAAATAAATAAATGAATAAGAAATGAATGAATAAATAGGTAGATGAATAAAAAGTGAATAACAAATGTGACTCTGCACCTCAAAACAAACAAAAAGTCGCCAGGCATGAAATTTTAGTTAAGACCATATTCTGAAAGAGCAGACTTTAAGCTTTAATATGATGTATAACTCAATCAAATGGACTCTCCTAACCTATCTAAATATTGGAAAGAAAGCACAAACTCAGGAAAAGTGTGAACTGAGAAAAGAGGCTCTGAAGTACAGTGTCTATTCAAGCGCTTAATCTTTACCAAACCGTGCTGGCTGTGCCATGAATGGGACAAAAAACAAGAAGTAAACCACCAGAGTAACAACAACGAAGGGATTATCAGATTAAACTGAAATTAAGCATGCCTCATTAACACGTTCTGTCCATAATTAATGCCAACTTTCAAAGCAGTAGCACTATCCTTTCAAAAGTTATTAGAGTTGAAAGTGAAGAGTGTGGACAAGGTTTTTCAGAAATGAAAAAGGGATTCTAAAGACACACCTAATCACACTATTCTACCAAAAATGTTCGAGATAAACTGCTAATAAACACACTTTCCTGCCCATTTTATGATACCAAATTTTAGCATAATGTAAAAGAAGATCCGCTCTTTCAGAAAATATGAAAAAGTCAAGTTCGGCTAGGTTGACCCATTTCACTTATTTTCAGTCCTCACGCAAAATCAGTGTGTGCGACTTTATGTTCGTTTTGAGGTGCACGGTCACAATAAGCTGGTAAATACACAAACAAATAAAATTAATGAATTATCAATAGATTAATTACTTGAATATTGAATGATTGATTGTCGGATACATTCATTAAAAAAACTACGATGGCTGAATGAATTAGTAAAAATACACACAAAGTCAGTTAATTAAACGTTTCATGTGTAAGTGTCCAATATAACGGCTGGTCGCTGTATACGAGGATCAGCTAGACGTTTCCGCATTCGTTTGAACCTCTGAGCCGTGGCCTTGAGGGTGGCGTCGCGATGATCCTTCCATGTGAGTTTCTCCTTCAGGTCCTTGGTAAGAGTCTCCTCGTCTGGGTACGGTCGGAGCTGAACCAAATGAGATATGATTTGATTTGATTTGATTTGATTTGATTCATTGGCTCCTGTATTATCACTGTACATGCACATACACAGTGTCGGATCCAGGGGGAGCGCACTGCCCCCCATATTTTCCGTTGAAGCAAAAGAAATAAAAATAAAAAAAAAAATGGGGGGGGGGGGGTGCGCGTTTAATTTTGTAAAGGCGCCCCTCTTTACGGAAAACCTGGATCCGCCCCTGATACATGATACATGTACTTGTATATATACAAATGTACATGTACATTTTTGGTGCCATACATAAGTAAACATAAGCTGTTAACATTTTTTTTTTGTTCATTGCCTTTACACAATATACGGCAAAACGAATCAGGAATACAATTGATAATACAGTGGGGCTACAGCATGGAGATAGGGAAAGAGATGTTTCATTTTGGGAGCGGGAGGGTGAAGGAAGGGGGTTGATGGGTTGAGAGCGGTATACCCCATAGGAAGGGTACGATTTCTTTAACTCTGGATTTTTTTATGCCCCTGTTTAACATCTTGCAGGACAAAGATGACTTTTTGTAACAACAACAATACAGAGATTCCCAAAATACAGAGTACAAGGCCATGAGACGATCGGGTAAATTTTACAGTCTAGTTTCATATAACCACACCATGCATGCTCATGAAGAACATGCGTTGATACGTGTGTGTGTGTGTGTGTACATCGCATAATATATATATATATATATATATATATATATGTATATATATATATATATATATATACATGTATATATATATATATATATATATATAGAGAGAGAGAGAGAGAGAGAGAGAGATAAGACAAAGTGAATTCTAAATAGGTGACTATAGTTGATTTCTCAAGTGAAATACGATTTGTAATTAGGAAGGAAGGAACGTCAGGAATGTGTTTATGATGCTACTTTCAACAACAGCATCTTCGAAGTAAAAAGCGTTTAACTTTGTTCTGGCATGACAAATCAGTGTCAGTGTATACCTAATATATATGGACATGTGCACATTGGTATAAATGACCTTTTTTCTATCTGCGCGTGCGCAAAGTGAACTACAACGATCTGGCTTAATAGATACTTGGTGGAGAAAGTCCCAGGTCTTACCGATTCGGTGATACCCCAGATGGCTTTGTCGTCTGCGTGCTTCTTGTAGAACTTCTTCTTGACCATAATGCACTCGGCTCCATTGCTGACCAGACTTAGACTTGGCTGCGCGCCGAATGCGAGATCCAGGACGCCCTGCCAAGTGAAAGGTGAAAGGTTAATCCTGGTCCTAATAAGACGAATTCAATCATTGTGCATCTTAAAATTAATGATTCTTGCCTTAAGTTGTTTCTACTGCAACTGCTTGACAAATTAACCTTCATCGACGTAAATTAATACCGATTATTCAGTGCTTTGGTGGGTAGTAGTCATTATAAAAGTCATGCGCATGCGTACTCGGTGAGATTCGAACCAACGGCCTTCTGACTTCTGTGATGCTTTTGATCCCTTGTAGCAGCAGGTTCTGCGTATTCATTCAAATTGAAATGTTTTTTTTTTTTATTGCGTCGAGATGCTTTTGAAGCAGAATACCCTTCTTCCAAATACGCATAGAACACCTGTCTATGCGTGTATATATATATATATATATATATATATATATATATAATGTGTGTGTGTGTGTGTGTGTGTGTGTGTGTTTATCAAGGTTATGGCGTTTATTTACCATACTGTGATAAAATAATCGTGTCCATGCATATGTACACAAATTATTAGGCTAATTAACAAATCGAAACAATGATTGACATTAATAACAACAAGTGATGCCACATCACCTACAACGTTAATGATAAGCGAGAAATGTTGATCATATTTATAAGCTGAGTATGATCGTGAAGAAATGTCCAAACCACGACAAGAATGAAAAGTAGATATCGCAAAACAGCGAAACAAATCTCAAACCAGAGAAAAAAAAATCGGTGCGGCCGAGGGGTTATAAAGGTGAAATGTGACAACAGATGAACTTACGAAGACGCCTCCTTTCTCTATCGTGTCGATCATGACGAACTTGTAGTCAGGGTCGATCGGAATTCGCTTCTTCTCTTCCTCGTCCTCCTCGTCGTCATCGTCCATTCCGTTTGCACCAATGTCCGCCTCTCCTCGCTGTATTTCGTCGTCTGCAGGTTTAGATCCAAGTGACAGTGAGAATAATGGGAATTTAATTTAATATCATCTTTTTGAGATATTCAAGGTGAAACACACTTCGTAGTAATGTATATTTGACTATGACGATGAAAAAATGATACGAAATATAAATATATATATATATATATATATATACATATATGTATAGATAATATAAAAAATATAAACATATTCCCCTGCCACAGCTTTAGCTCATCTACTCCACAAAACAATGAAATTATCGCTCCACTGCGCTCATTTTTAGTCAATACAATAGCGTTCTAACGAATCAGTGTTCAAAGAGAGTATTAACAAAAGATAAAGAACTAAAGTTAAATTTAGGATGACAAAACGTTGTTTTCAAATTCGATTTTGATGTTACGTCTACCGTTCCGTTCTTGTGACGTTTTTCTGTTTATCAGTCTCATCTTGAACATTGTGTGAAATTGCAATTCGACGGCTAAATAACAATTACAGTTAGTTATGGTACACAATCCTTCATAAATCGGGAATGAAAGAATAACAATTGGCATTTCTTTCTTGTATCGGAGCAAAAGTGATATGCGAAAATTCACGCTAGAGACAGTCATAAATTAAACATTTCTTTTCAAAAGCAAACTAGGCATACGGGACATTCTGAAACAAACTTCATAACTTTGGAGTACCACTCCATGACGTTATAGTCATGTGACCACATAGCTGTACAGCGACACGCAGATAACACTTTCTGGATCCGATCCACACCTTGTTCACCGATAGCCTCCGTAAGATCGGTCATGCCACTGTCTTGCGTGACGCTTGCTCTTTCAGCCTCGCCCCCGTCCCTCGGCGCCACCCTGTCCTTACACCTCAGATTCTCCCTACGCACGACCATACTGTCTTTTCGTGTGAGACTCTTCAATTTCGAATGCTGTTCCTCCTGCGACACGCTGTTTTGTTGCGCTATGGTGTCTTTTTGGGAGGCGCTCTGGGAATGCTCAGCACTCTCCTTTGAGAGCTCTCGTATTAAGTTGCTTGGTTCCCGAAACAGATGAGCTCGACTCTTCTTCTTGTGTGTCATGAAAGGCCCCTACACATAAGACATTGTGATGCAATAAAAATAAGTGTCAGTAAATTGGAGACAAAAAAAAAACAAAAACAGCGATGTCTTATTGTTGGAAAAACTGTTAACGTTAGTATTACATGTTATTGTTTGTAACCTGTAACCTGTTCCAGTACTGAAGCATAACGAAATTGGCCAAAATATTTTGTTCAACAGTATCAATATTGCCTAAAATCTCGACACCAAAGTATTAGAAAATAAGGTCATGCACACAACTGGCTTGTGATTTGGAAGGACGCATGCAAATTCAAATAAAGTTTGTCTGAAGATGGCCTTCACTATAAGGGAGAGGAAAACTCCAAAGTCCGTTTCAACCATTGGGTCGTTGAGGTAAGAGGAATGAAAGTATTTCTTTAAAAAAATCGTCATGCTTTTCAACCATCTTGAGAAAAATTACAGGGAGATCCTTAAGTTTTGTTTGTTTTTTTATTGTTCCATATTCCACATTTCAACAAATACATAAAACATAGACATCACGATACAAAAGCCTGGATGAATTGTCACGTACAGCTTATAAGACAATAAAACATGTGAAATATGAGGAATCTACATAGAAGCATTGCTTGTAGGGTGTAGATTCCCAGATGCGGATGTGAGATTATTTCTTACTTGGGTATGTAATTAAAGGAAAGACAATTTCTGAATTGGAGAAATATAAACGCCAAAAAGTAAAAAGAAAAAGAAAAAAGAAAACAATGAAAACAATGTCCGCGGCACAGACTTCTTGAGTGTTGCGTGATCACCCGAGCGAGGTACAAGTCAGATGCAGTGTACAATAGCAGAGATACCAAATGTGTACAAAGGAAGTTCAGGAGATAATACAGAAATCACGAGCGAGGCACATGTTACATAATCGATAATGTCAGTAATGTGAAGTATGAACAGAGAATATCGAGGAGGATTGAAGAATAGCTATAGATATGAATTCAGAAAAACTAGTTTAAGTTTATGTTTAAATGAATAAAGAGACTGAGATTGGATTATTTTATTTATTTATTTATTTATTTATTTATTATCATATTTCAAGGGGAAAAAGATCAAACAAGAATTTCAATTGTCTATGCATAAATGGAAATACTCTTTGCTTCATGTTTTTAAGTAAGTGAATGAAAATTATCTTGGCATAATTTCAACGGTTTGCATGTTGCAGCGTCGCCCGAAAGAAGCGTTGTATTTTAGTTTCTTGCAACCCCGCACAAGCAACTTTGATCTAGCCGTATAGAGCAGCAAGCTCACCTTTGCGAAGTCAACGTTGGGGGCATCCTTCACTGCGCCGCCGGGTGCAGTCTCGGAAGTGTCCATGATTTCGTCGGTGCCATCGACCCCCTGTGTTCCCCTTCCTCCTTCTGAGTCCTGTCCCTCCACTTCCATCGCGTCTTCCTCTTTAGGTTCCGCCTTGACGGCTCCCCCATCTTTTGGTAGCTCTTCAGATCTGCTTGTATTCTGGGAGGGGGGGTTAAGTAATAAAGATATTTTGATATACAGGTGTATAGTTCACCACTAGTAATTTTGCCACGGGAAAAGGAATTATACTGAACGGAGAGAAAAAAAAAGATCGAAACGGAGGGATTTAACCCGTTTAGGACGGTTTTATTTGCTTCAACACGCGTTTTCATAGACACCTGCCCAAGTATACTCGGGACTCGTCCTCAACGGGTGGACGGAGAGGGGGTAAAGGCATTACCTTGAGGCTATCTTCATATCGTTTGTAGAACTCGGCGGCAAGAGGATTGTTGCCACCGCGGTAGTCGACGACGACGTCGGACTCCTCGAAGGGGTCGTCGTGGAGGTCGATCTTCAGGAGCTGGGTGGGCTTCTTGATGTACTGCTTCCACTTGTTGTTCCGCAGCGACTTGGTGCGCCTGCGCTGCAGCTCCCGCAGCTTTCGCTGCAACATATCCTGGTGGCTTTCCGCTGGGTTGAAATCTTTCCTGTACCTCGTAGCTGACAGACGGAGAGTCAACAAATTACTTATACAATATTTGTGTGTTTATGTGTGGGTGTGTTTATGTATGAGTAAAATTTTACATTCGTTCGCTATTAATATGGAATTTAATCAAGCAATATATGATACAATTTCACAAGTATGGGCGGTAATGCTGCATGATTCAATTACTGTAGCGCCACGAGCAGCGAAAGGTGGACCTGTGCGCTATATACAACTGGCCACTATCATGACTATCATTATCATTGGTGTAATAACTTTGACATGTGAAATACAAATGTATATGCATATATGCAATCAATCAATGTATATGATATACATATATTCGTTAAAATTGCACTAAACAAAATAGACGAGAAAAGAGTTTGAGGAAGGAGAACAGACACAAACACATTTGGACATGTCATCAACGTGTCATCAACGTGTCATCAACGTGTCATCAACATGTCATCAACATGTCATCAACAAACCATCAAAAGAGGAAGAAAGTCAAAATCTTACTTGGCACAGAGATCCTCTTCTTCTTGACTGCCGGGGTGACTTCCGGTATCGTTCTCGGATCAACTAATTTCTTCAGCACGGAACAACTTCCCTGATGGCGAAAAAAAAAAGTTATGTGCCAAAATCCTTTTCTAATTAGGGGGTTAACAAACAGGTTGACAACCATGCACAAAGTAACAGCTTCAAGTTCAATTTTGCTTTGCAAAGATCTCTCCACTGCATAGTCAGTCTTAAATAATTATAACTTGCCATGAAACCTTGGAGGGCAACAGTATTCGTGATCAAACATATATTTTTAACATCATTACACTGCCGATCAAACGACTGGAGGACACATCTAATACAAGGAACAGAAAATTCTCTCGTCATTTTTTTTTTAAATTATTGCTTTAAAGTCATTCAGTAAATTGATTTTAATTCAGATTTAGGTGCAAAGAATTCAATGCTGACAACCCGTCTTTGAGCTAAATCAACGACAACAATAACAACACCGACAGCGACGACGTTTCCATCGTGTTAAAGGCCTTGTTTCGGACCCAGGCATAAACTCGAGGTGTAATGGCAGTAGGGGGGGGGGGTAATTGTCCTGATACGCTCAATTTAAGTGTCTTTAACCCTTTCTGTACCAGGGACAGTGTGTACAGTGCTATGGGATTTTTTTTTTTCTGTGCCAATAAACACTCACAGCACACGAAAGGTTAACACATGATATTATTGTGAACCCAAGGTATATTGCAGTAATCTCTAAGATATCTAATTGCTTTTATTTTCTTGTATATAACAATGCACATCCTCTCAAGAAAGCTTGATTCTATTTGAAACAATACTTACCGATTTCACGATTATGATCCATTCGGAATCATTGCTGTCTTCTACGATGGTTTTACCGTGCCTGTGAGTATAATAAAACGCAATGATGGAATCAACAAGGAAAGACGGAAATTTTCGACTGCTGCGAACAACCTATGCGTATCTCGCATTCTTCACATGAGGGCGCCGTTAACAGTTCCGCAACAGTTCAGCATGAGAGACGTTTACTTTTCAAGCCAGTGGCTTATTAGTTGAGAGTAAGGAGTTTGGAAAGGAAGAAACGAGCCTTGCCTCACGTCCCGACTTCTCTTAAGACAAAACGGACCCAAACTGGAGAATAAAACAATGAAGCATCCAAATCTGTATGTCTGACATAAAATGCCGTCAGTTGTATAAACAAAGTTCGACACCCGGTATATGGCGTCTTGCTTTGCCTGTAACTTGCTCCCAAAGCAGTGAAATCTGACATCTCAATCTTTGCCTTTGTTATCCTTCTTTTGTCTTGGCTACTTCAAGTGTGATATGTGTTGATTTATGTTTTCGATCTTCTTTGAAAAAGAAAACTGTTTTCATCAATCCCCCTCAATAAGCCCATGCGCCCCATAGGCCCCTATACTTGTCAAAATTTCAGTGTTTGTGTTATTCGTTATGTCACTTTTCTCGTATAAAAAAATTGTAATTAGTTATCATTCTTCTAATAAACTTTTATTCACACAACTTCATGAAAAAAAGGCTTACCGTCCTATGTTGTTGTTTTTTTTATATTTCAATGCGCCGTTAATCATTTCTACACAGATTAAAACAACAAAACAAAACAAAGAGTATCACTGATGTATATTCGTGGTTCTCAATAGAAACAGGAGTTTTCTTTTCTGGCATAACAGACATGAATGAAACTCTATTGATAAAATATTCAAAATTTTGTCTTTCAATCAGAGTCATCTCTTTGGATGATGAGACTTACACGAAGAACTGGAACTTGGTTTGTTTGTGGTTGTTTTTCAACAGCTGCACAGGCCAGTGCTTGAAAATACACACAGAACTGAGCAGGGAAAGGGAACGAAAGACAAGAACAGGATGACATGGTTTCTTTTCCTAACTACATCGAATAGGAAAAAAAAGTAAGTTCTCTTGTTGTGTATTCATATAAAATGGGCATCACAGGGAAAAATAAAAGTAACATCGACAATATGGAAATATATTTCGGGGAACCTGATTGGTCTTTTACTCTTAGCCAATAGGTGGTCCGAATTTTAGGAGGAAAGTATAAAGAATGAATTTAAAATAGCCCAGCGATATCTAACTCTTTAACATCGAAGAAAAAATTGTAACCGATCAAAATAAAGAAATAAGCAAACAAAAAACAGAAAGGAAGAATACAATTCTAGACTAAATGCCGAACATGCTGGTTAACAAAACAGAATGGTTGTGCAAGTAAGACGTTTCGTGTTTACTACATCACGAAAAGTGTAAATATGCATTGGGTAGTACTAAGAGTTATCTCGGAAAAATTATATTCAATGAATATCGTTAGTTGTTTACGGTGACAAACTCCAATTATCAGATATTCAGATTTATCATCTGATTATCAGATTCATTGGTAAGGTAGGACATTGTTTGAATTTTTTCCTCCAACTTACTTGATGAAATTGTCCTTTCCAGGACTGCTAAAGTTGTCCATTCCACCGGCGAGGAAGATTCGGCAGTAATCCTGTAATTAGAAACATGCATTCAGAGAATGAAAAACTAATTGTATAAAATGCTATTTACACTATTTGCATTGTGTTGTCAATATGATGATGCATCTACGAGCCTTTATTTTCTCATTCAAAGCTTCTTCTTTTTTTTTTACAATGACGTCAAATAGGATGAACTGAATTAAACTTAGTGTAAATCGACAAACTATTTCGATTCTATAACCTGATTCGTTACAGTTATTATCTCATCATCCTTACCAATCTTTGTGTATAGGCTACACAGAATACTATGATGATCGTCTTAAGAGGGTTATCATTCAGTTTTTAATAATTTCTGCCCCTGAAATTTCCGTTTGAGAGCGAAAAGAGTCGATGATCAGTACAATGACGAAAGCCATGCATTAGTAACACCATTGTTTTAAGCCTCTGTCTTATTGGTTACTTTTTTTTTCAATGGAGAGGGGATGCTGATCCATAAATTGGCAGGGTATTGTGATATCCGACTGACTGGTGTTACAAAACGTTCAACCTGTATCTTAAGTAGAGGTCGTAGTGATAGTCTTTCCTTCGTATTTTCTGCGGTTTATTGTTTGTTGGGGGAGGAGTGGTTCTTCAGAGTGTGATTAAGATTAAGTGGCCAGTAAAGAGTGAAGAAGAAATATGAACATCAATAAAAGAATATAGATATCGTCCAGTTTAACGTCACTATCTACACTCAATGACTGCATATTTTCATCTATCAGGTTTTTTATCTCTATGATGTAAGTGTTTTTATGACACTTCGGACACATCAAAGGTTTTCTTTTTTTCTTCTTTCAGTAGATTCAGCTGAACTTACCTCAGGAGAGAGGCACATGAGTTGTATGGTCTCCTTGGATATTATGGTGTACGCGTGTCGCCCTTGGTTTGCGATTGCCTGCTCCTGTGGTATGAAAAACATTATTTTTATCAACATCATTTTGAGACAAAGGGTATCATACTACCTACTTGCAAGATCAAGAGGTAGATAAATAAAGAGATATACATCAATACCTAAACATGCATGTTGTAGACTGACAATGAAATATAATAATATGGTCTTATTTACCCAGGGTAGGCGCTTCAGTGTTGCTACTGTTCTACCAGAGGACCCTGATATCATTATTACCCTAGCGTAACCATTTATGCACCAGGGTCGAGAGGGACATAATGGGTAAAACTTATTGTCCAAGGACGTCAGCATTGGGCGGGATTCGAATTCGGATTCTCCGATCGGGAGTCGAGAGTCTCATCCACTAGGCCACAGCGCCCCTACTATATCATGATTCGAGTTTGGGGGATATATATCAATATATGTGAATTTTCTGACGAATATCCAAGTCTTGACATCAGCATTCTTTACTTGAAACAAGGATGATAATAAAAGCAAAAACACAGTCAAACGTTTGAATCTTTCTTGGTGTTATGTATTGCGCACTGCCGGTACTTTTGTACCGAGTATACCGGGATCATAATTGTGTAAAAAACACTGCTTTAAAATTTTGCTGATCCTCATGCACTCAAACACACACATACACAAAATGTAACATGCTGTGATTACTTTATTAACATCCGGACTCACCCCGAACATATCTCCTTTGTTCAGTGACGTCACGGGTCTCCCCGGGATCGTAGGATCTCCCTCCAGGTGTAATGCTGAATATGATTAACCAATCAGAGTGAGTTAAGCAGTTATAACCAATTTGCATATTAGGGGTTTTTCCCATATTCACATCCAAAATCCATGTACATTGATATTTGTCAAAGACTCGCTTTTTATGTGAGTCATTTTCTCCCTCATCGCTCTCAATTGCACCTTCTAACACAGACATTATACTCAAAAGTTACATTTTTTTAATTAAAAATACCTATTAAGACTTTAGTGTATGACATACATACACGCAATTATATGACGAGCTACATGTTGTCAGAATTCAAGAGATGTCCTTTAGAGCCCAGGTAAGCAATACACTGTAGCAATGCTGTTCTTTCAAACTGGTGTAATACACCTTTAAAACTTTGACAGATCACCGCAGCGCTCTTCACAGTGGTCTGTAAAATCGACATATTGCGCTGCATTCTTCGCAAGTGTTAACTGCACAAGAGGACTTTGTGATACTAGCCGGGTTCACACGTACAAATTAGCGGGATGACGATCGCGATGCTCATCCCGAGTTTTTTTGCGAGCGTCCACACGTACCAAATTAGCGGGATAGCGATCGCGATCGGTATCCCGCTAATTTAGCGAGCGTCCACACGTACCGAATTATCCCGCTAATTGCCGATAGAGATAACAGCAAAGCCTGCAAACTGGGTCACACAGCGCCCTTCTCTATCACTGCCTGCGCGCACTTACCTTTGTCCATTGTCTTTTACGCGTCAGTGGTGTGGTTCGCGCGCTGTTGTTATTGTTCTCCAAAGAGGTGAAGGACCTCTTCGCAGAGGCCTCGCTGTTGTGATGTGCGCATTGCATGATGGGATGTAAAAACTCGAGATTGTAATCCCGACCGTTCACACGTACCAGCGCGGGGCCAATTATCCCGCTAATTGACGAACCAGCGCAAGATTTCTTGGGATTAGCATCGCGATGCTTATCCCGCTAATTTTCGGGTTTTTTCTGTCCACACGTGCAAAAAACTCGGGATGACGATCGCGATGCAAATCTCGAGATTTGTATCCCGCTAATTGGTGTACGTGTGAACCCGGCTACTGTCACAGGTAGTTTTTTCCCAACAGCAATATTTTGAAATACTTGTTTATACTTTGTGTAGAAATACTTTCAAGTGCTATACGTCAAAATAAACAAATTAGAGGTATAGAAATTGATGGGCATGCAGTAAACATAGTACAATATGCAGATGATACCACTTTGGTTTTGGCTGATTTAGAATCCGCAAAGGAAGCGTTTGGTATAATTGAAGATTTTGCTTTTTTTTTCAGGTCTTAGAATTAATAAAAGCAAAACGAATGCTATGTGGTTGGGATCAAAAAGAAATTGTAAACTTAAACCTCTTGATATTAATTTGCCATCTGAACCATTTCGGGTATTGGGCATATTATTGTCTTCCGATATGGAACAGATGATATCATTAAATTTTGAGAAATGTTTAGTAGATGTGAAAGTTATACTTAATGTTTGGAGAAAAAGGAATTTGAGTTTGATAGGGAAAATACAAATAATAAAAACATTTGCTATATCAAAATTTGTTTATTGTGGGTCCGTTTTGCCAATACCAGGTCATATACTGAAACAATTAGAGAGTGTTATTAAAGATTTTGTATGGAATGGGAAAAATAGATATGTTAAAAAATTAACCCTAATTGGTTCGTATGAACAAGATGGTTTAAATATGATACATATCCCTTCCTTTTTCAATGCATTGAAGGTAAAATGGATTTCAAGGTTTTTGAATGAAAGTAGCTCTCTGTGGTCAGTTATCTTTAGATATTTCATGAAGAAATTTGGAGGTCATTTTATTTTATTTTGCAACATGTCCAAAAAGAGTTGCAAAACAATGGGCCAGTGCCCAAGTTTTTACAGGGATATACTGAGTGCCTATTTTGATTTTCGACTTTTAGATTTAAAACATACAGAAAAAAGTGAGATTATTGTATGGAATAATGAATATGTTAGAGTAAATGGTAGAACGGTGTTTTTTGCAGAATTTTTTAGGGCTGGTTTATGGTATATTTCAGATCTGTTTGATGGAGAAGGCAGATTGATAGATTTCAACACATGGGTGAGGAGGGGAGTTGAAAAGCAAATGTATTTGAAATGGTGCTCGATTGTTTCTGCTATTCCAAAAGAATTGAAGTTGAGATGCCTTTCCAATCGGGAAACAATACTAGCCTTAAAACTCAGTTGTGTTTTTAAGGGCAATGAAGTAGACTTTGAGAAGCTAACAACGCAGATTATTAATTGTATTTTGAAAGGCAAACATTTTGAGACTCCAACATCGGAAATCTACTGGAGTAATAAATATGCGATAGATGATATTACATGGAAGCTTATATACAAAATGCCTTTTGTGTGTTTAGTTGATACTAAGAGCAGAACATTTCAGTATAAAATTAATACAAGAACACTTCTTTTGAACAAAAGATTACACAAAATGAAAATTGTTGACTCTGAATTGTGTACCTTTTGTAAGCAAGTGGAGGAAACGCCAGAACATATATTCGCTGAATGTCAACATGCATGTGATTTTTGGGAAGAGTTTTTGAAATGGTGGCATACAAAGTTTGACATAAATCTACAATTGAAGGAAGAAGAGATCTTGTTCGGTGTATTTGGTGGAAGCCAGCATAGGCCCCTTTTGAATCACTGTGTAGTTATAGCCAAACAGATGATATATGTATGTAGACATTTGGGTATTTTGCCAACATTTAAACTGTTCTGGTCAAAGTTAAAAATTATATATATGACTGAGAGGCAAATTGGTTTTCAAAATAGACAACTAAGTAAATTTGAAAGGAAGTGGATAAATCTGCATGCCTCCTTGATATGACATTCTGGCCGTTACTTTTCTGTGGTACATGTATGAGATATTGATAGCATAATTCAATATGTTATCTATGCGAAATTTAAATAAGTGCAAGCTTGTGTGCACCTGCTAATTTTTCCTCTTTTTTGTCTGTTTTTGGTTTTTGGTATGTATAATTATGTACGATGGTTATTATTGTTTTTGTGAAAGGATGGAAATAAAAAAAATGAAAGATAAAAAAAAATATTTTGAAATTTGGAAAATAAGTATTAAAAATAATGTAGTATTTGAAATTTGTAAAAGAAAGTTTACGTATAATTTTGACGGGAAGATGTTGCCAAGAGAAAATGCTTTTGCTATAATTGTGTTTGAAAAAGAAACAAAAAATAAGTAGCTTAGTGGAAATGTATTGACTCCACTCAGAGAGGGAGACAGGTAGTATTACGTAATTGCCTCCAGGCAAGGCGAATGTCAGGGATACTTTGAATGCCAAGACCCGCCCGAAGCTACAGGTTGTATCGCTACAGTGTAGGAGAGAGTCACTCTTCATTTTGGCAGCAGAGAGTCAAGTTGTGTTCGGAGGAGCCAACAGGCTATGGCCCTCGAGTTCGAGTATTGTTAATTTTGGGAGGAGTTGTGAGCCCACAATGGTGGTGAGTTGAATAGTCTTTCTATCAGTTTTACAGTCAGCGCTTAAGCAAGTGATAGCATTATTTTGCACTTTGAGAATATCATCTGAATGTCAGAAAATCTGAGGAAGTTGAAATAGGTGTGTGTCAGAAATAGAAGAATAAGTGAATTTAATTTTTAATAACTATGGTTGTGATAGAATCCGAAGAAAGTCTATCAGTAAATGTTATTTTACAGAGATATTTGATATTCAGGATATCTGTATACTGATGTGGAACGGATAATTGATATAGGGATTTTTGTCAGGGTAAGTGATAACTTATCCAGCGGTAAATTGACTTTGCCATAGGCTAATTTATGGCAAATGTATATGAGATTTATGAAGCATGGATTGAAAATGTGGAGTTATTATATATATGGAATTTGGGTACGATTTTCAGCTAGTGGAAATTTGTTCCAATTTCTTAAGGGTTTTATCCCGAGTTCATACTCCTACCCCGAGTTCCTGTGCCGCACCTACTCCGAGCCGAGTTCGTGCTTCACTTCGAGTCGCACTACATAATATTGAGTTCGTACTCCACATCGCAAAGAAGGAAGGGTCAACTTGTTTTAATGCCATGGTGCCGTCAACGCAGCGTTGATAAGCCGAGCACCACAGTATCTACCCACACTGGGGATGCAGCCTGCATGCTGCCTCCTGAACGCCGGATGTTTCGTTTGGGCCGCCGTCAACGCACGAGCTGCCATCCTACGAGCCGCCATCACACGAGCCGTCATCGCGCGAGCCGTCATCGCACGAGCCGTCATCGCACGAGTCGCCAATCGCGGTTACGCCGCTTCAATGATGTTATAACGCAGTCAACTATAATCGCTGAATGGACTGGACTTCAGTTGTCGATTAATACAGGGAAGTGCACTTACATTCTTTGGAACTTATGAGATAATTAAATTTTCGAAAATTGATGTCAATGTGATGATAATGCAGTTGCAATGGCAACCCTTTAATTGTGATACAGAATTTAGTTATAATAAATGTAATTTTGTGATAATTCAACTGGCTATGTCATAGCTCTCTTCCATTGGTCGTGACAGATACATTGTAAGACAATGACACAGCCTTTCATGAGTAGCGTCATTAATTTTGCCAAGGATGGTTTCAAATCTGATGAACAAAATCAGCCAAACATGGCAACGACTATAGGATACATACATAACTGAAATATTTTCAGTGAAAACACTGTTACAAATCTTTTCTTTAAAAATTGTTATTTGAGAGGTTGTCGGCAGTCTGCTTCATCTTACCAGAGCCACCGAGAATGACGTAGAAGGCCTGCGGCCGCCTCCCGTAGCGGATGATGACGCGTCCCGTAGGGTACTCTTCGTACCAACAGGAGGACACCAAGCCACGCTGCTTGTCGATTGGATATTGCGTGACATTCTTCATCTGCTGCAGCTCTACCATCACCTGAGGGGAGGAATAAAAGAAAACAAAAAGAATTGTTAGATGTTAAGAGAATACACGATATCTATCAGACTGACATCCCTAGAACTCTGACTTCATACATCCTGTCATCTACAAAATATTTCTATTGCCCATAAATATTTCTATCGCCCATCAAGTTTCTCCCTGCCAGCGCGAAGTAACACATTTCGTTTGAGCCTACTTAACAGGCCTGTTCATGATTGCCGTCAAGAGCTGAATACCTTAATGTTGGACAAAAAGTTTGAAATTGGATTATTTAACAAAGAAAAAGAAAAAGAAAATGGAAGTAATATGAATCGCGCCTGTGGATGCACAGAACACGAATGATACGAAAAGTGCTACTGACAGTGTATTTATACATTACTTAGTATTCACTTTAAGGATGAAAACACGCTGAAAGAAGAGTACAACATAATCTTTCTGGTAGCAAAGCAACATCCCTTGGCCACATCGCTAAGCATCTAAACTTGAGCAGTCCTTATTAATACTGTATGACGATGTTCACTATTTTCTTCATATTTGTTTTTCCCAAGTAAAATTTATTCAAACTGATGAATATCCTTGGTAAGAGTTATTGTGTGACTGAGAATCAACTCACATGATGTATGTCCTTGGCTGTTCGTTTTCCGGACGGCTTCTGGAGAATTTTCTTGCTCTCTTTCGAAATCCTTTGCTGAAAGATTTAAAACACAAAAACCTCTGTTAACCATTTCGCAATCCCCATTCTAAAGTGCCGCTGACAGCTTATCATAAAACAAATCGATGTTGGCTTTAAAATCATCCCTTTCCCCATTTGGGAGGACCCTTCCCTTCCCTTCTAAACGATCACGAACAATAATAGAAATCCTGTATTAAGGTACTAACTGCATGCGCAGAACAGCCATGTTTATTCACTTCTATTCATGAATCTCTCTTTTTGTCTCTTTGTACACACACAAGCGTCTTCACACAAATTTACACATATACACACATACGCATGTACCCACACATACAGTTATACATAATCATCTGTGTAGTCTAATTATACTGACTTCTGTAGTACAATTTCTTGAATTTTTATGTATGATCACGAAAATAGCGCCAAAGCATTGTTATTTTGTTGTTTAACTTTCTCACTAAAAGCAGAATTAAAAGTAAGAATTTAGAGTAGGTTGACAACAAGTCAAGCCTTATTGAGATCAGATGCGTATCTCATTCATTCTACCCTTTTTTATGTTCCATATATACCAACTATTAACCATAGTAACTTATCAATACCTTGCTCTTAGGTATTGGCACTCCCTCTCTTAGAATGATCGCAGCTTCTTTCACTGTGAATATTTATTGCCGTCATCACCAGCATAACAATCATCACCACCATCATCCTCATCCTCACTGTTATCATCCCGTATCACCAAATTGTTATTACAAACACAGTTGTTATAAAAATAATAACAAAGTCGTTATCAGTATTGAGTATTCTCGAATTTCTTATTGGTTGATTTCTAGAGATTTAACCATTAATCAAGCAATGTGAGCTCTCAGAGCAACGATGAGTTGCATTTGACTATAAGATGATGGAAGCTATAGACGATGCCACAAAAACTGTTACTTTCCTCTTCAGGTCTTGCGTGTAAAAATGACAGGCCACGTAAGCGTGTTACGTTGTCACCATCTCAACCGTTATAGATGTTACTCATGGACGAGCATACAATAAAACCTAACATTTGTTACAAGACCAGACGACTTGTGTCTGTCGTCTTTCCGAGGTTCACAACGTTAGACGGATCATTTACCGTTAAAATATGTCAGAGTTAGTGACAATTTAGGGGATCAGGATGGGGGAGTTAGGAGGGTACAGGTATTACAAAACAGACAGGAGAGTTTACAGCGCTCTTACACTGTTACTTCTCTCGTATACCTTGTAACAAACGAATTAGTTTGCAGGCATCCCGTATGAATCATAAAACTTCAGCTTTTTATCACAAAATACAAAATTAAACTTTAAAGCTAGAAATCGGTATCAAACATTATATTTGTCGTATGTATTTTTATTGTATAATGAGTTAGCCAAGGTAATAGCGACGTATTTGTCTATGTGTATTTCTAAGGTGTATATCTATGTTCGGATGCATACATATAAGTATACTTAAGTACATATATCATTCATTCCTTTAACATTTGAATGAAGAAAGCGCAAGACCTTAAAAAATAAAGAAAGATGAAACCGTAATCAAAGAAGCCAGCCTTTAGAAATCGTAATTTATCAATAGCGGTAAGAGTGTGATAATAAACTAACAAGAAAAGGCAGTTCTCCTCGAGTTACAAAAAGTAAGCAGTAAAGCAGGAAAGCATTGAACACAATATAATTGGCTAACCATCTCTGGATCCAAAACAAACAAACAGTAGCAGTTAGTTAGTAAGTAAATTCCATTAACCGTAACCACTGTTCTTTAGTAACCAATGTCACTCGAAGTTATTACGGTCCAAAATAAAAGCAATGTGGTAAAAACTTACGCAGTATAACATTTGGTAGAAGGGCGTCATGTGCTTTTGCAAATACTAAAAAGCAAGGGGGAATGTGTGCCGGAAATACAGGAAGACATAAGCATGAAAATAAAGGTGTGCCAAGAAAATGATACGGAATATAGAGACGCTAAGGTATGAACGTGGTAAAATAAAAAATGACATAGCCGTGTTTCCTTCACCATCATCCGCATTATGCACTCAGTATCGCATTTGGGGCGTGATTAAATGGAATAATGCAAATTGACAAAACAAATAAAGAACAATAAAGCTGTTTTGTTTTGCCTTGAATCGATCCATTGACGTAGTTTACTATATACTCTTATCTTGATAATGTCTATTGAAATTACTTTTAATCAAACAAGCGAATAAATTTTCACAATTTCTGTGCTTTGACGTTACAAAGTCAACAATTACTTTGAACTCTGTCTGTATTATTTGCTGCTCAAGCTATATTGATGAAATAGATTTGAACGAGCATAAGCGTGAAAATGTCAATCATTCTCGTCAGCCATAATAATTGTAAAAAGAAAATAATATAATACACACAGATCATAAAAATTAAAGTAAATCTTTATCGTTTGTCACTACTTTGACATTCAATCCGCGTTAAAGCTTATAACATGTCTGTGACAACTGGTTACTTAATAAATATAATTTCAATCTACATGAGCTTTTGTTCTGTTACAATAGTTGTACCATGTATACAGTACTATAAATAAAAAACAACATCAAAACATCCAAAACTTTCATGGAGATATAAACACACTGGTGATCTCTTCTACGTGTTTTGCTGAAGTGACGGTGGGAATGTAAAACATTCGTATAGATACAAAATATATCAGCCCGATGTTTCGAAATAGCGCGCTATTTTCTGACTTGGGAAATTAAAAAATATCTCGAGCTTGGATTTTTATCGGGCTGATGTGAAAACGCCTATAGATAAGACGAACTGAGTTATGTAAATATATGAAGACGTGTATGAATTATTCATGACAATACAGACAGATGAATGGGTAGTACGATAGAAGCGTGATAAGTCAGCTTTGCATATATAGCGAGATAACAAGCGGGCTAAATAGACAGAATGTTGCATGTGGACAACAACGTGGAGAGACTACAGGAAAATGTAACGCTAGTGAATCTAGTGCATGCATGGTTTATACGCATCCCAATGATTGGGCCAAAATAAACTAGCAGGAAAAGCCGAAGGGGAAAATGTGAAAACATAATCCTCATAATATAAAGGAATCTCCGCCGGTGCAGTTTGATATCAACGATAATAATTGGGGAAATTCCCCAAGACTCACCGATTTCTGAGCTCTGAACTGTGTGACGTCATAGAGGAGGTCTCCTCGAATCTTGTAATGATCACTGGCCCGAGCTGCGTCGATGTCGCTGAACAACGACACCATACGAGCATCACTCTCCCTGGAAACAACATAAAGTAGTCAAAATCTAATCAAAGCAAATCAAATCAAATCAAAATGTAAATGAATTAATCAAGAAGAGCAGCAGCGTTTTACATACTTTGTTTTCAAGGTGTAGCGGTTTGTCCTAAAACATTGTCTTACTCGGAACTATTTAAAAAGAATATCGTCAACAAACCTACCGTTACTTATGAGAGTAATCGTCAAGGGATATTAACAACCTACACCTCCGCATCTACACCGAGAACGAAATATATGTTACAACAAACTTTAACAAGTTTAGTAATATTGTTATCAAGCAAAAATAAATGCATTTGATTTTTCATATGAACACTCAAAAGATTTAAAAAAATCAATAGATTTGAGACAGAGATCATATCTTTACAAATAAACCTGCGTCAGAACAATAGCAATGAAAATTGATTTTACATGAACACTCAAAAGAAAATAATCAATAGATTTGAGAAAAACATCATAACAAATGAAAATGCGTTCGAACAATAGCAATGAATACTAATTTCATATGAACACTCAAAAGAAAAAAATCAATAGATTTGAGACAGTGATCATACCATTACAAATAAAACTGCGTCCGAACAATAACAATAGATATCAATTTTATATGAACACTCAAAAGAAAAAAAAATCAATAGATTTGGTACAGAGATCATACCTTTACAAGTGAAATTGCGTTCGAACAATAACAATGAATATTACAAAGCATTTCCCATACCCGCTGGAAAAAAAGAATAAGCCCTAATACGGAAAAAGAAATTATAGAGGAGACTAGATTACATCTCAATTAGGTAATGCAATAGAACTGGTAGTCCAATGTTTAAAAATCTTTAAGCCCACAAAAAAGAAAGAAGAAACTCGTCATAATATATGATTAGACTGGAGATACCAACTCTCTATTACAAATAAAAAGAACGTAAAATATTCAAATAATCGAACACAATTGACCCACATGAACGTGATCTAAACTTACTGAAAAATGTATGTTTTGCTCAATCTGAGCAAATAGATGATGAGCTTTACGACCGTCGGGAATCGCCCTAACGTTTTCTTTACCTGTAGGAAGAAAGGAATGAGAGTTGCGTTACTATGTGAGTTTACAGAAAAATTCTCTAATCTCGTTCATGTATACAATCCTCGTTTGGACAGCTCCTCTCACGCTTGACAGTCAAAATTACCCTCTCTCATGCTTGTCCGTTCTATTATCAACGTAGTATAGTATAGAAGTCAATAAACTTAATGTCATACTCATCTAACATAAAACATGGCTCAAGGTGAATACCTTCAATATATTGATAGCGACCTAAAAAAAGGAACTGTTCATATTTCTCTGCAAGACCGTTTGAAACAAGTTAACGCGTGCCATTTTTGGAAATCTTTATGTAGAATAGGGAACATGATAACTGCTCAAGTGGAATCGGGACAGACAAATAGATTGAAGTCTTTACAGCGACAACGTTCACTATCAAATATATTGAAGGTGTCAAATCAACTTGAATTACAGCAATCACACAAACACGTGTTGCAGAAGACTTACAGTTTGGGCGTGGCATATCCCCCACTCTCATTGCAACAAGGAATTCCATGATACCTGTTTGCAGCATCGCCATTTTCATTGAGAGGCAAAGATGACCAATGAAACACAATAAAGAATGTACTAGTAAAAGCTAGGAATATTTGCAAAAATTTCATACTGCTGCTATAACTGCAAAAGAAGATCTTATGAGTACAGTACGAAACAGTCTCTTTTAATAGAATAGACACTAGCCTTCGATTGGACTTTGTCGGCCTTGCGATTTGCCCCTGCTTTCTTGACCGGTAAGTGACCGGCAAACCCCAACCGTCTTCCACGGGCAAGAGCTCTTCTTGTCCCGATGAACTCCTGCCATTTCCCCATGGTTCGCAGGGCATTTTCCTTCGTCTTCGCCTCTTCCTGGGCGTCGTCGTCGTCGTTGTCGTCGTCGTCGTTATCGTCGCCGTTGTTGGTGACGTCGCCAATCCCTGTTTTGGGCATTTTCGTGGAGGTTTTCGCCTTTGCTCGTCTTTTGGCTTCTTTCTCTACGGCAACAGCACGCTGAGCGATGAAAAAAAAACAAAAAACAAAACAAAACAAAACATGGAATTAATAGTTCAGTCACGATTCTAATAAATAATTTTAAAAAGTATTTCATACCATATCCGAGGCTTTTCGAAAGTATCATTTTTTTCTTAGATTGACATGGGAAATATTTGACATTGACTGTATACTGCGCTTTTCAGGCCAAACGTTTCTTCTCTAAAGTACAGCTCGGATATGCAGGGAACAGCAAAAGTATTTTCTCGTGTCAAAATACCAAACCAAACCAAAAAGTGCAATGCAAAGTCCAATTGACCTAAGTAGAAAAAGGCAAACCAAAAAGAGAGAATGATGGCACATGAAAGAAGAAAATCATAACTGAAAAAGAAGCCATCATAATATGATTAGATAGACGAGATAATTATGATGTCATATCCATAATTCTCTCATTATCTTATAACCTACATGTACAGAAATATCTTACATGTTCTATCTTACATAGTTTGGCAACTACAATTTTTTTCCTCTTTCTTTTTACTCCTCTGAGTTTAATAGTCACTATTGCAATGAAGTGATGCAATTCATTTTCTTTTTCGTATCATTTCGAAATAACCAAATTTAGCGAAACTTTGCAAACGGATAAATGGAAGACCTATGGAAAGTCAACATCTCTCCGTTTCCTGATTAGTATAAAGAAATATATGCTTGCTACCAATATCAGTTTCTAGAAATCATGTGAAATTCTAAAATTCTGTAACTTTCTCGTATGTCTGATTCTGACGAAGCTTCCATACCATTCTGTCTGTTATGATCTTATAATCTAGCTATCGAAATCAACCGAAAGATGGAGTGGACACGCACTTTAGACTTAACTCCCATCGTGCAATTCTCGCAATTTGTGAAAGAAACACTCCTGTACCATTATATATCTCACAATAATTGCGCAGGAATCGTGTAAGGTGCTTGCAGATATGTGCGGACAGTGATTGATACATGCCAAACTGTGAAAATGATTGAATAATTATGATATGAGATGGAAAATCAATATTGCAATCTACAATTTGTAAATTGAAACTTAGTATTCCTTCTTGGTAATTCATTGGCAGAAAATGTATCATCGGTTGTATGAGAAGAGTTAGTTCGAAGTTTGTTTCAACGCTCTTTGGTGAGCTCAAGGGAGAGAACATTTCCAATATGTAAACAATGCATATTTCTCTTGAACTGATAATCACTCAAACTCTTATCAAAACTCTTGTCCGAGTGGAGGTTTTCAAAGCTACCGAGAAACATGCCAACGTTGTACGAAAGTGAAGATATTTATGCTAAAATGATAATACATTGCGTGAGATTATCGTGAAATGAAAATCATACCGAGATAATGTATTCTCCTTCACCGTGCAAAGATGGAAAATTTGAATTTCGAATTTTATGGCAAATGTAGATGTTTGGTAAGTTGCTTAACACAAAATTTTTGATCCAACTGATTATTATTTTCCAAACAACTTAACAGATATAGTCAAAACTAAATCGTCAGGGAAGAAAAAAAAGTATGTGTACGCCAATACTCAGTAAAAGGGTGAATTTGTCTCTTACACCAATCAAACGCAGGAATATAAAAGGTGTGATGTAGACAATCTAGAGTAAAACGGATGATAATGATATACTCATACATTATTCAATGTGCGTATTTGTGGTGATAAGAAATATGAACGGTGATCAAGGAGTATAAGCAAAAAGTGATCACAGTTTAATGGGAGACAATGGATCGGAGAACATGAATACAAAAAGCACCAATCACAACATCATGATTGCACGGCTCACATCAACTGCAAATAAATAAGTGGTCTGGGTGCAACCGTTGTTTGTTTGATCGAGATACCTGCTTGAGGGGATAAGTCGAAGCCAAAGACCATGAATTGTTTCTTGTCTTCGATTCCAACATGTCTTGAAGGTGAGAACCACTCTGTGAATAATTGCATAAGAGGCATCGGCACATAGTTTTCTTAAACATTTGTAATAGACAATGGACATCTCTCGAGCGGGGTGTTTTCTCTTTTTTTTTCAATATAAATGCAACATAATTCGTCTTTGTTTGTTTTCAATCATAAGGTTTTGCTTATTTTTGTTTCTCCTCCGCGCCCGATGCACTACAAAGTCCGCTGTCCTCGACGGTGCTTTGTATTGTGGTCAAGACCCGGCGTCTGACGCCCTACGACCTCAATAAAAGATACTCTTTAGCACTGTCTCGTGAAATGTAAGAGCTTGCATTTTAGAGGGGAAACTGAGACCTGGAACTGAATAACAGGTAAGAAGTTGCCCTTCCCTGCCAGAAGAAATACATTGTAGTAAAGAACCCTCCCCCTCCTCCTTCCCCCCCCCCCCCAAAAAAAAATACACCCAACACGCACACGAATGCACACACACACACACACACGCACACACATAATACACATACACATATACGAAGCAGGAGAAAACAATACAACTCCAAGAGCTTTTATGCCAACTAAAGGGCAAGTAGTTTTACGATGCAAGAATAAACCCACATATCATGGAAACAAATCGCACATCACCTCAAATGCTACCTCGAAGTTATAAGAATATTTTTTATTGCATTTGCCAGTTCCAAACAAACAAAACAAACAAACAAACACACAAACAAGTAACCAGAGGTCTAATATGAATTGTTACAAATCTTCTTTTTTCGTTAATGTTTTGGAATGTGTTCATTTGTTTATCATATATGACTATCATGGGAAAACAAATTAAAGTGACTTAATTCATGTCCATGCTTGTCTTTTTTTTTTTTCGTATTAGGCTATTTGGGTGAAATTCAGGCTCAAAAAGTAAGCACATCTCATGAAGCCTTGAAGTAGCAAACTAGTTTAATGAGTTACTAGCCTTGTTATGGTTTTGTTGATTAACATGAATATATTTCTTCTTTTTTTTTAAACTTTTTTGATTTCGTCGAATCATTTTTATGATATTTTCCCCTTCAGTGAAGAGGTATACTGTGAAGTAAAAACAGCCGAAGGTAAAACAATAGTAATAATTATAAGTAATTAACAACCGGCCGATTCCAGAGGGGAGAATTAAAAACTTGATGCTTACCTCGTGCAGACGTGTGCGGACATCGTTCGGTCTTTTCACGGGTCGCTGGCTGAGCTCCATCATGGCGATCACGTCTCGGAGCTTCGCCCTCCTCTTCGTCTCTGCGTCGGGCTCCTCGTCCCCGTCGGGCATCGACATCGTCAGACGAGGGGATACGATCGGAAAACCGGCGGCGGCTTGTCTCACCGACGTGTCGCCGAGGCTGATGCGGTGACGGCTCATTCGAGCGGGTCGCTGACCAACGCGAACCAGCCTGGGGATGTCCGCTCTCGACGTCGTCGTCGTCTCGTTCGTAGGGACAGTCCTGATCATCTTGCCCTTTCGGCGGTTCGAGGCCTGGTTTCCATGGAAACCACCGCGTGGCAGATCCGCGGCCATCATGGTTGCTGGTGACACGCTCTGAGTCTACTATATTACCATCTGGTACGCGCTGTGAAAAAATTTACAGGAAGCACAAACTTTTCCTCAAAATGGAATAAGGGAAATTGTGGTCATGATCTTTAGGAAAACAGAAATAGAGAGACGAACAGATTGAGACATATACTTAGTATATAGATCTATATATATATTTAAAGACAGACAAGGAAGAGACGTCAAGACAACGAGAGAGAGAGAGAAAAGCATGTGAGAAAGAGAAAGGAAGATAGGGAGAGAGGAGTACATTGCCATAACAATGAAAGACAGCCGTGCTCCACCGATAAAAATCGACTTGTTGATTTAGTGAGAGAAGGTCGCAGTCACAGCAAAGCCATATTTGCTCAGTGTTAAATTTCACTGAATAATGATTTGCAATAACAGCCCTTCGGCAACACACACACGCATGCTCACACACACACACACACACACACACACACACACACACACACACAAACACACACACACACAAACACACACAAACACACATACACACAAAATCACTCAACAGATTGAGGTTTTAATCGTTGTTTATCTAACTCCTCACAACTGACGGCATGGCAGGTTATTGCCGTCATTGACCAAACGCGCTTCTTGCGATGAACAGTTACAATGTACGCTACGTTGGTAATTGTATAAATACTTTGAAAAGGTGCAAAAAACAAACAAACAAAGGTCCTACGTTCAAAGTGCGTAAAAACATCTGGCCTCGGTGACTTGATGAGTAAAAAGAGTAAGTATATACAAACACACATAACAGTGAGAGTGTATTGATTAAACTCACTGTACAGATTGAAAGTAAGAGGGTTAAGAAATTCCGCCCTTACACATTTTCCCCCTGAGAACAGTGATATCGGTCACAGTCATAAACAAACAAATCATGTGAAGTCATTTGTCATTGTCCTGTCCACAAATTTTCACCAAATTTTCTTCTTTTTTTTTTAAACATGAAGTTCAGGGGCGAAATTACATTCTTCACATCTCCGTTTGTAAAGGGCAGGGGTTTGTCGTTACAAAGCCATTGATGAAAATATGGATGCTATCATAATCTACATGGTGAGATTTGAGGCGATAACGGATCGCCTTTGTTATAACATTCGTCACATTTCTGAATGCGTGTCCATTTTTGCAACTTATCCTATTTTTGTTGTTTAATTTGACTCCATTTGATAATGTCAGACTGTACATAAAGTCACTTCCCACTTAACGAAGCGGCCAATACATAAGCTCTATTCTGAGGACAATAATTTTTTCCTTATATTGAACTCTGACCTCTGCCGTTGCCGCCCCTCCCCTCAAACAAGAAAAATAGAAGTTCTCAGTAAAAATCAATACGAACCCCTCATTTGATGTATCGCATTGAACCATGTATAATGACGTTGATGTATGGTATAGATGATAAGCCAGAATAAAGGGTTCAAATATGTTTTGAAAGGGAGAAGAAGAAATTTTCCCCGTGAAATAGATCCGGCTTTGAAATCCCAAGGGGATTTTAACTCACAATGCCAAATGTTGATTATCGTACACTGATTTTGTGCCAACACCCGGGGTTATTTTCTCTTGATCGTAGATTTGACGCATGAAGTCAAAAACAGTCAACTTTTGCTTTGCATGCTTTAAAGGGAATATGCCAATCTATTAAATTCTGTTTGATTCAAATTGACTTTTCTTTTCAAAAACGTTGAGAATAATCAGATCATATAAAGTTTAACGAATGACTTTTGAGCAAAAGGGCTTAGAAATTGGGTTTTGAAGTATAAATTACACTTATAAACATACTACATGCGGGAAAATAAAAACAAAATTGTGAGTTGTATCTTTTTGTGCTCTTTGTTTGTGATGAAAATATTAGTTATAAGCTAAACCCTTAAGAACCAGTAGCATGCAAAGGTAATAACCTCGAATAGTAATCGTATTATTGTCGGTTGTCATTTACCAACTGCGTGTAAATGTTCTTGTTATCAATTTTGCACACCACATACTCGATTGAAACATGAATCATTTTATAACGTTTTTGTTATGTTTGTAAACACGTTGACATTTCTTAATTTTGTTATATATTTTCATCCTTTTCTTCATCTGTAGCATGCCCTTAGATTGTGTCTCGTTCGGTGGCTTGACATTTCATCACATGAGGTTCAGTTTGAGTCACTAGTAAACACTGTATTTCGTCAACTTGAATTCGACATGGAATTTGAAAATGTACATGTGTTTCCCTGATGGCTAATTCTTCAAAGATTCAACCAAACATTAACAACGGTTAAGGTCAGTTGTTCTAGTAAATGGAAATATTGTTACCACTGAACGTCATGATGAAAATGATATCAATTTTAATTCTGTCGCTCATTATTGGAACATCCCCCCCCCCGCCAAAAAAAAAAAAGGAAGGAAATCATTTATTTCACATGTATGATATGATATGTGTGTGTAATCGGGTATGTCTTTATATTGTAAGCTTGTACATAGGCCTATTTCTTTTTGTTCTCTATGATAATAGTCGTGTATACATTCAAGTGACTGTATTTCTATTCATATAGCTATACCTTTTTAATCTACCTAAAACGTATATGTACATGATATGGATCACATAAAGTAATAATTTATTGTGTGATATAATTAGTCGATGATTTTATTTTTGACACATACTTAATGTCCGATATGCATGATATACATTCAGAACCAGTTGTGTGCGTCCCATAAGCAAACCAAGAAACAAATTGATTACCCATTACATGGACAAATAATAATGAATCAATTGAACTGAAGCTGATGAGGTTTTGCCCTTCTTGTTTATTACTGAATACACACGAGCTTTTATGCTTGTGAGCCAGCTACATACCAAAGGGCCAACAGCGGCCTTGATGTTCAATGTCCCCCGCCATGTTTGTATCGAATGTAATTCCTAGATGATAGGGTTGATATTTTACAAGAGCATTCATTATGCAATGAAATTAGTTGGAAAATTTTGAAAAGGAACTTGGACGTTCAAATTTACTGTTTGTAGCTCACGCGCTTTTAGATTCAGCTATTTAACTGTAATAGTAAAGTGTAAGGGGATGTGAAAGAATTGATGATTTGCGATGCATCGTTATGACTATAGAATTCTTGATTTTACTGGGGTAGTACGAGAAAGAGAGGGAGAGAGAGAGGGGGAGGGATATAAGCAAGGCACACACATGGAAAACGATATGAAATAATAATGAAGAAAAGGAACACTTTTCATAAAAAAGTTTATTTAGATATACTAAACACACGTGAAAGCCATTTCTTTTTGCAAAATGTAGTATAAGTGATGTCATGCCCTCATTTTTCTGACAGACGTCTTAAGAAGTCTTACCTGTTTCTCAGTCTACATAGTTATGGTTCCAATGGGTCCAGTTCTGACAATCCAATCCCGGATCATTTTCTGCGACCCGGCGAATCATTGTTGTGCTAGTCCGATTATACATGAAAGCATTGCTGAAAAGTTACCTGACGACGGTGTTACCGGCAGCCTAACTACTGTACGACAGCCCTTGATTTCCGAGACGAAAACGTGCCAGGTGAACTCACGTTCAAGGAGTTCATTAATTGTCTTTTGATACACTTACACAAGCAGTTGCGAGAGGAGCAATCCGAATTTCAATAAAAATTCCGTCAAAATGAACAAAACGTGGCTGTTTTGGATGAGGGAGACTCCATAGCTATATCCTTGTTTGTGCGAGAAACATTCAGCGCTCTGCCTTTTTTCCTTCCTTCCTTTCTTTTTTTTTTTCGCTAGCTCTCTCTCTCTCTCTATTCGCGCAGCACAAACACAAGACAAGAAAGGCCCTTACACGCAGATCCCTCAGTAATGAATGAATAACTGAATTGTACAAGACCACCACTCCCTTTGTTTGCTTCCAACTTGTATCGACCCAAAGTGGGGCAAAATCAATACACCATTCTCTAGTATTTGGATAATGCGCATCGATTAACTTCTTTTCATTCGCGCATCCGCGAAATGTCAGCGCGGAGTTGTATGCGTTCGTAGTTGTAATCCGTGTCTGGTTTTTACAACTTAGTATTCATAACGGTGTGCGGGAGTTCGTCGGACAATTGTATTGAAACTTTTCGCAAAGAAAACCTTTCGCTGATGTTATTGTGTGATACACATGTAATTTCACTAACAGGATTATAATGACCAAACAGGTTTTAGGGAGCCTTTTCCCCCTCTTCACATTTGTTGCAATAGCAAACCCAGTGATATTGCCCAAGAGACGATGATACAGACGCATGTAAAGAAGCACCTCACTTGAAACACAACAGTAAATAGAAAGGATGAAAACCAAAAGAAAAATACTGGGAGAAAGCAGACCTCCGCCAGGCAGCTCATTTCCACCCGTACTGTGATTTCCACCTTATATTATATTTCCACCTTATATTATAGGGAATGCGCACTATATGCATTCCCACTGCGTAATAAAAATCAATAAACGGTCACCATCATAATAAAGTGTGCAAAATAGTGATGGCGATGCCAAATAATCTGGCTGATTTTTTTTTTTTTTTGTATGCTGAGTATGCTGAAGATGGCTCTTACTTCCAAATGACAAAGAATCCTTCGTCGTCTGCGCAACCATAGGTTTCCTCGTTCAGCATATATACCGATATCCGAATCAACAGAGTGCTGTTAAATACTATAAGGGCTATTCCGTAGCATCGACAGGGCAGACTGGGCAATATGGGGAAGTTTAGTATTACTTATAAACAATTGAAGGAAATTGTTGAATTGTTGAAAACAGCAATGATTTCAATATTCAAATTTAGAAGAAAAAAAAAACGGTCCGGCTCTAAAGTGCATCGTATAATGTCAAGAATACATTTCAGAATCTTCAAAACAGGACCACAGCTTTTAATTATACAACATGAAGTATGTAGAAGATAAACAGACTAAAAGGGGCGTGTTAAGTCGAAAGCTTAATATGTACGAATTATGAAGGGGTACATAAGCCATGTTCAATCGTCATTTGCAAAACAGTAAGGAAGGAAATAAATTTTGTACTTATCGACATAGACATGCAACCGATAGAATGGGAATCTCAAGAAAGGGTTTTGAACACGATGAGACTAGTGGTACACCACCAAACTCTTAGAAAGAATGATGATTTGTTACAAATGTCACACACACACACACACATATATATATATATATATATATATATATATATATATATATATATATGAATATACAAAATATTATTTTGTGGAGTAGATAGCTATGATTATAGCAATAGATGTATTTGCTTGTTGGGTAACAACTACTAGTACTTCCAATCACGGTTAACTCACTCCGAAAAAAATATATAGTTCTTGTTTTGTGAACAAAACCAATCAAAACCTTGTTCTGTGTTGTATATTTGGGGCAGTCTGACCTGGGTCATTATCGCGAGATTACATCAAAACATGACCCCCAATGTCACATATTTTACATGCCTGAGTCATCACCACTTGATATTGACATCCCCCCCCCCCCGTTTTCCCCCTACGGTTGATCAGTCATGCAACACAACACCTGTCTGAACGCCAAAGCGTTTTGTTCGTTTAGGTGTTTTTTTTTAAAGTTTTATTATTTATCATGCTTGTGGGTGTTAGCAATAACAATCGTTGTGATAATGACACTGACAACGATGAAAAACAAGAAACTACAGTATACTGTATTTGAAGTCAAAACAAGATTTAAAAATGCAGGTTTTTACACCCTTTGTGTGCGCTTAGAGTACTGAATGGCATAGAAAACTTCTAGAGGAACCAACAAGTAAAGTTCCTGTATCTTCTAATGTAAGTACATGTACTCTACCCAGGAGGTCGTTACGACGCCCTCTATTGGTATCAGTGTGCACGTTGATTGCCGCAAATCTGTACCATTTCTCAAACGCTCTTCCTACATTCATCATTGCCTGACGTGCTCAAACATTAATCAGGTGAATATGGGGGGTCTTTGAAATTAAGGGGGTCGGTGCAATATAGGGCTCACACCCGTAAATACAATGGAATGTCCCAGACCCCTTCACAAATTCGTACAAAGATACCAAAATAAATGAAGGGAAAAATTGATTAAAAATCAATGATGTAGTTTGGCAAAAAAACCCTGAATAGCTGTAGATATTGAGTATGAATTCCTCTACAAACTGCATTTTGGTTGGAAGATGAAAGCTTTTCTGATGGAATTTGAGGGGACTATATTTCATTGGGTACGTGTACGGAAAATAGGTGATTTTTTGAGTGACAAGAACTCGTAGTCTGGCTTTGCGGACCCCTGGACAGAATTTGGACTGAAGAATCCACCCTGAAAATTTGATGGATGAAAGGGTATATCTCACTTATCCAGGTTAGTGAAGCTGAAATACCTCATTTCTCCCAGCTATTTTACAGAATTTTTTGAAATTTTGATTTTTAACACACATCCCTATGGGGGAAATATTTATGGGTGTGAGCCTTACAGAGGATGCATGCAATGCACACAAGTCTATGGGAAGTATTCATCCCATACAAGCTCTGCTGGTTTATGTTGATCTATTGTGTCAAATCTCTTCCTCCCTCCCCCTTCTCCTTCCTACCTCCCCCCCCCCCCCCGCCCCTACCCCTCTCCTCTACCCCCCCCCCCCAACCTCTGCTTGGCTACAATTTGTTTTCTTATTATGTTGTTGTGGTACTAGATCTTTGTACATGTATATAGCAGTCATCAGTATCACACAACTTTGAATGACTGTGTTATTTTAATGTATTTCTTTGTTTTGGCTACCACTGAAACAGGTCAAAATTCATAAAGTTAGTCTGTTTGACAAAACAAAGTCTTTTAAAGTACTTTGTAGGCAATAAGGTGATGATGACACCTCCATAATCAAGGATTACTGCCTGCATCTATGTATTCATCTTATGAAGAACTGATCAACACTGCAAGATTTACTTAAAAAAAAACAAAAAAACGGCATGATTTTCAAAAGTGTCCCTTTGAGAAGCTTTATAACCCTTGAATGTTTAATTTCCCATATGATGTAGGGGCAAATATCATCAAAAACACATTTATGATGTTAAAAAGTCAAATGAGAAATATGACCTCCACTATAGGGCTCACACCCGTAAATACAATGGAATGTCCCAGACCCCTTCACAAATTCGTACCAAAGATACCAAAATAAATGAAGGAAAAAATTGATTAAAAATCAATGGTGTAGTTTGGCAAAAAACTGAATAGCTGTAGATATTGAGTATGAATTCCTCTACAACCTGCATTTTGGTTGGAAGATGAAAGCCTTTCTGATGGAATTTGAGGGGACTATATTTCATTGGGTACGTGTACGGAAAATAGGTGATTTTTTGAGTGATAAGAACTCGTAGTCTGGCTTTGCGGACCCCTGGACAGAATTTGGACTGAAGAATCCACCCTGAAAATTTGATGGATGAAAGGGTATATCTCACTTATCCAGGTTAGTGAAGCTGAAATACTTCATTTCTCCCAGCTATTTTACAGAATTTTTTTGAAATTTGATTTATAACACACATCCCTATGGGGAAATATTTATGGGTGTGACCCTACAGTGCTAACCCACACTTTTGTCAAAATTGAGTTACATGCATTTTCATAATCCTTATCTTTCACTCTAACCTCCGTGAAAATATCATATTTGAATTCAACCAATAAGATGGTAAAAAATGTATGCATTCATGTTTTCTAAATGTATAATGTATGGACTTTCCAAACATTCAACAATTTTATCTCAATATGACTATTGTGTGGGTTGGCACTATATTGCACCGACCCCCTCAATTGGATTTTGATCACCCTCATTCTGAAGACAGTGAGATTCGTTAGTATGTTTCATCGATATTCCAGTTGAGGACTCGGGGAGTCAGTGGTACGGTGTTGGAGAAAGTTGATGTGCATTATTTATGTTTCGTGGATGAGCATCATTACTCATCCACGGTGTATCGATGGTTAAATATTGAATGCTCAATTCTGTTCATCATCACTCTTAAGATTAGATGATTAAGAAAGCAGGCTTTGGCTTTGTTCAATTCCATCATTTTGATCGAGGGCCTATTCCCTGTCTCCTTCTTTCTGTCCCACTTTCCCTCTCTCCTCTCCGTTTTTCTTTCTTCCTTTCTTTTCTTTTCTCGATCATTTCTTTCATCTTACAAAACTAGTAATAATATAGGGCATTTGTAATGCCCCTTTCCACTACGTCTTAGTGCCCAAAGGGACGTACAAATTCCTCACTCAGTATATAAAGAGTAAAAGAAATAAAGAAAAAAAGTCTATACTCCTCCCCCTCTGTCTTTTACCTTATGTATAAAGATGGATCAGAATGGACTACATGAATGACAAAATCCTGCTTCCTGTTGAAATAGAATGATTGATTTGTTCCTGTGATTTTTTTTCCCATGAACGTCAACAGATGGTTAATGTTTCTAGAATGTTCAATTTTTAATCACTATCCTCTCTGACGTTCTTCCATGTCACATTGTTTTAATTCTTAGATGATGAAAGAATGTTACCAGAGGGTTGATGTTTCTAGAATGTTCTATCTTTTTATCAATAGCCTCCCCTGACGTTATTCCATGCCACGTTGTTTAAGTCTTAGATGATGTAAGATTGTCAACAGATGGTCAATGTTTCTAGAATGTTCAATTTTTAATCACTATCCTCCCTAACGTTCTTCCATGTCACATTGTTTTAAGTCTTAGATGATGTGAGAATGTTAACAGATGGTTGATCTTTCTGGAATGTTCAATACCCTCCCTTGACCCTTTTTGTCTAATTAGAATGGCGACGTTTTTAATTTGCCGTGTATTTAATCTGTTGCATATGCTGGGTGTGGCATGTGACTGCTCACAGATGAATGCTGAACTTTATACAATGAATGTACGTATGTATATGTATGTTTGTTTGTTTGTTTGTTTGTCAGTTACCACGTTAATCTGCCTCCTTTTTCTCTTCTCTCCTTTTGTCAGTTCCCAATATCCTCTCTGATAATCATATGAAACGATGATATGCTGCGTCATGAATTTTGGTTTCAAAATGTGTAAGGAACACATGGGTTGTCTTCTCATCACTGAAGCTTCATTATGTATGATTATTGTGACTTCTCCTGAAGCTTGAAGCATGTCATGGTAAAAGAAAATGCAATAATTTACTGCATTTTCTGTCTAACTGATTTATTGAATGCGTTTGTTAGAGTTTCCTTTCCTTAGAAAATTTTATTTTACCCGAATCTGTGTGTTGTTGTTGTAATTTCGTTGGTACACTTGCACTTTTGTTTGTACTTTGTATTCTCAGAAAAAAAAATCCTGAAATAAACCGAAATTGAAATTGAAAGTCAGTTTCTTATTATTCTTTAACTTATTGCAAAGACTACATCAAATATGAGTTGTTATTATGGAGAGAGTACTTCCGCTCACTGTGCAATAGCTTTGCCACGTAAACATAGCGGAAGAGGACGTAGAATAAAAAATGAAATAAACCTGATTTTATTCAGAGCGGAAATGATATAAAGTATAGAAGATGACATTTCTCAGAATTGACATCCGTCTGTTGACCTCTCCGGAGGGTCAAATGACTAGGACAGGTCATTATCGTGACCTCAGACGGCCTCGTTCGTGCTTGGAAGTAATTTCGAAACGATTACAGGGCCGTCGAGAAGGTTTATTTTCATCATCCAAGTATTTTTTTTTTTTTTGCTTCCGAGAGAGACGGACGACATTCTTAAAGTGAGACTGTCAACACTGTCATGCGTGTAGCCATAATTCGAATGCACTTTAATATCAAATTTGATACGTATAATTATATCAAATAGATTCATCAATGTGAAATCAATTGGGTTGGCTCGCTAACACTCGAGTCGAGTCTTTTCATGGTATTCCTCAATGGTGAATTCTTTTTTAAAGTTTCATCTTGTATTTTACCCTAATAAATACCAGAAATATTTGAGGAAAAGAATTAAGAGAGAGCATATACTACTCACTGCAATATTAAATTTTCTGTATGAGAGAGAAGGGGAGGGAGAAAGGGGGTGGAAGGAGAGGCTGTATGTTTGAGGGGAGAGAGAGAGAGAGACAGAGAGAGAGAGAGAATAGAAGAAGTAACCTTAAAACGATATGGCTTTTCCCTAACTACAGAAACACTGAATGAAAGGAAGAGTTTGTTAAGCAGATGGGTTTGTACGGAGGGAAGACAAATTGGAGAACACTCTTACCTCAAAATTATTGTTTGTGCTTTTCTATTAAGGAGTCACTTTTCTTTGTGGGAAACATCAACATGAAACATGTGAAGAGCAGAACTTTTTGTTTTTATTGACGAATATGAAATCCTGAAGGTTAACAAAATGCAATGATATAACAATTGCGTGGTAAACTGATCGATTATCTGTTACAGCTTTGCTTCTGGGTTTTATTATTGTCTCAAATGCTATCTTCTTCCCTTTCACTTTTTTGAGAAGTATCACCCAAATAGATCTAATGCACTAGGTCGACTGGATTCAATCTTTCATTTTTCGCAGTAAAAAACAAACAAACAACAAAACAAAATAAGTTATAAAAGTTAAAGACACTGTGCTAGTCCAGTAAGCCCAAATATCTTCTCTTTATGAGAAACGCGTATAGAATAAAGTCTACTATCGTGATTTGTAAAACTGGACCATTATGGATCACACTAGATGAATGAACTAATTCACATCAACTATCTGTACACTCAGCATATCCTGAGGCAAAAGGAGGATGAATCAAACGTGAGTGGAGTGCTGAAGTAAAAATCCAACAAACGAATGGCATCCCTGTTTAGGCGTTCCTATGCCCTGTCACTTTGAAAAGGACGAAAACAAAACTATCAAAATGCCAAGGTTAACTCTGGCATAGTTTATACCACTTGTCGCTGGTCATTTCTATAGGAGGAATCTATGCTTTCAACACGCTCTTCCATTACCAGTCTTTTTCAATCGAAAAAACAAAATCCGTTCAGGATTTTATCACCATCGCCCAAACTCAAGTACAACTGTACTCCAGAGGAAAGATAACCAACTTACGAAATACGCATAACTAAATGAAGGTTTACATTATTCATTTTTCATCTGTTGTTTAAGCACACCACTAGCAAGACAATAGGTTAGTTTGTCTCTTATGTCAAAGTGACACAGCAGATTTGAACATTTATTGTACATAAAAACAAGTAAGGATGATCGCTTTAGCACCATGACAATTTCCATGATACTAGTGAGCATGACCGTAAACATTATCACCTAATCATGAGTGTCGTTATGACGTTTTTGATTGTGACGATCATGATTGCGACTACATTATATCAGTGGCTGTCATCTGCATGCACCATCATTTTTAATTTAATACCCGGCAATTTTCGAAGGCATATCAAATAAGGAATATTTGTAGAGTGTAACCATTGGAAAGTAGAGCGATGATTTCACAACGCTTCTTGCATTCCTTTTTAACCATGAAGATTTATATCACTATCAGAGATCAGCGAAATGTCCAGAATTTACAGGGTTAATTCAATAACAGCAACCACTGGTGGTAGTGGATTGGTAGGAAGAATGTCCTCTCTGCGTCGATGCCAACATTTCCCTCGGAGAAAGAGGTTGGAAAATACAACATGTAATAGCATTGCCGCTGATGATGACGATAACAACAAAATAGCAGTATATGATAAAGTTATGTTAGTGGGATATTAGATAGCGCTGTTACTGTTATCACTATTCTGCCATTCTTGCTTCTACGACTAATAATTAAACAACAATGACGGAAGGTAATGACGACAGCAATAATGATCAGGAATATCCATAGACATCACTCTTTACCAAAATATACATGACAAAAGGAATCTCGTATTAAATGCACCCTAAAAGTATTCAATGTTTTTGCAGTCAACACGTATATAACTACTCGTGTGAATCTTGAGATAGCACCTAATAACAGTAATGACCTCCCAAGGTCTGTTTACGACCTTATGATGGGTGTCTGACTTCAAAACGATTAATGATTTTTTTTCGCTGATCTCAAAACCATCGCGAACATTTTATTATGGCGTGACAGCGGGAAGGAGAGCTCAGAACATCTCTTGAGATGCCATACCTGACGGGTAAACCGGGCTTTTCTTTATACCGGCGAGAAAACAAGGTCAAAGTGGAACCCCTTCCAAAGAAACCCGTTCATCCTGATACAGTTTGGGGAGTGCGGGAGCTGCTGTAGGCTATCATCGTCCTTGCTTTCCGTGATGCAGCTATTCTTCGATGCTTTGCAGAGTTGAAATCGATAGTATTGAAACAACACTCAACTTGGAGTCCACAGTGTTTCTGATTTGTGCTGCTGTATGCACATATTGGCTGTTTGTGTGTGATTGCAGCGATCTTTCGATCATCGCAGGGAGTTAAATCGATAGTATTGAATGACTTTCGGGTCCACCTCATCTGAATTGTTTAATGACAAGTGTTTATTTGCACACTTGTATGTGGTTATATGAACCGCATTTGGGTGTGTTTCATGTGCCTATCAATAACGTTTCGGTCAATAAATCGCTACAACATCATAAGTCTTTCGAATAAATCAACATTCATGGCGCTGATACCACATCAATGGCTACATACACATTCTGAAGTTTTCAGAATCTGTTCAAATGGACGTTTATTTCATTTTCTAGTAGAACAACTGACGACATATTTTGGGAAAATGGAGCCCATACAGGTCAGGAAATCTTTTGTAACCTTAAAGGCGACGATAAAGTCTCGTTCCTTCATAAAACTGATTCAGTTGATTTTTTTACGAGGGGGAAAAGACAGTTAGGGTTCAGTGAACCCCTATGGTATAGATATTTGCTACAGTTTGATATTATTATTTTCAATTTATCATTAAACCAGTCTGCGTGTTTCGTATGCAAGCAACAATAATCTGCGATCTGAAAGGGGCAATGGCTTCAAATATTGACCATTATTTGGGTGAAACTGCATCGAACAAAAAGTGGGCCCTTAAGGGATCGAGACATAAAAGAAACATACACTGACCAGTCAAGGTTGGTTACGATGCAAACAAATAGTCGTCGTGGAACGTGAAATTGACCACTTGACCGCGGGTGGGGTTGTGATGGTGGGAGGGGTGGGATGGGAGTGATACGTTGGTTGGTCGGAAGGTCGGGGGACGGGAAGGATGTAAACTAGCCATTCACGGTCTCCATCTCACCCTTAAAGGTTTGATAGCCCTCACTAAAAATCCCACACTCTATATTTGCACGGAAATCAATTTCTCGTAGCGTATGGTGGTCTCAAAGCGGCAGGCTGCAAGTAAGCAATGTAAAATTATGTGAAATTGTTACGTGGAATGTAGCGATTGCCGCAGGAAAAATTTCAACAGAAAACACTGAAAAGTACCCCTCCATTTACTCTCTAAATTACTATAAAATATCTTATCGTGTATCGTCTCTTGAAATCGTTCCCCTGATCGTGAAAATGAGATATATGCAAACAAAACGAGACCCGGCCCTTCCACAAAAGAAATGTTTCATTTATTAAAACAATGATTCAAACGGAATATACATTCTGGTCAAAATTTGAGTAAAATAATCCGCACGGCCCAAAATATCACCATAATCTGAAACGTTAAACTGTTTTCGTCGAGAATATAATTGGGGATGTCGATCAAAGTCGAGGAACACTTCACAAATTGCAGCAATTAAGGGTCAATATCTAGTCAATAAATGGATACTGCAAATTTGAATTTACATATAATTCCAAAGAAGAAATTCTTATCGTCTTTTATTTTGATTTTAATCACTGTAATCTGAAAACATGACGTGATCATCGCTGAAGTCGAATTGCTTTAAGAGCTGTGCAGCATGACCTCGGCCGAATCATCACACGACAGCTCGTAAGCACGCCCAATCGTTTTTATAGTGTCGTGCGATTCAGAATGTGGTTACATCCCCCTGAGCTGTGCGCGGAGATGAGATGGTGAAGGCTGCATCCTCCCTCCCCATCACAGTATAATCCTCACTGCCGAGAGCCCAGCGTCAAAAGCCTCTTGGGGTCAGGGTGACAGGATTTGACGAAGAAATGTAGTTGTATATACCGCGTCACATTCTTGCATTCGATTATCTGCGGCGAATATACCAATCGCGGCGCACGGTTTGTAGCAGTGAAAGCATCAGCCGGACTGTGGACTTGACCGTGTTGGACTATTAAAGCGTGTCGCTGTTGCCCCCTGTCAAGCTGCCCGAAACTTACTCCGTCTAGAACTGTCGAGAACAATTATTAACCTGAAGCAGGAGAGCGACTTGATCTCAGCGTCATATTTTTAGCTGTTATACATAAATATAATATTGGGAGCCTTCACATCACATCAAATCGTAAGTACAAAAAAAAAATCACTCTGGAATATCTTTTGTAATTAGTGCTGAAACCCGAGAGTCACTTTTCACACAGCCCTGATGCATCGGTATTGAACAACATTAATTGTGTACGTTCTTTTTTCGGGGCGGGGGAGGGGATAAATGGAACCTCTTTTTACTAATTTTAGAGAGTTATGAAAGGGATTGAATCCGCTGCAAATGTTGTCAAACAGATATATTGAGGTGGAGTAAAGGAGCATAATAATTGCTTTGTGAGTGTGAGTTGGCTTGATTTGTAGAAAATAAGATATCCGATCGTCATGCCCGTCTTATTTTCTTGTTTCATGCGAGAAACGCTGGGAAAACGTAACACACAAGAAGAATATACTCGTGCAAGAGTATGCGAAGTGTTATTTTTGCCCTTTCCTTCGTTTAAAGAGGGTATGTCGATGACCCGACTAAAGCCGAGCCACGGGAAGTGAAAAGTGTGCGGTGGTTGGCATGGAATCAAATCCATTCTCTGTCTGAGCGTTAGAAAACTCGTAGAATGACTTGACAGTTGACAAGACATAGAAATGGGTGTGTCATCGAAAGGATATGAGCTATGATTAGCCAGTTAGTAATCGTCACTAGAAAGGTAATGCCGCCATGTTAAATCCTCGCTCTTGGGTAGGATTTTTAAAGTTGGCAGAGGCTCTTGCGGTAAAAGTGATAAAATTCATCTTCATATTTAAAGGCCTTTCAGGAAATATTAACCTTAATTGGACAAGCCTCTGTGCAGAGAAGAATGGTAGGATGGTGCATCATTAATTGCCGCCAGACAATGTTCGCCTTGTCGGACAACGTGACTCTGTGATGCGTCTTTAATGGGTCCTCCAAGGATTACGGAGAAAGGGAGTTGAAAACTTTCCCGAAGAGAACCTCTTAGTTCGCGATGTCATGGATAAGAGGCTCTGTAAACCGAGGATGGAATTAGCGCACTGCGCAGACATGAAAATTCATTGCTAATATTTTTTCCAGGTCTGCTTCGTGAGGGGAAGAATGTTTAGTATTATGGGAACATTTCAAAATATGTTTCAGACTTTTCAGACTTTGTTTGAGGGGCAGTGGAGGGGATAGGACTCTGTGAGTCAGTACTAAAAATGACTTCAGGCGTATTTCTTTTATCTTGTTTTCTCACTATAAACAACTAACATTTGGTATGGTTTTTTTTTTTGTTCAAAACGACATTCATGAGTTTATTAATGGTTTTTAGTTAATTTTTCCCTCGTAGTTGTAGATTCTGAGAATCATTTACTGACATGAAATATACAATCTATGCATTTAACTATGGCAGAGTCAATCTTATCATTGAAGTGCCAAAAAGTAAATTGAAGTCATTTTAGTAGTACTCTGCTCGATTGATGTGACTATGATTAATTTATAGAGATCGCTGACTAATCTCATGCAAACGCTTTAAAACTCTAAATGCTGACATGTGTGATATCGTAACCGAGATGGTTATTATCTGGCTCTTCTGTTTTTATGATTTCGTCTATGACTGACCAATAATCTGCCTTAAGTGACAGAATGCTATAATCTGAGCTCACGAAGAACATCCCTAAAACCAAAACAAGCATACACAAAGACCCCAACTCCAACCATTTGAACGTGCAATTTTTTTTCCTCTTTCAAATCATTACTTTTTGCAGCATTTACCAGAATGACGTCATTGTCCTTGATCGTCCTGTTCTGGTTCTCATGTCTCCAAGCCGTCTCCCACGCCTGTCTCACAGGGGCAGGCTGGCAGCCCTGGAATCTCACCACGCGGACCTCGCGCACCGACGTCGTTCTGATCGGCACGGTGACCGCCTTGCATCCAGTGTTCAGTAGGCGTCGTGTCGACAGGCAGGAGGTGCGCTCGTACACGGCGCAAGTCGACGTCGCGTGCGTGTTCGGCGTGAGGATGAACTCCAGTGATATCGTCAGGGGCCTGTCCGACAGCGGCGGCCTCGTGAACGTGACCGGGATGAACGCCGCTCGTCCCAACCCGTCTTGCGGGCGCACCGAGGTCGCCGTGGCCGGAGAGTACATCCTGATGGTCGTGGGTGGATGGAACGGTGGTCATCTCACCCCGGACCTGGTGAACTCGCAGTCCGCGGCGTTTAACGCATCTGGCGACTCATTGCAAGAACTCGCAGGAGTAATGTCGGGACGCCATCAAGGATATCGGATAAGGTCACGGACATGTCCTGCGGAAAACACTGAATTCATGACGTCCACGAGTACTGTGAACCCGACTACGATGAAGACAAGATCGGTAGCAGACACGACGCCAGAGGGATCAGATCAAACAACCGAGCTCCCTCATCTTAGCACCGTTGCATCCGAAACAGGAACTGGTAGAGCAAAGCAGCTAGGGGCTCTCCCTGCACTCGTGATATACACAGTCTTTCTAGCCTCTTTACTTTAGACCGGTGAAACAGAAATACTCGATAACAATATCAGAACAGGTTACTATGTCATCCCATTCGATATATACTGTTGTTTCGTGTTAATTGTGTCATAGTGTGATTTATAACTGTGTATTTTTGCTACAATTTCCATCACATGCACCATGTATTAAGCAAACATTGATTTCTTGATTATTGATTTTCATGTCACTTTCAAACAGGCCCACTAGCAATGTACAATGTCGTATGTGGGGTAACAAAGTAAGGTAAAACGAATCTCCACCTCAAATTGATTATAAACAGCATAAATTCAGACAATCTTGAAATAAAAGGATTCGTTGAATTGATAAGCAATGGAAAAAGAGATTTGAGTGTTTATATATTTTCCCAGACAAGAGTTATCATAAGCAATCGCAAATTTGAATTAATTAAATTGAATTACTGTCATTTTTGCCATCCTCCCATTTACTCGCATAGAAATCTATGCAAACATGCCCTCTTCAGCTCTTAATTTGAGTAAAATAGAAAAAAAATATCCTTTGCAATTTACATTAAATTTTGGTAGCCTTGAATGATTTTTCAATGTTGAAATTGTAAAAAGGATAGGCTTATATCTTGTTGAACGGTTGATTATATTAAAGAGACGATTTAAATAACATTCTATGTGCAGATTGTACCACATAATGAGTATGTTGAGGGGTTGGCACATCATCACCAAGAAACTGTAAAGTTCCGTGGAGAGCTAATGGTATTAATCCCCGAAAGACTGGGTGGGGATCTCTTAGACCCCCCCCCCCCCTTCCACATGAACTGCGATGACGTTGTCATACAAAAAGATTTTACCTTCCAGTGTCTTGACCGGCCCAACAATGAAAATCGATGGCCCGATACATCGGGCTACCAAAACAAATCTTCCCTTAAAAGATGGTGACCCAACATCTATTTCTGGTGTACCCTGGCGACCGGGCCACCTCTACTGTTGACCCTTGATATATACATATGTATATATATATACATATATATATATATATATATATATATATATATATATATATAAGATGACGAAGCAGGGGCGTCACCAGCTTTTTTTCAAGGGGGGTGCGTTTTGACCCTAATGTAACGAGATTTTTTTTTGACAGACATTTGGAATATAGGAAGCTCTCAATCCCTAGACTTTTACTGTTGTTGAGGGAAACTAAGCGGGGAAAGGGCACCGGCGTAGCTAGGATTTCATCTTTTACAGTAAAAAAAAAACTACCATTTGGAGCTATATTTTTTCGCCTTGGAAATAAAGGGGGGAGGGTGCACCGGGCGCAGCTGCCGGCAATTACTGGCAGCAACATCAGGAGAAAGGCATAACAATTAAATGCGAGCGAGCGGAGCGAGCGAGCTTGAATATTTTGAAATTTTACAGTAAAAAAAAAAACCTGCCGTTTGTTGGTATATTTTTTCGCTTTGGAAATAAAGGGAGGGGGTGCACCGGGCGGAACTGCTGGCAATTACTGGCAGCAACATCAGGTGAATTGCAGAACGATTAAATGCGAGCGAGCTTGAAAATTTTACATTTTACAGTCCAAAAGCTGCCGTTCTTAGCCATATTTTTTCGCTTTGGAAATCAAGGGAGGGGGGCGCACCGGGCGGAACTGCTGGCCATTACTAGCAGCAACATCAGGTGAATTGCATAACGATTAAATGCAAGCGAGAGAAGAGAGCGAGCTTGAAAATTTTCCATTTTACAGTCCAAAAACTGCCGTTCTTAGCCATATTTTTTCGCTTTGGAAATTAAGGGGGGGGGGGGAGCGCATGCCACCGAGCGCAACTGCTGGCAATTACTGGCACTGGCAGCAACATCAGGTGAACTGTATAACGATTCAATGCGAGCGAGCGAAGAGAGCGAGCTTGAAATTTTTGACATTTTACTGTAGAAAAACTGCCGTTTGTAGCTATATTTTTTCACTTTGGAAATTAAGGGGGGGGGGGGCCGCACCGGGCGCAACTGCAGACAATTACTGGCAGTAACATCAGGGGAATTGCATAAAGATTAAATGCGAGCGAGCGAAGAGAGCGAGCTTGAAAATTTTCCATTTTACAGCCCAAAAACTGCCGTTCTTAGCCATATTTTTTCGCTTTGGAAATAAAGGGAGGGGGCGCACCGGGCGGAACTGCTGGCAATTGCTGGCAGCAACATCAGGTGAATTGCATAACGATTAAGTGCGAGCGAGCTTGAAAATTTTACATTTTACAGTCCAAAAACTGCCGTTCCTAGCCATATTTTTTTCGCTTTGAAAATTAAGGAGGGGGGGGGGGTGGAGCGCATGCCACCGGGCGCAACTGCTGGCAATTACTGGCAGCAACATCAGGTGAATTGCATAACGATTCAATGCGAGCGAGCGAAGAGAGCGAGCTTGAAAATTTTGACATTTTACAGTAGAAAAACTGCCGTTTGTAGCTACATTTTTTTTCGCTTTGGAAATTAAGGGGGGCGCACCGGGCGCAACTGGACGATTACTGGCAGTAACATCAGGGGAATTGCATAAAGATTAAATGCGAGCGAGCTTGACAATTTTGACATTTTACAGTCCCAAAACTGCCGTTTGATGCTACATCTTTTTTTGCTTTCGAAATTGAGGGGGCGCACCGGGCGCAACTGCTGGCAATTACTGGCAGCAATATTAGGATAATTTGAATGCGAGCGAGCGGAGCGAGCGAGCTTGAAAATTGTGACATTTTACAGTCCCAAAACTGCCGTTTGTAGCTATATTTTTTGCAGTAAGGGGGGGGGGGGCACCGGGTGGAACTGCCGGCAATTACTGGCAGCAACTTCAGGAGAATGGCATTACGACTAAATGCCAGCGAGCGAGCTTGAAAATTTTGACATTTTACAGTCCCAAAACTGCCGTTTGATGCTATATCTTTTTTTGCTTTCGAAATTGAGGGGGTGCACCGGGCGCAACTGCTGGCAATTACTGGCAGCAATATTAGGAGAATTTGAATGCGAGCGAGCGGAGCGAGCGAGCTTGAAAATTGTGACATTTTACAGTCCCAAAACTGCCGTTTGTAGCTATATTTTTTGCAGTAAGGGGGGGGGGGGGCACCGCGTGGAACTGCCGGCAATTACTGGCAGCAACTTCAGGAGAATGGCATTACGACTAAATGCCAGCGAGCGAGCTTGAAAAATTTTGACATTTTACAGTCCAAAAACTGCCGTTTGTAGCTATACTTTTTCGCTTTGGAAATTAAGAGGGGGCGGGGGGGGGGGGGGGGAGACGCCCGGTGCGCCCCTCCCCCTGGATCCGCCACTGGTAGTCAAGGGTGTCGGTTTATGTTCATGACTGGGGGAGGTATGACCAGCGAGGTGGCGTCGAAGTGACCAAGTATGGGAAGGATGTCCAAAATCTATGTATATAGTCAACACTGTATAGAATACACTTGCACTAGAAGATAATTATGTATAAAATCAGTGCTGCCAGAACCAGGGGTGCGAATTGCTTTTGCCCACGATTTTTTCTTTTCTTTGTTTTTGTCCCCGATGCAAAATTTCAAAAAAATAAATAAATAGATAAAAAATAATAATCATTTAGTGTCCGGCGTTGAGGTCGCTCGCAGACTGAAGTTTTTTTTTTTTTTTTTTTTTTTTTCAGGGTCTGAAGGGGGGTGCGTTCGCACCCAACGCACCCCCCCCCCCCCCCGGTGACGCCCATGCGAAGTAGAGTGGTAATGCATTTTGACAGTCCAACAGTGCTATTTATTCAGACCAAATTTTCGACGAATACATTCGTCTTCCTCAGGGTCGACTATGACAATTCTGAAAATGACAATTACAATGACAATGACAATTCTGACTTTCAGAATGAATAGCACTGTTGGACTGGTACCAACACGCGGACTACAAGTATCATAATATATATACACTGTATATGTATATATATATATACATACATATATATATATATACATATATATATATATATATATATATGTACATATACATATACATATGCATATATATATATGTACATATACATATACATATACATATACATATATACAAACAATTATTTCACGTATTCATGGGGTGAATAATCGGTCCTTCAATTGGGAAATCACTTGTGTCAAATTTTACGACTCAAGTTGTAGCCGCGCCTGTTGTACTAAACTCACTGCGAGCAAGGCGCTTGTTTGATTTCATGATGAGTGATTACTCGTACAGTTGTAAGTATTCAGGTTGGTATTATGTATAGTCATCGGTTTTGTTATGATTGTACTTTAGCGCAAAGCGTCTCGATTGTAAGTATGTCGTGTATTCATTTGCCTTCATATATTGTATACATCTTGGTCTTGGGATCAGTTGGCTCAGTAACTCGTTTGGTATAAGTTTCAGATTTACAACTCTTTACTTGTGATAACTGGTTCAAGGTATAGGCGGTTTTAATAGTGTTATCGTTTTGTGACCAAATCGAGCTTCAAGCATTGGCGTTCTGGAAACAATGCGGGTTTGTTTGTTTGTTTGTTTCTTTGTTTGTTGGTTGGTTTGTTTGTTTGTTTGTTTAATCTTGTTTTCTTCTTCAACTTCTTGTCCTCATCTGCTGTTGGTATGGGTGTGCTCGTTTTGAGGATAAGAAAGAGTAATAAATGACTGTATCGAAATGCCATAGCTCGACTCTTAAGAACGTCATTTGTATCCGACCTGAGTCTCTTCCTGCCATTAAAAAATAATGACATCCAAAGTTCACAATTTCTCCTTTTCTCCGAACAGTCATCAAAGCAGTGGATAGATATTCATCGGCGGACGATTATTTGCTTTTTAAGGTTCATGTGGGAAGGTGATACGGATAAAGATTATCCGCTCATCTCAGACATCATCCCTGATAGATTGAATACAGAAGTTGACTGAAGTTTGCCCAGAGCATTGTGTTTTGCTTCTTGGGCTGTTTTGGCTTAGCGGGTAAGACTATGGATTCTCAATCTTGAGGTTTTCAGTTTCGGTGTTTTTAGCAGCGCCAGGGGAGGCCCCAAGGTAACTAAATCTTGGTATCTTAGTCCTCCGGTTGGAACTTAATTAAAGCCATAGGTTTTGCGGCTGCTTGCTTAAATGCAGTACATGTAGTTCTGCTGTCTACGATGATTTTTCGTTAAGTAAGAGCGAAACTCGGTTGAGTAGTTTCGCAACTGGAAAACCAGGATCGAAGTCAGTGTACTAGCAGTCATTACTGACTAAGGCATCTCATCTGCGTCGCGATATAAGAATTAGTTGGTGTTTGGGGAAACTACAGGTGTAAGAAGCGTTATATTGTTGTATTAAGCGTGTTTCTCATTGTAAGTTTATCTACTGTAATGGATGTACGGAATTCACCATGTAGAGTTTTTCTCTCTTTTTTCTTGTAATTTAGTGCTCTGTAAACATAAGTATTTTCTTCGTTGTCACTTTGAGAACACTACATGCCAAAAATGTCCTCATTTGAAAACACAGACAGACAGACAGACAGACAGACACACACACACACACACACACACACACACGCACACACACACGCACACACACACACACATAGCCAAGACGTCGCGCTATTAGAATTTTCTACCATGAATCTCCAGGATCGGGTGTAGTCTCAAATTCTGAATAATAATATTCAAATTATTTTTTTTTCTTCTTTCTGTCTTGATATTGAAATGCCTGTCATTCCTCTTCCTTGAAACGATTGTGAATCGTTGATTGTTGGTAAGTGACAGTATCGAAGATGATAGTCATGTACACGATGAGCTCAATACCCAGTAGACGTGTTGTGATTCTTTAGCAGCATATATTTATTTCAAGAAAATATATAATAGAAATGAAATACCTTTGATGTTTCCCATGTTATTACATTAGTGTTAACAAGTAATAATAAAGAATCGTACAGAATACACATCAATGAATTCAGCACATTCCTTTTTGTGTAGAACCATATCTTTACTTTAACACTTTCAAAGTGACATAGCAGGAATTATCAGACATGTATCCCCCTATATATATGTATATAATATGATATATTATATATACATATATCATATGGACATACACATCATACGTACATATACATGACGACATATTATCCTTATACTTACAGAGATACACACACAAACACATACTTGTACATACTCGTACGATAATCCAGACATATTGTGCCAGATTGTGAAATGTGAACTAGTTCTTCCTCAGAACCTTTTTGCTATAAAGTCTGTAATTATGCCATGCGCAAAGACATGAAGCATAACATAGGGAGGAGCATAATTATTGTGTATTGCTGAGATTTTTCCATGGAGATTGCAACTTGTACTATTGGTCTACAGCTTGTCTGTACAAAACTAAGCAAAACAACACAAAATCATACAAAGATCCAAAACTCATCAGACTATATTCTGTGTATTCCATTTTCTCAATTATTATTTAAGAAAATCCACTCCTTAATGACACATTTGGGGAGCGCATGCCGTCTGTTCTGTACAGAATGGTGGTTACATGCTTAAGCAAAACACGGCTAATCCCGATTTAGCTGTTGTAGTAGTAGTACAATGTATAGTCAAAACACTTGTTGAGAATGGGGTTTTTAAAGGTGAACGTTGTTTAAGGTGGAATTTGCCCCATAACAAGCTTGACATTGTTTCTTAGACGTATACACGACTTGCTCGAAGTTGCATGTGGTTGTCAATAGCAGCTTTGCTATACACACACAAAAAAAAATGAAAAAATGCCAATGAAACAAAAGCATTAACGAGAAGGCGAAGAAAAACTCTTTGCATAAATATTCACAGATTTTGAGAAAAATCCAGATAGCAATCGTGCAATTCATACAAATTGCGAATTTAAATTACATACGTTATATGTATAATCTAGATACAACAAATTAGTCGTTTTAAACGCTAATTTCCACAACACAACTCGCATTCCATAATGCCAATATTGGGGACATTAATCATCGATCACTTTGTTCAAAAGGAGAACTACAACACATTAGGCTAACAGCATTTACACTTTTGAGTACATTCTAAGATACATTGATAGAAATATGCATAAACACTAAGAGATGCACCATTGCCAATACGATTCAATTCGAAGATATCAAAAATAAATACGAGAGCGACACAACCCACGAAGCAAACGGCTAAATTGCAAAGATTATGACATCTTACAAAATATTGAAAAAAGGCAGTATAATGCTTGACTACGGCTAAATACCTATTGGAACTCTACGAAGCGTACTGAATTGACTACTTCTAGCATTATTTCAATGTCTGGGTGTGGGCGGAAGAAGGAGGAAAATCTATCAGGCTGGGGTATCTATTTTGATAAAGTTCTTGGCGAGTGCATGGAATTTAATCCCGTTATACATTCTCTTGGTCCCTTGTTAAGAGTCTTGGAGGAATACTTGATAGGTGACTGAACTGTATTAATACTCGGATGTTTATAGATTAAATACATGTAACCAATCTCTAAACTTTTCCCCCATTGCGATTCCAGGGAGGCGATTGCTACAGATAGCCTCCATGGCTGTGCGGATGGCTTTTATTCTTTAGTAATACCTGAATGTATAGCACCTGTCATCTGATACACATGAAGTATTGCCATTTATGAGGGAGATTTCGAGATGTGTATCGAAGTATGGTTGGGGATTGTCACGATTGTGTTTTTATTTGGTCCATTTTCCATAAACAGAGTACTAGATCGAAACTATAGCGAAAAGAAAGCACAGGAACAGTTGTGACTCGCAAATATAACTAAACTTACATAATCACTAGTCACCATTACGACGTAAAATTCATCGAACGATAGGCAATAACATCGCAGCTCTCAACTTCGATAAGGCTACATACTTTATTTTTTGTAGTTATGTTCTTTTTTAATAAAAAGGGCGAAGCTACAGATCACAATGCTCGTGTTGTACATCGTTTTCACTGTTATAATCATTATTTTGATTATGAGAGATTTAATCACCAAAAAAGCATCCTAAATTTGTCCGAAAAAGCATATCGCCACAGAATATCTTCACTTGATAACGGCATTTCATGATTCATTTTGAAAATGACACAACATTCAATAGCAACGTCACTAGGCGGACATCTTGTTCGAGCTCCAAGAATAAAGCACATAGCATTACTCTCTGCTAAAAGTAGGAAAAACATAACATATACAGATACACCGTAGAATTCAAACACGCTAAACCGTCATCTGCCCATTAACTCGATGAAATATTTTCATATAAAAAAATTGCAAGAAATTGAATATAGACAATATATAGATACAGAAAATATAGCACGCTTGCGAAACTCAACATGTATAACTTAATATTTACACAACAATATCGCTCAAGTTAACACACTTACACAAGAATCGTAAACATTACGATATCCCGAAGAAAGGCTCCCGTCGCAACGCGACTTCAACAAGTTTAACAAGCGTAACCGCTAAAACCCTGCCCGAAATAATAAAAACTCCAGCTACGGCAGTAACCTTGTCGATTTTCTTTTCATACTATCACTTTAACACTTCTGGTTTTCTCTTAATGTTATTACCCTGGCGAGCATTACAAAAAAGACAAACAGACAGACAAACAATCAAACAACCAAACAAAAACAAGAGAAGAAAACAATTAGTGACGGATAAAGGGGTTGGCTTGGGAACGAAAGGAACAGTGGCGAACGCAAAATATGAGTCATTGGAGACTTAGTGATTTCGGGAGGAGCAGAAGAAGATGATTAAGAAAAAAAAACATCACGAGAAATGTGGGTGTGGTTTCAGGGTGTCAAAAAAAAAAATGAATGAATCCGGCATGAATTGCATGACTGTGTCTTCAGTTTTGCTCATATCAAAAGTGATACGATGAAACACAATGAATATAATATATACCCAGGATCGGATAATCAACTTAAAGGTAGATATCAAACGCGGGTTTAAACATATGAGAGATGAAAAAAAAAATAACGTCGGATTAAATGAGTGAACTACTTTACACTAGTAAGACTGTGTAAGAGCACAGTCCATCGGGACACAATGGCGGTATGAAAGCCAACGGCATTGATTTAAAACCAGATTCTTCTCCGCTCTACGTGATTTCGTGTTAGCATTATAAGCAAAAACATACACATGAAACATTAAAACCAGGTCACGGAAAGTATATATATTGCAGATTAATTGCTGAATCGCCGATTGTGAGAAACGTAAGTCCATTAGATAAAAAAGAGAGATCGTGTAAGACCTTACTTTGTATCAGCATTGTATGAGTTCAGTGTTTGCTTTTCATACGCTATACACAGCTTTCTGGTTTGTAATATTATGTCTACGACAAACAGTAACTGCACTAAAGATTCAAAGGGTACTTCCTTCATGTGTTTTGTCTTTGCTATTCCTAAAACTAATAAGATTCTGGTACCACAGGTGACCAGACGAAAACAACACAGAACGAGAATAGGAAGATAATAATGTTTGTTTCATAATATATATATTACAATTTCACTTACACATAATATATTTTACATCATGACGGATGAAGTTCCGCAACGTAATGTGAGCACCTTATTCATGAAATTCAGAAATTCTTATCGACATTCGTGGCATTCTTAATATACCACGACACGTCAGACATGATGACATGATGATATGACAACTTGAACCCCAAGCTGATGAGAAACATTATGAGATGACATTTTATTATGACCACGTAAGTGCACATCAGACGGAACAAAAAAAAAAAACAACAAACGGAGAGGCTGGCAGGATGGCAGAGGGGATTAACCCCTTCGCCTTTAGGATCTGATGCTTCCCTACAGAATCATTACACAACAAATCTACCTCCAGTCTCCAATGGATTAATGTTTCATGTCAATTAGCATTGTCGATATTTCCATTTTTATTTTATTTTCACTAGCACTCCAGAAATAATGAAAACCTATGTGTCTGCTGAACGATACAATGGTCGGTTGTACTTGTTGTACCAACGAAAGCCCATCTTTCAAAAAACCGATGCTTTTAGGGACCGCTTAGCACCCCTCCCTCTTTAGAGTATTTTAAGTTTTGAGATCTGTAGGTCGGTTCTTGGCATTGGACAGAATCAGACCTTTCAACCCTTCTGACAGATACATAGGGATGCTTTGGCTCAAAGTAGGGAAGAAATAGCAGTTCCCTCTAGGAGTAGGTTGTAAAATTATAAAGAAAAAAAAGGAAACTCCTATCAAAACAAAACCTGGGAATGGCCAAAATTTAGATTTTTTTTTCTTCCAAATTCAGAATGGTTTGAGGTCTTCAGAATGCACTTGGTGCAATTCATCCAATCCCTCCCAACATTACGGGGTTATTTAAGCCACTGTTAGTCTCATCTGTTTAACGTTGTGATGTGATGCATTAGGATGAATATTCGTTGTTTGTTGTTGACGATGACGATCACCCTGTGACTGAACACATCGACATGATGAATAGACCACTGGGCGAGACCATTTTACTATTTTCGGCCTCTTTCTCTCCCATACAGATATCACACGTTACCAGATAGAGACACGTGGGAATCATTTATACATATGAACTCTCTTTCTCTCCATGAGGCACAGAACGAATAAAGCTACACTCTTAGCATGATCATCACAATAGTAAGCCTATTGTATATGCCATTGCAGGAAAGAACGTAGTATTACTGCAGCGTAAACTGTGCGTTGGCATGGTTAGTCTTCGTTTTGAATGCACAGTCTTCTCTATCATGTCATATAGGCAGAGAGACTAAAACTCTGTGTGGAAAGCACTGTCATCAAAATAGCTTTTACAATGTAGTCTGGATATTACTTTTCCTCGAGTTTTCAACACGTGTCATCATAAGCATCATCAGTTTGAGCAAAGTCGGAATTGTACATAGTCGTAGGTTAAACATTATTGTCTGGAAAAGAGGAAGGGAGCAAGAAGAGATCGGGGACTCGCCACGCCCTCTCACTGTCCCCCTGGTAGATACGACCGACGTCTTCTCTTCTTGAAGAAGTCCTGTACGCAGTTCACTGGGCTGCCAGACCACAGACCGCACTCCAGACAGGTGCGGTAACCATCGGCCACATCAGGCACCTGCTCGGGTGGACACGTGTATTGCACGGAGTCGCCGTATCTCTCGCCGGCGAGATAGCGGGTGGTTAAGTCGACTTCGCCCGGATCGTTGCAGACTAAGTTAGCTGGGTGAGGCAAGAAATGGGATATAGATATTACGAATACAATGATAAGAATTGTTTCAAGACATCCAAAACCTAACGATATATTTACAAGTTGGGTCTTTTTTTTAACTACTGCCAACCAACAACAGCAAGGAAAACAGAGAAAAGTTTACATGAAATTTAACAGAAATATAATTTTTCAGGTAAGATGCTTCTCTTCTGATTCTCAAAGGGTTTTCTTGTTATTGCCTGACTATTTCAAAGTACTAGTAATCATTCGAGTGATATTCGATAGTGATAATAACTCCCCGTCATTCGAGTCCTTGTCGGGACTGTTCAAAAATCGTCAGAAGTAGGGCCTACCATGAACGGTGAACCACGTACATTATTTTGCAATCAAACTATCTCACAGCCCTAGAAACCATACTTCAAACCCAACATAACTTGTCTCATCGATTTAAGAGAGTTGGAAACTTGCAACCCTGGACAACAATATGACCATAGATTTTTTACTCGGAGGATGAAAAGGCTCACCTGCTAATGGTGGTAGTACCAGCGTCACCTCTCTGCACGCTTCAGATGGCACGTTGGGATCGAGCTGAGAGGGCGGTATATCGGTCTCCGCTCTCTCGCACTCGGCCGGCAGTGTAGTGCTGACGACGGACGCGCGCTCCAAGGCACACACTGCCTCCACAGTCACGCTGCCCGTATACTTGAACGGAAAGCACGCGTGCCCGTCTCTGTCGGTGATGCGAGACCGGATGTACCCGAAATCGTCGCCAAGCAACCTAAACCAGTAAAGAGAAACACCATCATTATACCATAATCACCATCGTTATCATCATCTTCTGCTCGTTTAATCTTTGTTTTAATCGCTCTCGTCATCTCTGTCTCTCCTATTTTCTCTCCGATGTCTACAGCCCCAACATTTCGTTCATCTTCGCCAAGCTTTGTTGATGAGACATGATGTACGTCTTGCATCTTTACACCATCACAATCATTATCATTATGTTGTGCCAAGAGTGTTTTCTCGGGCAAACAGGAGCTCTTAAACCATTATCGTTACAAGAATTAATTAATTAAACTTAAGTTCACAGCTAAAATAAGAATGGTGAAAGCACAGGAAGGACGATAGCATAGGATTCATCATTTGGGATTTATCTGTTAAATAGCAGGTAGAAAAATATAATCACTTTTACCAGTATTTCAAAAAGATGGAGACTGAGAATGCATAATCAGATGAAAGAAACCAAAAGGGAGGGTTTGCACAATGAAGATTTCGAGCATTACGGATTTGAAGGACTATGTAAGAAATAAAACCCTCCGACTTACCGCAACCGAATGCCGGGTACTGGCATTGTGCAAGCACTATCTTGACAGGCCTTAACGGACACGCAGCTTTGCTCAGCCGACATGGGGCGACCAGCGGCCCACCAGGTGAAGTGGGTTGCTTCGTAAGTCCAGAGCAATTCGTTGGTATTCGGGTCTTGCACGATAAGTCCTGAGCCATCCTTTAACCAAACCGCTGCAATATGACGAATACATAACACACATATACAAGCAAACAAACAAACAAAATCAAATAAAACAAGTATATATATGAAGGAAATAAAGCTGATCTTCTGTCTCACGAAGCAAGGTAAACACGAAGAAATTAATACGACGTTCACGGCCGAAACTTCGTATTCATTTCTTCGTGTTTATCTCGCTTCGTGAGACAAAAGATCAGCTTTATTTCTTTCAGTTGCTACCACGATGAGGAACATCTTCCGTACTAAATGTATTTATCTAAATCACATGCACCTCATGCGGCAAATCAAGTCGCATTTCGTTTTACACATGCATATCGGCGTCAGTATTTTATCACGTCTGTTCCTGTTTTCATGGCAGTGTGTATTTCTGAGGCCTCCTTTGTCATTACAGAAGTTTGCGATCAATACCAGCTGCAATAGTTGCAATTACCGTAGATACAACCGAAATACTTGCAGCTAATTGGTCCGGTTCTATTCATCTGTCACTGAGGTAACGGCAACCTAACTCTAGCTGAACTGTACATCTAACTTGACATAATCGCATGAGATAAGCCCTTCGTCCTACGGGATAATATTAATTGTGCGGTCAAACTAGAATTTGTTAGCCCCTCCCCCTTTTTTAAATGTGTGTGCATGATATCTGCTCCAAACTATCACAAATCATACACGGTTCAAATCATTAATGGTTTTTACTTTGCACTACCTGAAACCATTCTTTTTTATTGTCTTGTCTTCTCAAGTTTTCCTCTTCCGACCCTGTTACAATGTTCTGCAAATAATGATCTCCACCTACACATGTCTTAGTAGTCACTCACGCGTCACTACACTTACCGCTTTCCTCGTCGTAGTACCAGGCATCGAGACGGTCGCCCACGGAGAGATCGGGGGGCAGCTTGGAGATTGGGATCTGCAGGGTGACGGGGTTCGAGGGGGCAATAGAGACTGGTCTCCGTCCCCGCTGGAACACCGACAGTTCCATCACACCGACAACCTCAAGCGGTACCAGCTTGACTCCTGTGCGACAAGAAATACAAAACAAACGACAAGAATGCTGATGAAACTGTGGATACTGAACAGTTAGATATATCGAAAGATTTATTATGTGACGAATTACTATTCAGCAGCGAAAGACATTTTCGTTTTGAAAGTAGACCTACAACAAAAAAAAAATATGTGAGCTTTTTATCTCATCGAGGTTTCTTTTTATTGCCTTACAACGGCACAATCATGTTAAGAGTAAGGTTTAGCCAAAATAACAAAAAAGGAAGCAAATGACAAAAGTGTAATATCTCCTACATGTGCCCAGAATATTTCTTACTTATAATGATATCACTGCAACGTGTTCCCTCCATCACCATACCACAAATGACCTCCTTGTCCTCCCCTTTAGATACATGTATATCATTTTACTTCTCAATTGGATGAGTGGTTTGCGCTCAGAGATGACATATCCTATTAAGACATGCTTGTCCTGGTTGCTTGAAGGTTTCGTCCTGTCTCATCACATCAAAGACTCAGATTTTGATGATTAGATGATTTATCTCATGCTCCCTTTTTTCTACAGTAAGGTGACAGTTTCAATACATGTAACGACATATTACAGATTCTTATTCCTCAAAGGTTTGTGGAGGTGGAGACACAATGCAAAACGATCAAACAAGAAATTGGAATGATCAGCTACGACAGACGCTCGCGGTATGATAGACATGGAGTAGAAAACACGGAACAGATTATGAGATCTACCACTATGTACTGTCATCTACATATGTATTTAGAACTGGTAGCTATTCACGATCAATGTGGAACGGATTGCGCAGCCAATTCTTACTCCGTCAAAATAACCATAAGCGACTTACTTGCATCTGCAGATGATGACAGGATATCACCGCGTGGGCCGCCACCTACGTCAGAACAAGGAAATGATACAAAACAATGAATAACAGTTGATTGCTGTAGAGAGAAGAGATCACTGTGAATACCAGAGTCCGTTTCGCAGGGTAGATTTTCACCTAGCTACCTCGTACTACATGAGATTTACGCCAATTGTTACAGGCGTCCAAGAACGCACCATCGTTCACTAGAATACCGACCACATATCAAAAGTATGGACAGTTTGGATTTTCACGCAATGATGCACCACTGGATTACAGTGACATTATTATTGCTAATATTACTATTGATGACTAAGATATTAATGATATGAATCATGAAATTGCAAATGATAATGAAATACCCATGAAAAACAGGACACGTAAGAAACAACAACATTACTAAATTTCAAATGTATATTTGCAATCACTGGAAGCTACATTGGTATTTAGTTTTACTCTGGTGCCAATATGTCTCCTGCATATTGCAACATCTTAAATAATTATATGTATATATATATATATATATATATATATATATATACATACAGGGCTCCACACTAACTTTTATTTTGGGGGGCCCAAAGGCAAACATCCGACCTTTTTTGGTAGCCCGATCAGGCCACCAAATTCTTCATTTCTGAAATATACTTGAACGTTATATCATAGGAGTTAAAAAAACAAACAAACTGCCATTATTTTGATCCACCTACCTTCACGGATCATTGCAAGCAATTCCGGGGCATGCTCAAAGGCCTCAGGAATGGTGATGTTCACTCCGTAAAATTCTACCGTCACCTGTCGCCTGTTCGGGACTCTGATCCCATCTGTTGGTATAGATTGATAAGTAATGGGCGATGAATTCCTCTTTGACGCATAGCAAAATCATCATCATTAAATTGAGTATCGGAGCCGAAAAGAAATAGCGTTCAGTAGAATTACTCCAGACTCCGATAAAGGGGGAAAGTCGAAAAAAGAGCGATTATTGATGTGACTGCAATGGGGAGTTCTGTTTTCCCGCCATCTCATCACGAATTCATTTTGTAAGCTTCGACTTCCTACATCAGGCATTTTGCAGCTCTAAATTTTCTAAACATGTCCCGGAAAGAACCCTTCCGTAATGATCCAGCAGAGTATGGAATGTTGCTCAAACAGGGTTATGTGCATAAGAAATACATTATGCAAGTAGAACTCATACACTGATACAGATGCAACAAAAATTTTCACACGGTGGAGCCACCACGATATATCATTTTTTTTAATTCATGGATATCCGTGAGCATATCAAGTATTAGCTAGCGTTTTGTGCCTCTTCTAATAGTAATAATGATGTGAAAAATCGTAGGGACACGAGGCAAAACTGATTGCGGTTATCTATGGCTTGACTCACTGGCAGGAATGCCGACGCGATAAGACGATCCACCCTCGTTTCCCGAGAAGGCAAACTCGTTCGAGGTAGAACTCCTCCACAAGAACGTGTTCTGTTCCTCCCGCACCGCTAGCGGAATGGTCACCACGTTTCCTGCACATAGAAAGGTTATCACAAAGTAGTCAAAGAGGATACGAGACAGCGTCAATGTCATTTTTCCCTGTTTATAGAATATCAACATAAAAAGACGCATACTTAGCGATGACAGACAAAGCAAAATTCAAACGAGAAGACGCAGAGCAAAGTAAATGACGATTAAAGCCTGAAGGTGAAATACGTAGAACAGGAATAGGTAGCTATGACACAGAGTCATTGGACTTGGGACACTTCTGGTAATGTAGCGCTAACAGAAAAGTAATGATGGTAAGTACATTCATTAACGTTTAAGCGCTATTACTATTAATTTAACTTCATATAGCTGGTTATTCAAGCTAGATTCTACATAATGAAGCAGCAGGAAGTGACGTCACAGAACAAGTACAGTCTCATTACCGGAGGAGTTCTTGGTGATTATCATCACATACACACACACGCATGCGCGCGCACACACACACACACACACACACACACACACTGTTTGAATTTGATACCAATGTGCTACTCACGAATGTGACGATGTGCCCGGAGGGTCATCGAGTTATCCAGTCCCCTGTCGCGGAAGAGATCATCATTGGCCGGTCGACCTGCAGTGACAATGACCGTTCGGTTGTAGGGAACCTCGATCGTCACCACGCCATCGGGCCCAGTGACAGCTGAGGCCACCCGGAGTGTACCTCTGGGCTGGGTCGGATCGGCGACGTACGCCGCGACGTCGGCATCGGGTGCTGGGAGCTCGTCCAGGGGATCACTGTGGTCGACGACGACTACGGTCAGGTTGACATTTGGTGGAATATAGTCCACTGGGCATTTGTTGAAACAACAGGATATAGAAAACAAATATAAACGATCATCACAACATTTGTGGGTAGGTACAGACTTGACAGAGAGGGAGTGAAGGACATGGCATATTCGATGGTCTCCTCGTGTTTGTTGAAATTCACCACAGAACTGGATATGGAGCGAATAACATGTCAAAGGGCAGAGTTTAAAAAGTTGAAAATAAATAATGTGCTGGCACTTGTCACAAAGATGATTCCTTGAGATACTGTGCTTTGCTTTTATTATTATTATTATTATTATTATTATTATTATTATTATTATTATTATTATTATTATTATTTTTATTTTTATTTTATTTTATTTTATTTTTTTTTTTTTTATAGATGAGGGTTTACGTATGAAATGGCTCACGTGTGCATTCAATGCCGTCACCCGAGTAGTCTTCAGGGCATTCGCCACACTCGAACAACCTCACAAACGGCTGGGTGAAGTCTACGTCCATTGGGTCGATGTCGGTACACTCCACTCCCGCGAAGCACGGGTTATCTGCGCAGGACCTGTTGTCTGTAAGTACAAGGAGATGGACAGAGCTGTAACAACCAAGGAAAACATGTAACAGCCTCATACTCCCAGGCGGAAAAGATTGTGTGATTCCACCCCAGCGCTTTGGTGCCGCTGTGTCTGTTATCTCTGCGTTATTCAGCTCATTTCAATTCAGTCCTAGTTCACTTCAGTTTCATTTCTGCATTTCACTTCAATTTCAACAAAATATTACACAGTTTGTAGATTGATGTGATAAACTTTTAAGAATGAAGTACTATAAAATTTTGGACAGAAAGGCTTTATCTTCTCTATTCCAGTAATTATCATTACTGTAATAACAAAGAACTGCTGGATCAAACTCTAACCATGCTAATTCTCAGCCAGTTGACCACTGATGACGCTTGTACAACCCACTGCTTTGCGACATTTCGCTGTGATCTCAAGCGTAGGATTTGACACATCATGTTTGATAGCTTACCTAGTTGCGCGCAATGCGTTCCGTTTCCAAAATGGCCGGCAATACACACGCAGGTGTACCCGCCAATTTCGTTCTCGCAGGAGGCGTTTCTATGGCAATCGAAGTCTCCCGTGTCGCACTCATCGATATCTGTTGAAAAAAAAATAAATGAACGATCAAATAACGAATAAAGTTATATTCTACATTTACGAAAATATCCTATTTGACTAATGTTACTGAAGGTGAAAAATTAGTTCATAGAGGTGCAAGAATGCTACATTAAAACAACACACATTTAAATACTTCCAGTAATGAATCAATATAGGAGACAGGCACGATTACTTAAGACCCATGTGATTTTGAAATACTGCTTTTAGCAAACCATCAACCATGCCGTTGAGTGAATCGTGACCATTAAGGAAGCTGTCATCACAGCATATGCAAGTCATTTGATACTGAGAAGAATGTTTTAGAAAAAAAAATAGAACACAATATCATTCAAGACAGTCCTCCTTGAGAGTAGATGAAATGGAGAAAATGCATCATGTAATATTAACGGATGTTCATAATAAGGTCTACCAATGATAATAGTGTTCGGTCCTTCTGCGGCTTGTGTGACTGCAACAGGAGTTCGGTACTCCCTCGTTCTATTACTTGTTTCTAGAGGATGGGACTAGAATAAGACGATACCATGTATTAGATTTATGTAATACCTTTACTTAAAATCTACATGGCCCGCTTCCAAATGGTCTACCTGCTGCATCAAAAAAAAAATCGCAGCTGCTTCAATGTTTATTTCTACTCAGCTACGCGGATCTCTTTGTCGTCCACGTCAAACATTAAACCGTCATAACCTTCCCACCTACCTATGCAGACTCGATGTATTTTTGTACTTAGCTAGGCGGACCTCTTTGTCGTCCATGTCAAACATTAAACCGTCATAAACTTCCCACATACCTTTGCAGACTCGATGTCTTTTTCTACTTAGCTAGGCGGACCTCTTTGTCGTCCACGTCAAACATTAAACCGTCATAAACTTCCCACACACCTTTGCAGACTCGATGTATTTTTGTACTTAGCTAGGCGGACCTCTTTGTCGTCCACGTCAAACATTTAACTATCATAACCTTCCCACATACTTTTGCAGACTCAATGTCTTTTTGTACTTAGCTAGGCGGACCTCTTTGTCGTCCATGTCAAACACTAAATCGTCATAAACTTCCCACATACTAAAAGTACCTATGCAGACTCGATGTCTTTTTCTATTTAGCTAGGCGGACCTCTTTGTCGTCTTTAAAATAATATTAAACCGTCATAACCTTCCCACATACCTATGCAGACTTCTCCGTCGCCCATATATCCTAGAGGGCAGTCGCCACAGTTATAAAACTTGATGAGCTCCTCTGGCGAAAACGTTGCCAGGTCGATTTCGTCGAGCACGTCAGACCGGGTGAGGTTTGTGCATTTGACCCCGTCGAAACAGGGTCCATCCGCAGCGCAGACTGTCAGGTCTGCAAGAAGAGGATGGTTTCAACGGGTTAATAAATGCACGCAGACTGCACACTGCAAAATACGAACCTCTGTCTTGAAGTGGCAACATGACTTCATTACATAAATGTCTGAGAAATGCTGTGGTCGTATGGTCTGAACTATCTTAGAAGTTTGCTTATGTTTGGCTATAAACTTCATTACTGTACACCGAGTGAAAGACGCGTATGTTTCTGGACCCTGTGGTCTCTGAGTTCGAATAATGATATGGGATTAATAAATTTCTATTATATTGTAAAATATCATTACGATTATACTCAGACGATCACGATAAGGAACGTGTATTCATTGTACACTGTTTAGACCGCAAGTCCAACAACTGAGTTGTAAGTTGAAAGTTAAGCGATGCTTGGGAACCCCGGATGCGTTCATGTACACATCAACCGTCTCAGAACTGCCAATGACATTGTTCATAAACATCTATCTTTCTTTCTTTCTTTCCTTTTTGGCGACGAGACAGAAAGGCTTTCTTGGCGACGAGGACTGTCATATCTCAGAGACTACGGCATGATCATTTCGAGGTCCAAAACTAACTTTGATAATGCGATAACTATCCTCTTCATCCAGGACTTCGCTCAGATAAATCCTCACCAGAAAATAACCGATCACAACATTTGTAGATCTACTCTGTGAATGTGACATAAAATTTCCATTAAAGACCGTATTTTCTTGCGAGTGTGTCAACAAGATCAAAACTATTTGTGAACGGTAATCTAAAATCTCGTTTTGCACCTGCTGTACGAAAAGCAAAGAGGAACGTTTGATGTCTCTCTACGTCACTATCTACCGTTTTCTACATCACAAGGCAAGTTGTCGGGCGTGCTTTTTTTAAGGATCCCATCCCCCGCAAAATTACTACCTACAAGAACAAGATCATAAGAGAACCAATTTACAACATTACCATTTGAGCTAAATTGGTTCTCTTATGATCTTGTTCTTGTAGGTAGTAATTTTGCGGGGGATGGGATCCTTAAAAAACAGATGGATATTACGTAATCATCTTCAACACAGGCCTGGAGCTTACCTAGAGGGATGCAGACCTTGCCGTCACCATGGAAATTCACGTTGCAGACACATTCGAACGATCCCGGGATATTGACGCAAGTGGCGTTGGGGTGGCACTCAAAAGTTCCCTCCGCGCACTCGTCAATATCTGGATAGACAGAGATAGTATAAGCCTCTTTATCCATTGTAAAATTATTGAAGTTGTCAAAACTTTGACCCTCAAAACAAGGGGAAATTACCTGACCATATAAGGTAGCATTCTACATACAAACTTGAGAGAGTTTCAGTAAAGTCTTTTTTGGTAAACCAGAAATCTCATTAAACATCACTGTGGATATATCGGGGAGGGTATCAAACCAGATTATGATATCGATGTGACAAACGAAAGTTTCAAAAGATGACAAGACATTACATGAATTTCTTTTTCGGTCGTGCGTTGATAAGGGTTATATGAGTTTATAGAAGACTGGTATTACGGCAAGTAGAATATGTAGTGGTGGGGAGGTGGATGTTCGATTCGACAACCATCGGTACTCACCAACGCAGTTCTTGCCGTCTCCGCGGTATCCTGGCGGACAGGGGCCGCACCTATACTGGTAGATGATGTCGACTGGGTTGTTGAGATCTATGCTGCCTACCACTTCACCGCGGGTGAGGTCGGTGCAGATTACGTTGTCGAAGCACGGTCGGTCGATACACCTTGTTGGATCTGAGACAATGATTAGAGACAAAACGGTTTTATGCACGATTTCTTCGGGAAATGTCTCGTCTTTGGCACTTCATCAAAATATAATCCAAGCAGTGGAACATTGACAGTAAGAACATTTGTTTTTAAGTTCTTCAAGTAAGCTAGAAACAAATTGGTAAGCATGTGAACTTTATGGCAAATACCATACAAGGCCATTGTTAAAGAAATCTTATGATACCAATGCAAAGTGATGAACTAGTTAAATTTCTGTTTTCGTTACTCACAAAATATTGGTACCACCACTGGCGACGAAGAAAAGAATTGCATGTCTTGTATTTTCACCATGAAAAATTCTAACAAGGCCATATGCTTAAAGAAGCAGTCCATCAAAATGTCTATTGCGACGAGGTTCATTTGTATTTGTAAATAAATCTGAAAAATAGCTCTATATTAGTCAACGGTCACGTGGAGTTACAGTATGCTAAAACCTTGTAGCTGTTCAGTGGCTCTCACCAATTGGAATGCACACACGTCCGTCGCCATAAAAGCCTCGGTTACAGACGCAGACAAAACTTCCCGGGGTGTTGGTGCATTCGGCATTTTCGTCACAATCGTGGGTCCCGAGCACGCATTCGTCAATGTCTGGATCGAGGAATAACGAGTGGAGAGCGGAGTCAAATATGGATTGCATTACATGCACACATATCATCAATCATTAGAGAATTAAAACAACAATAACAGCAACAAAAACAAAAAATAACGATAATGACAGCAACAAAAACTGTAAGCAGCAACAACAGCAACAATATGAGCAACACTAAATCTACAATTTTTGGCAGATTATTATCAACAAGAGCTGCAAAAGCAATAGCAAATACAACACCAGTAACAATAACAACAGCATCAACGATGAAGACAAGGGCAACAAAAGCAACAACAGCAACAACAAGGACAGAAACAAATGAAAGGGGGATGGGAAGTGGGAAACGTGATTGTGTATGACATTTTTAGTATTCTTCTACATGTAAAATATGTAGTCCGCGAACCTTCGACTTGTGTTGGGTTTGACTGACTTTTTGCATTTGTTTGTTTGTATGTTTTGTCTTGCTTTGTTTTGCTTAGTTCTTCTTTTTTTGCAGACACAAAGCATTCAATAATTCCATAAGTGCGGTTTATCAAGAGTTTCTCGAAGTAATTTTTCTCTATGTGATGTGGTGTACATAGAGCGGACATTACTGCAACGTCTGAACTGACCATTACTTGTTGAGGTATATCTCGAGTGCGTTATCATAGCTGAGATGGACAGAGACCAGAATATCATGTGAACGATTGCACGAATGATAATGTTATCACTTCCGAAACACGCTATAAACAAACTGATAAAAATGCAATCTATATCAAGCACGATCATGCTACTAATAAATCAAGGCACCTATTCCGGCAATAACGTAATTTCAAGGTGACGATTGAACTTTAAAAAGAAACTCAATTTGGCAATCGTGTGATGATGTCCTTCATAATCCAGTCAGCATCCGCTGAGTTTTTCTTATGATGATGCGTCGCGTGAGGTCGTCCCTCACGCATAAGGGCGATTATCATGGAATTACAAGGGCAACAGTGTTCGCGAGATCAGTTTGAGTGGTCTTGACTAGACAAAGGACGCTATAGTATACTTTAAAACAATATTTGCATGAGCTTAGAGAACACGTCTTCTTTTTGAGGCCAAACTTGACGATTTGGGTATGAACATTTCAAGACATTCGACCCATTATCATATTTCGATTATGATCATCACAGCATGATCATCTTTCCTACAAGTTTCTTCAAGTACATCGAGAGCCATGGAAGTGTTGAGCGCTGAGATAGGACTGCTATTATGTACCATTATCATTATTGTAATCATCATTTCGGCATGGCAGGTCTCGTAAAACCAAGGAGGTATGAGTTCTCTCATACCTCCTTGGTAAAACACAGGAGTGCTTGAATGTTTCCAACTGACGAAAATACTCTGGCAGATCGGCCATAATTTCACACCCAGGGGTAAAAATCATCACGTGAAAAAGGCAAACCTATTTCGAGACTGACAGTGTCAAAAGTAATCTGAAGACAACCTGTGTTCTTTCACCTTATCCTCGACAGGGCAATTAAATGCGAAGTTTGGAATGAGTGTTTACCTCGCCTGAGGTAATAACGAACATCTAATTATAAGTATCAACGAAGTGACAGACAGGGCTACGATTTTATTTTATTTTATTTTATTTATCTATCTATTTTTTGTTTTAAATCAAGCTCAACAAGTGACCATTGGTCATATCTCTCGTAGCAAGCGGATCCTCCTTTGTTAGATGTTTGGAAGTCTGTGAATACACATCATGAGGGGAAAAATATAGAATGATAATGGTATCAATCGCAAGATATAGGAATCACTGCAAATCGAGTGACTGTTGAATATTTATAGGAATATGATATACACGTAGTATTGCAGTTCACTGTCATGCCTCGTGATTACTGGAAAACAGTGTTCAGTTAGAAACATAAATCTACAACAATTGACGATAAGTAAGCAATCAAGCCCGGCTTTCAAGATTACTTTTACCTACATAATCTACCTTTCGTACTCTATACCAGAAATATATTACGAATACGAGTAATAAGTGTCTAACTATAATTATATTCAGGTTCTTCTCTGACGGTCTACTACGGATTCAATCAACCTTACGCAGAACCCTCAACCATAAGTGCCATCATTCGTGTGGGTAATATCTACCTTCACAGTCAATGCCATCGCCAGTATAGCCCGGGGGACACTCCCCGCAGTGGAATAGCGAGATGAACAGGGGTGGATTGTCCAGGTCTACGGCGGCCAGGACTTCAGCTCGGTCCAGATCGGTACACGCGACGCCGGGGAAGCAAGGTTGATCGGCGCATGATGTCGGGTCTGGATTGAGACCCCGTCGAAAGAGCAATCACCAAAACAACAATAAGAACCACCAGATATTGTCCAAACTGTCTCAAAAGTCTCTACACGGCATCCTCACCAAGGTAGCAGTAAACCTTAGTCTGTGGCATCGTTTTCATTTCATTGCATATATGCGAATAATCTCATGTGCTCTTGACATCAAAAGTAGTTTCAATTTCCCCCTCAGGGGCGAGTTGCTATATATGATCTATTTCTCCATGGCCGATACCCTGTCAAAAGATCTGAATTCAAAATATTATTGCTATCCTACTTCAGCTATTCAATGTCAGCATACATATTCAACAGTCTATCATGCTTCGATTTACAATTAATGTCTGACCGACAATACTTTACTCTTCGTTTGTACTTAGCGTTTTCTTTGTTTTTACTTTTAGCTTCCGGCCGGGGTACATACTTTTTTTCCTGTTACTATTTCATAAATATCCCTCCCCAGTTAAGTTAATGTGACTCGATGGTGAAATACGACACTCACTTATAGCTACACATGTTCTTCCGTCTCCATAGAAACTGATGTTACATTCACACGAGTATGAGCCCGGCTCGTTGACGCATCTCGCATTGATGTCACAATCGAAGAGGTTTAGCGCACACTCATCCACATCTTGATTACGAAAAGATTGAGACATGGATTCCATCAGTACTCATAATACGATTGCGTGTTGCTATCAGCTGTTGTTTGACCGATACAGAAATTTGAAGACTCTCAAATTTCCATGAGCATCAACTTCGCTTTCTGTTTGGTTCTAGATGGTTCCACAAAATCGCCACAGGGGACGTTCTAGAGAGAACAAGTCGGAATGCTTGGGAGCCATTCTATATTTCATCTTGAGCTAAGATGATGTAGTCGCGTACGACGCATGGAAAACCCGTGGTTTCATGAGAGCCATGCACAGGATTGAATTGGATGGTATCGACAGAAGATATGGTTCAAGAAGCTCCCACAGAGAATGGCTATCACACTTGGTACACAAAATGTCTCAAAATCATAATAAAACTTGCTGATTGTATTTGCTGCATCTGTGGGCAATGCTGTATACCCCGTATCGTTTAAGAAAGCCACACAAAAAACACGCAAATTTAAGAATATTTTAGACTAAATATGACTGAGAAGGTCATCCTCGTCAACACTAGGCAGGATAACGTGTGTTAATTCGGTTTTAAAGTTTCAAGTATCCGGGGTTGCCTGGTCAGCGAGTAAGTACTGTTATGAACATTATACCGACATAAATTTGTACAACGAAGCACAATGGAAGACAACATTGAAACATGAAAATATGAAATGACATGGCACAACATAACATGACACAATTTCACGAAACATACAACATTTAACATGTTTAATATAACATTCTATAGCACAAGAGCACATGCTATAAACAATAACACAGCACACAAGATTTGTGATTTGTGACGGTCTACTAAGGATTCAGTCAACATTACGCAGAACCCTCCACCATAGGTGCCATCATTCGTGTGGGTAATATCTACCTTCACAGTCAATGCCATCGCCAGTATAGCCCGGGGGACATTCCCCGCATTGGAATAGCGAGATGAACAGGGGTGGATTGTCCAGGTCTACAGCCGCTAGGACTTCAGCTCGGTCCAGATCGGTACACGAGACGCCGGGGAAGCAAGGTTGATCGGCGCATGATGTCGGGTCTGGATTGAGACCCCGTCGAAAGAGCAATCACCAAAACAACAATAAGAACCACCAGACAGTTGACAAAACTGTCTCAAAAATCTCTACACGGCATCCTCACCAAGGTAAACCTTAGTCTGTGGCATCATGTTTTGATTTTATTGCATAGACGAGTAATCTCTTGCGGTATCAAATGTAGTTTTAATTTTCCCCATAAGAGGTGAGTTGCTATATTATGATATATTTCTTCCTGGCCGATACCCTTTCAAAAGATCTGAATTCAAAATATTATTGCTATCTTACTTCAACTATTCAATATTACTAGTAACATCCATATTCAACAGTCAATCAAAGTTCGATTTATAATTAATGTCTGACCGACAATACTTTACTCTTCGTTTGTACTTAGCGTTTTCTTTGTTTTTACTTTTAGCTTTCGGCCGGGGTACATACTTTTTTCTTCTGTTACTATTTCATAAATATCTCTCCCCAATTAAGTTAACCTGAATCGATGGTGAAGCACGACACTCACTTATAGCTACACATGTTCTTCCGTCTCCATAGAAACCGATGTTACATTCACACGAGTATGAGCCCGGCTCGTTGACGCATCTCGCATTGATGTCACAATCGAAGAGGTTTAGCGCACACTCATCCACATCTTGATTACGAAAAGATTGAGACATGGATTCCATCAGTACTCATAATACGATTGCAAGTTGTTATCAGATAGTGAGTGACCGACGTAGGAAAAAAATCACCGCCACCATCGCTATCTCCTTGGTTTTTAGATGATTCCATAAAATCACCAAAGAGGACGTTCTTTGAGAGAACTAAGTCGAAATGCTAGGAAAACATTCCGATTTATACCCAGCTCAGACATGAGTCAAATATTTTGGTCATGTACAACGTACGGACAATGGACGATCCAGAACTCTAAGGGAGCCATACTCAAGATTACATAGGATGGTGTCGATCTTATGCTGTTCAGGTAGCTTCGATGGAGAAAGTCAAAGATATTGAGTAGAAAAAAAGTGTCGAAATCAGAACAATATGCGTGGTGGTGACGACACCAATATTTTGTGACATCTGTTGGCGATGTTGCGATTCCCGTATCGGCTCAGTGAGCTACGCAAATAAGTTGTAAAAGAAATTTGAGCCTAATGTGCTTTTTTTGTTTTTGTGTTTAGATTTATCTATCCAGGGTTGCTCCATCAGTGGTCAAGCATGGTTATGAACATATCCAAACATAACACTATACAACAGGGGGCTCGTATAACGGACGACACATAACATTGACACACGAAAACAAGACATGATATGGAAAAATACAACATGACACAATATCACACAACATGAATAACATTAAATATATATTATGTAATATTCTAGCACAACAGCGCGTGCTATAAACAATAACACAGCACACAAGATTTGTGAATTCTCACGGTCTACTGTGGATTCAATCAACCTAACGCAGAACCCTCCACCATAGGTGCCATCATTCGTGTGGGTAATATCTACCTTCACAGTCAATGCCATCGCCAGTATAGCCTGGGGGACACTCCCCACATTGGTATAGCGAGATGAACAGGGGTGGATTGTCCAGGTCTACGGCGGCCAGGACTTCAGCTCGGTCCAGATCGGTACACGCGACGCCGGGGAAGCAAGGTTGATCGGCGCATGATGTCGGGTCTGGATTGAGACCCCGTCAAAAGAGTAATTACCAAAAACACACTGACAAGACTCGAGCGAAAGATATCAAAATTCAATGACAGTCTCCATGGAGCAGGTCACTACCATTCTCTTTTGTTAATGATATTTTATGAAGAATCGATTTTTCCTGGTTGAGGCCATGAAGATTAGACATGTAAAGATGTTTTGTCACACTATAAAAATGTGTTGTCGTGATACAATTCTAATTTTGTTCGCTTGGACGATACTCCATATGTCTATTATTTTTTATGTTATTCGAAGTAAAATCGTTATGGCATTCGGTCTTGATCCGTATAAACATTCAAATTTCTTAAAGATCCAACCATTATTTCGTCTTACAATCATGACAATCGATAATTTTCGTCTAAATCAACAATGCTTGCTATCTTACAACTTCTCTTGACACACCATGTTTACAGTCCTATTGCTTGTAATGCATTTTTCCCGCTAACCGATTTAAAAGTGAAGCACGGCACTCACTTATAGCTACGCATGTTCTTCCGTCTCCATAGAAACCGATGTTACATTCACACGAGTATGAGCCCGGCTCGTTGACGCATCTTGCATTGATGTCACAATCGAAGAGGTTTAGCGCACACTCATCCACATCTTGATTACGAAAAGATTGAGACATGGATTCAATCAGTACTCATGGCGAAGTTGTTATCAGAAAGCGAGTGATCAATGTAGGAAAAAATCACCGCCACCACCGCTGCCTTCTTGGTTTCAGAATATTCCATAAAATTACCAAAGAGGAGGTTCTTTGAGAGAACTAGGTTGGAATACTGTGGAAGCATACTTTGGAAGCGTATCCGGGCAATTATCCCCAGAGGGCAATTACCCCCGGCTAAATGCTGGTTAGTGGTAAGGTTAGAGTAAAGATTAGGGTTAGGGTTAGGTTTAGGGTTAGGAGTTTGGGTTAGGGTTAGGATTAGGTTCAGGATTAGGATTAGGATTAGGGCCAGGGGAAGGGTCCGGGGTAATTGCCCACGGGGTAATTGCCCTAGACCCCTTTGGAAGCATTCCGATTTATACCCAGCTCAAAATTGGGTCAAATCGTTTGATCATGTATAACGTATGGTCGCCCAAAACTCCCAGAGAGCCTTTCTCAAGATTACATTGGACAGTGTCCACATAGTACTGGTCGGGAAGCTTTGATAAGGAAAAGCAAATTCATTTTTAAGACAAAATGTGTGAAAGCTTATATGAGTGCTGAAGGGGACACCCATAATTGCTGCATCTGTGCGCGATGCTGCAATTCCCGTGTACGCTTTAAATAGCGAGCCACGCAAATAATTCGCGAAGAAATTTTTGCCTAATGTGGCTTGCTTGAAAATGTCATCTTCAGTGCGGGACTGGACCACAAGTCGATATCTTATTTGATCTTTTTATAGTTTTTTTTTTTAAGTTTTAGCTATCCAGTATTGCTTTATCAGTGGTCAAGCATGGTTATGAACATACACAAATATAACACCGTACAACAGAGTACTCGTATAACGACACGTAACATTGACACACGAAAACATGATATGATATGAAGAACATAACACGGCACAAGATCACAGAACATGAATAACATTTAATATAATTACATAACATTCATGCACAACAGCGCATGCTATAAACAGTAACACAGCACACAGGTTTCATGAATTCCGACTGTATACTACGATGGTCCGAATGGATTCAATAAACATTATGTAGGTCCCTCCACCATGGGTGCAATCACTCGTGTGGGTAATATCTACCTTCACAGTCAATGCCATCGCCAGTATAGCCCGGGGGACACTCCCCGCATTGGTATAGCGAGATGAACAGGGGTGGATTCTCCAGGTCTACGGCCGCCAGGACTTCGGCTCGGTCCAGATCGGTACACGCGACGCCGGGGAAGCAAGGTTGATCGGCGCATGATGTCGGGTCTGGATTAGGACCCCGTCAAAAGAGCAACCCCCAAAAGAGCAATAACGACCACGTAAAAGATGCACAAATTATCTTTATTTTCAAGTATCTCGAAGATAAAAAAAAGACAAACTCGTTCACAACGGAACTTGATTCAATACCACATTTACTTCGCTTCATAGATAGACAACCTTCTGTTCAGGATATAGAGAATTTATATCGGTTTTTACCTCCAGAATTGTGTTGCCGCATGTTTCATGACATAATTTCTCTTACAAACACGGTAGATTCCCTTCCACAATGGCTGAAATTAAGAGTAATTAAATTGTCTCATTTCTTCTATTCTAATCCAAGGTTAAGTATTACTTCAATAATCATCCACGCTGTCGACCCAAAAACACTCCTAATTAGGTTAAAATGCGATATCCTGTCCCCAAAAGTATCCTTGCTACAAATTCTAGCGGCACATAACGTTTTTTGATGCTATTGCTTTCCCGTCTCTTTCCCGTAAAACCAACTTGGAAAGTGAAGCACGACACTCACTTATAGCTACACATGTTCTTCCGTCTCCATAGAAACCGATGTTACATTCACACGAGTATGAGCCCGGCTCGTTGACGCATCTCGCATTGATGTCACAATCGAAGAGGTTTAGCGCACACTCATCCACATCTTGATTACGAAAAGATTGAGACATGGTTTCCATCAGTACTCATTACGATTGATTTTATGATTGCAGATGTTATAAGATGATGATTGGATGATGCCTAACTTGAAAAATTCCGAAGTTTCCATGAGCGTTGCCTTTGCCATCTTCTGGGTTTTAGGTGATTCCACAAAATCACACACAAACGCACACAATGAGGACTATGAGTGAACTTAAGTCGGATTGCATTGGAATCATTCTCATCCAAACCCAGCACTGATGGTTCGGTCATGTATGACGCATGGATGAATAAATAATGCCGGGGCAAGCACTCTATGGTGAGCCTCCAACCCCAGGAATGCTCCAACAAAGAGGTGTACAACGATGCTCACAATCTAAAAACAAAAGTCCGCCATCTCGCCAGCCATCATAGAGGACGATGCTCTAGACTGCGTTAGAGGACATCGGGTGATTAGGACTGGTTCGGAAGGCAAACACGCGTGATAGACAAAAAGTGTCGAAAGCCTGCTGATTTTGCTGCAGACGCTGTAAATCGTGTAGCGCTTATAGAAGAACCTATTTTGATTGTTTGAGAAGTCATCTTGATCACCGAGGAGCAGAAGTATTTGTAGCTTTGCATATGTATTTTTGTCTATTAAGTTTTAACTTTGGGGTGAAATTAAAAGTGGACAGAGACAGCACAACACACAATACCACATAACAGTGAAAGCATGACGAAAAATGGCAAAGCATGGCATAACACATATCACATACTCCGACATAGCACAGCACAATATGACAGAAACATGAAGGGATATATGATTATGATATCATAACACAATAGACTATATGATGTATACTAAGCATAGCATGACATCACTAAACATGACAAATTTAGCAAACATGCCAAACAATGTCACCATTTTGGGACTTACACGGCGGGACTGTTGATGACAATACTGTAAAATAAAGGACCACCAACGCTCTTTATATTTTTTTTCTTGTAAGACGGTCCATAATAACAGACAGGTTTCAACTGCATAAATCAATATGCTACTGCCGCCCTTAAAGTAGAATATAACGCAGAGTCAAAAGAGAAACCAAACAAAGGCAAATTGTTTGTTTTATTTTTCAACTGTCAATTTCCGTTAATTCAGGTAAAACTGGATGAGTTGTCACTTCCTTCAAACTCCCAACTTGGATGGATTAATTTTGTAGTCACGTGGAATTTTTAGTCTTTTGCTTCTCCTTCAGCAATTGATAACTGAATGATTCATAAACGACCTCAAACTCTCCCATTAAACTTCCTCTCATCATTAGGTTGGGGAAAGGAGGGGGAAAAGGAGGGGGATGAGGGAGAGGGGAGCGTTTACGTCGCATTGTCATACGATTACCTGTGCACGTGATACCATCACCGACATAGCCTTCGGGACAGTCGCCGCACAGGAACAACGAGATGACATCAGGCGGGTTGTTCAGATCCACAGCGCCGAGGACTACGCCACGGTCCAGGTCGGTGCACTCGACGCCTTGGAAGCACGGTTTGTCCGCGCAGGATATTGGGCCTGGGGGTAGTAACACAACGATGATGATGATGATGATGATGGTGACAGTGATGACGGTGATGATGATGACGACGATGACAATTTTTTTATGATGATGGAAGGTGGTAATCACGAGAAATAATCGTCATCAATATCAAACTCCTACCGGTAATCGTATCATTCCAACGATGTTATAGCTAGATTGTCATACTGCTGTCACTTTACTACGTTACAATGAGCGTGTATCAGAAAAAAAAATGACCATAGCACATGAACATATGCTAAAAAAAATCAATTTACCCATTGATATTCTTTTGGCGTTAATACTGATTTTCGTTATTCATAGCTATTTCTTAATAGATCACTTATACGGCATCATTCTTTGCACAAGTTGGCTGCATATCACACAAAGGTCATGTTTATTCAAATCTTTCATCTGCAGATGACGAAATCCGGCTACTTTATGATTTTTATGATGGGAGCCGAGATATTGTACCTTGCCTTGAACGTACTTTGACTGCTCAAGGTGTCTTTCGTTGGCTTTGTGAAGATGTATCGATCTTTTCATGCATGGAATGTTACTATGCTCATTTAATCAAACGTAAGGTATAATGAGCGTGATTCCTGGTGAGAAACCCCATTCACTCGTAATACGATCTGCACATGAGAGCTGCTCCCCGCTAGCTTGGAAGGAGACTACCTATCATGCCACTTACTGATCGCCACGCAAGTGTTCCCGTCGCCATAGAAACCAGGGTTTGCATTCACACATGTATGTTCCGGGCAAGTCCACACATCTCGCGTTGACGTTACACTCGAAGGGTGTTCTCTGCACACTCATCCACATCTTAACCACGGAAGCAAGTTGTGAGAAGAACAGAATGTTTTAGCACTCCGAAGAGAGACATTGTGGGAGTTATACTCGAACATAATTTCAGTATGAATTACTAATCTACTCGTATCATACACGATGACAAAACAACCTCATGAATACACATTTTGTTGGCTTCTTTTTGTGGCAGGGAAGGGATATAAGGTGAAGTATGAAGATGAAGAGAGCTCTCTTTATTCTTGGCTCTTTGCCACAGGAGCGTTAATGCTTCGTTAACTTCACATACGTTTCTTCTATTTGGAAGTGGCAGCACAAGTTTCAACAGTGCAATTCTTCACAGAAGTACCAGAACTTCTACTTTCGTTTTACGAATCTATTTCCAACTTGAGTCAGTGTAACTGCCCGTTTGGCAGGCGAACATTATCTTTTTTTTATGTGGCCCTGTGGAAAGCTGTCCTTGATGTCCCTGTTACATTGGTTACATTGACGCTTACTGGTGCACTCTATTCCGTCGCCACGGTAACCGTCTGGACAGTCTCCGCACTTGTAGAGCGTGATGACCTCCTCAGCTGGGTTCTGCAGGTTTACGGTGGCCAAGACTACTTCTCGGACGAGATCAGTGCAGACTACGTTTGGCGCGCACGGCAGGTCGGCGCATGTTGTTGGGTCTGGTGGAGAACACACAAAAAACTTGTTATCAGTAACAACTGCCATATTTCAAGTACTTTATATTTCTACATCTGTTGTCCATTACAAACATAAATGAGAAGGAATAGCAGCGTCCACCCTTCTCCTTCATTGCCTCCTCCTCCTCCTTCTCATCATCATCATCACCATCACCATCATCATCATTATCTTCTTCTTCTTCTTCTTCTTCTTCTTCTTCTTCTTCTTCTTCTTCTTCTTCGTCATCCTCATCATCATTATCATCATCACTACCACCATCGTCATCATCACCATTATCATCATTGTCACCATCTTCTTCTTCATCATCATCAGCAATGTGATTAATCCTCAACCTCCACCTCCTCCTCCTCCTCATCATCATCAGCATCATCACCAGCAATGTGATTAACATCAACGTCATCACCACCATCGTCATCGTCACCGTGGAGGCTATAGGAAGAAGTGGTACTCGGGCTTACCGACTTCTAGACAGATCCGACCGTTACCGAAGTAGCCTTCCCGACACTCGCACAGGAACGAGCCAGGCACATTGATGCAGTTGGCGTTCTGGTCGCAATCGTTAGAGCCAGGTGATAGACACTCGTCCTCGTCTGTCGAGATAAAACCCAAATGACGAGGGAGAGTATATCAACAATCTAGAATGTCTACCAACACATGGAGAGTTGAAATTTGAATTATGTCATGATAAAAGCAACAACAATAACAATCCCGAAGAGTTATGTTGTACAACAAAACTGTATTTTGTGACAATGACTCTCAATTCTAGAGAAATATTGCATTTTATATTTACTTGAATGACAGCAATGCAAAACGCTGTTTGATGACTGCCAAAATTGTGTTCATAAATATTTGAGTTAGTGGTGCAATTAGCAAAACAGAGAATGTCTGGGTGAACAATAACAACAATAATTCTACATGGAGAAAATTTATGCCTACTTCTTTATGTTTACAGTAATACTTTAATTGACACATAGCAGCGTAATGTCACGTTGCCCCCCCCCCCCCCCAAAAAAAAAAAAACAAAAACACAAACACAAACACAAACAAAACAAAACAAAACAAAACATAACAAAACAAAAACAAAAACAAAAATTCTCTGCTCACTCACCAACACATTGAGGGAACGGGTTGGACCATTCTCCCTGCACGCATCGGCTGGTGAGTGCACCAACCAACAGGTAGCCGTCGTTGCACACGAAATTAACGAGGACGCCGTTGTTATATTCGCCATCGGCCGGTAGAGGCGGGAGAAGCATTCCGTTCGGGACCGTCGCCTCCACAGCACAAGCTATTACGTGAAGGAAACCAACATTACAATGCGCCATTTTTCACTTAAGACTTGTCACGGATCATGAACTGTGTTTTTATTTATTTTTTATTATTATTTGTGTGTGTGTGTGTGTGTGCAGAGATTGAAGTTCAGTGCTTTTGTTCTGAGACAAACAATGATTTGCAAAAATCTTGCGGTCAAGTCGGCAACACGGCACTAATGCACGGATGTGTCCACTTTCGGCATAGACGGCATGTCTAAAAGACGATTATTATGCATCTTTATCTACTAGTAGTGGATACATGCTGCCCTCTTGCATGGACATAATTAGGATAATTATAATTTCCATTCATAACTACGACACCTGATGACTTTTCATTTCCATCTTTATACAAGGATAAATCACATTGTCTGAATTAAAAGTGAAGCGACTTAATCCTCCCACCCTTCCATCCTTATTCCCGTCCTCCATTCCTTCCCTTCTTTCTTGCAGGAGAGAAATGAACAAATAATGAACGGAGAGGACTCTTTGACTTACTCAGGGGGAAGCAGAGTACCCCAGACCCAGTGAAGCCGGGGTTGCACCTGCACCGATAGGAGCCCGGAACATTGATACACGTTGCATCCTCGTGGCAAATCGCATCTCCATTTTGGCATTCATCCACATCTGTTGTGTTTGAGGAAGAGAGGAGAGATAGATATGTAGGTATAGGCAGAGTAGATAGATATGTAGATAGACAAATAGATAGATAGATATATGGATAGACAGATATGAAAAGAATGGATAGAAATAGAAAAAAAAGGAAAATAAATAATAATGTTTTACAGACATGTGAGATGAATTACAAAATAAGTAAGTATAATGTCAAATAATAGGAGCTTATTTCTGTGTTTTTCTTTGTGTCGAGATATCAACGTGTCCATGGCATTTGTAAATGTGCGTATTAGTTTAGAGTGAAGCACCAGCATTCGGAACTCTCGAAGCATTCACGCCACCTTTCCCAAGGCTTACATCACTCCATCTTGTATAAGATGGGTTGTTTTAAGTACTTTTGGTAAAAAGAGTTTTGCAATCTTGAAAAAGCATCTCTCCCCCTTTCCGTCTCCTTCTCTCTCTCTCTCTCCATCTCTCTCTCAGTCTCTCTCTTTCTGTCTCTGCTTCTCTTTCTCCCCTCCCTCCTCCAGAGGTTGACAGACTTGTACCTCTCATCCGTCTGTTTGAGATGAGGAGCTAATCGGTTTTGACTTTGATTTTCATCGTGATGAAGAGGTTGACAGTCAAGGTCAGACGTTGTCGATTTGCTGGCACAATAGGGATCACTCAATCACTACAATAACTCAGCCACACACCCTGCGCGTTAGAAGTGATGTTCCACCGTATTTTTATGTTCACCAGAAATAATGCTGTGCAAACGTGTTCTTTCTTCATGGGTGCTATTATCTTGTGGCCCTGATCCATTTTTTTATGAGAAAGTTACATTCCCGCAATTTGACAATAACAGAGGACACGCCCACGGCGACAGTAGCATTTAAGGAAAGTTGTATTATGGATACAACCTCTGTGCTGGTACCTTGCCAAATACCAGCTGGCAATGACAAATGACACACATGACAATGGTTATTGCGCTGTTCTAATCTAATTTCCATCCGTTAGTGTCACTTCGAGCAAATTACAGGCCGGGAAATGCAAACATTGGCAAACGCGTCTTGAACCCTTAAAGCCAATTCGCGTACAATACCGAAAATGGATTTTTTTATTTCTGTTGTTAACCTTAATCTGATATTCAATGATTCAAATTATCGGTTTCTTAGCAAATCAATACGAGCTGACTTAACCCACTGTGTGCTTTGAGCGCCGATTAGCACAGAAAACCCTACAGCGTTGTAGACATTTTAAGTCCCTGGTATAGAAAGGATAAATTCCTTCTCAGTAGTATAAAATGAAACACATCACAGAAATAAAAGAATCACGGTAGTAACCTTGGGGATGGGAGAAGAGCGTTTCAATATCCACAGAGTGTCGAAAAGCAAAACTGCGTCCATGTGACAAAAGGCAATAGCAGATTACAGAGCAACGAATATCATTAATATCTCTTTAACCAGGCATCTCGAGACTATCGCTTCAAAAATGCATCCCATGTCGTGTAGAATCAGCCTGCCTTAGGGAATGAGGGGTTTGATATCTGCGTTGACTGTCACCACTTCCTTATTGGCCCACTTTGATTGGTTCACCTTTTTCTTCGGTTGACGCATTAGACAAATAACGATGGGGGCAGGGGAGAGAGGATAGGGCTACACGGATTGTTTCTGAAGGTGTCGCATGCAGGCGGAATCGCATCTGTGCGCAACCAATGATGCCATGTTACTTTGTTTTTATTATGATTATGTTTTCAGCGTACGGAAAGGAAAAGCCCGTGACAAACTGTGAATAAGACAGGATTGAATTGAGATTGGAAAGGGTGATAAGGGCAGAGACAGAAAAAAAAAAGAAAAAAGAAAAGAAATTGCTATGCCCAGGATGCCGGTAGGTTAAAGGTATCTTTCTTCAAAAGGGATTGGCAGTTTATATCTTTATATTTGTATGGGTACGAATTTACAATTTTGATATACAATGAAATATTTATTGACAGATACAAAATTGGGTTTCATAACGTCGTTTTGATTAAATCATTCGAATTAGTAGTAACTGCTCGTATACCTACATTTGTTTAATGACATACTCTTACTGTAGCGCAACAGAACAACGCATCTCAATGTCGCCAACAGAATAAGGAATGTACTGTAGGCGACGACTTCGAACGGGAGCAATGGTCATCTCGCCGACCATAGGAGGACAACGACCTCTAGACCTTTAGCGCCTTGACCCATAATCAACCCTGGAGGGGCGCAGTTATGATACCACGCCGCCATCGCTGTGATTTATCATACTCCGCGGCCGTACTGACGTATCACCTTCGCATACACAGTCAAGGGGAGTCAAGTAATGGTGTCGAGGTGATTCGTGTAGGTTTGCACTGGCAATTAGCAGCACTAATTTTATTTCAGAGATGGTGGGTGTCCCAAAGCACAACCCTCTCATAGGAGTGAGAATAAAATTGTTATAGCTAACTACAGGAGACCTAATCACTAAGTTAAGGTTCTTGAACTAACGAAATTAAATAGAAGGCACCACGTGGAAACAGCTTAGAGGGAACTAAAAATGAATTTGACACAAAAATTACAGATCACCACTGTCAGTATACAAAAACTTGCTTGAAATGTTATACCGTGATGTAAGTTCATCTGAATGTAGCAACCTTAAACATACGAAAATAATTTAATTCTATTCGGCATGAAGGGAAGTCACTTCATCTGTTTTGAAGACATAGTGAAAATCTAGATAGTGAAAACATAATTCATGGCAGATCTTATTTAGTTAAGGAAAAACGTCTTCTCGTGTAAACATATTGGATAAATGCACGCCATGTTGAATGATGATAAGGGACAGTATAGGGGTAATCATATAGGATCAGGTGACCAATACGGGTTCTTTTCAAACTTTTTGAGCTGGGAATGGAACGTGACATTAAATGTCTTTTGATGATATGAAAATATCGATGGCGTCCATGTCATTCATGACAAACAAGTTTTTCTCGATATGAATTATCTTCTTGCTTTAACAGACGTTTAAGGCTTCTTTCGAAATAACCTCACTATACAAGGGAAACATCTCTCAAATGTGTGTGTGTATGTGTGTGTGTGTGTGTGTGTGTGTGTGTGTTTTGAAACAGGAAGTGGTGTATTATGACAAAAAAAAATCATCAATGATTCATAAATGCATTTTGGAAGGTATATCGTAAATCTTTAGAAGAAAGGGAACTAAAGAAAAAACAAACAAGTTCCGGTCTGATCGACTGGTGTTCCATTAAGGGGAAGCTTGCTTACCGATACACTCGGGCATGGCGGCGGTCCACATCCCCCTCACGCACCGACTGAGGACAGCTCCTTGCAGCCTGTATCCGATGTTGCACTGGAAGGTGATGGTGTCCCCGTCCTCGTACTCGGACGAGCTCGGCGGAGGGAGGTAGATCCCGTTGTTGAGGAAACCGGGAAGGGCACAACCTGTTTGATAAGAGAGACAAAAAAAACCACTATAGTGAGCACCGTATAGCAAGGTAGAGCAGGGCGAGGTTATAAGTTCCGGTCTCTTGCTCAGGTTATGGGTTCGAATCCTACCCGGATAAAACATCTTTGGGCAATGTTTGTGGCTTTATCCACAATGTTGCACCTGACCCAGATGTATCAATTGTGTATCTAGCGATGCTGGGGTAAACATAATGAAAGAGCGTTCTAGCTGAGTAATGACAACATTGATGAGGATTGTTTTGCAGTAACGACAAACAAAGAAGATAATTTGTACAAGAAATAGCTTCATAGCACCACTATGTCGATTTCAGCGGGAATCATGACATGAAACATATACACCAGAGCTTAGTCTACCGCTAGCATCACCACCACGTAAGAACCTTAACACTTTTTTCATTGAAACATCTTTAACCAGCACGTTGTTTGACGAACTAGATCCAAAAATCCAAAAGAAAATCACAAAAGAAAACAACTACAAACACACAGGCACACATTTTATACAAGAATATCCGGCGTCGCGTTTTCTGTGTGTATGTCTGTGTGTGTATGTGTGTGTGTGTGTGTGTGTGTGTGTGTGTGTGTGTGTGCGATTTTTTTTTTTATTATGATGTAATTCAAACTTCCTCTTTGCCAGGGCCAGACGTCGCATCTTTCACATGCTCTTACCCCCGATCTCCCCAATATTACTCACTTCACTCGGCATTTCTATTTCATGGACGATTATTTTTAGCAACATTCTCCTCTTCACGTCACTTCTTTTTGTCCACGAATGTAAAAAGACCGAACATCCACTTGCGTACGTGCCAAACAGGCATCTCTCACTGGCCAACGTCTTTAATAGTATGTTCACCCATTTGTCCTCCGGCCGTAGTCGACATTTCAGTCTTTGTAAAAAGATACACCAACACAGTGACCACTATTATTTTTATGAAGCCTGCGGATTGCAACCTCGTTTCTAAAGTACTTGTGATTTCTTATTACAACACAATATAGTTTTGCTATCTCCAGTTCATAGAAACAGGCCCTATCTGAAAGTTGAGTACAAATACACATTGAATAAAAACAGAGAATTTATGTTAACCGATGAATATTCACAAGATAACCAATCCTTCTTTTGTTCCTTTCCGAATAGACGAAATGATCGCAACCCTTGGGCAAAATAAAACACAGCGAAACTAATAATCCGTCTTCCACTCACTCGTTGCCCTATTCAAATCCCTACCAATTTTTCAAGTTTAACATGTTATTGCAAATCATTAATCCTTCAGTACGTTGGATTCATAACTTTGATTGCGCTTGCTGGTTGATACTACAATTTTCATCCGCATGATGCTAAATCTAAATCGATAAAACTGACTTCGTATTTTCCAATTTCAATTGTATCATAATATTTTAGTCACTATCTATGTAACGGTAACACAGATTCACTTATACAAACAAAAAATACGTACATGCGAAAAGAATACGGAAAATCCTTTGAGTATTTGAATTCATCCCCTTCTTCATTGGCAGGCAAAATGATTTACTGGCCAAGAATTTGGGTGAAAAATGGACAGACATCCAAAGAGAGAATGTGGCTCAATATCCGTGATACGAGCAATATCTACAAAAGAATATTATAAGAAGGGACCGTAGTTATCGATGTGATCAGTCGACAATGGTTAAAAAATGATAAACCGTGGAAAGGTATAAGGATTGACGACCAGAAAAATTAAGTTGAAGAAAATATCATGAAAACAAATACAGCGTGAAGGAATGTGTCGAAATCACTTCCTCAATTTAGCGATTTAGCCAAGAATGTACATGATCAGAGTGAAAGGAATTTGTCAAGCTTTGTATGCGGAACTTGCCTGGGGTTGGTAAAACATACGAGCTGAGTCTCGCCTCAAAGATCCTTGTTTTGTGCTAACATCTTTCATTAAGTAGGCCCGGAATACACGACCATGAGGGGGGGGGGGGGGGGGACGGTGTGCGATGGACCGGTATGGGGTGTATGTATAGGGCTGGCATATACTAGTATAGGCTTGGGGATCTCTCTAGAGTAAATTATATCGAGTTACAACTGATCACGACACCATTGTACTTTTGAGATATCACTAACTTCCAACCTCTTTTAGGCATGTGTAGTTACAAGAATACTAAATCCTTCGTCATCAAAGACGGATATATATATTCATATACCCTCCTGCTGGTGCCGTGATTAACTGCAATTGCTAAGGTCGCGGAGCAACAAGACAAACTGATACCAGTTGACAAAATAGCAAGAGAGAAAGGGGAGGGGGAAGAGAGAGGAGAGAGAAAGAGAAAGAGAGGGGATAGGGAGGGACAGATTGAGAGGGGGAGATGGAGGGAGAGGGAGGTAGACAGTGAGAGGGGACGTAGATTTGATCACGTCTCCACGAGGGAACAGTTGTGTGTCTGGGATGAGCAGATGGGACAGGTGAGGGGGGAGAGAGGCTGACAGTGATTGCTAATTAATGGGCACGCCACCTGAAGTCATCTCCAGCGCGGATTGAATTCAGCTTAAGCACGTGCTATAGGCTGGTCAAGGACGATACTCGACCGATATTGCTCATTTGACCTTAATCCTCCATTGTTTCACATCTTTTTTTTTTCTAACACGCCACAATATATATTATATGACATAAATAAACACTCTGAGCCCCAGTTTTAGCGCCTCATCATCATTGAGCAATTATTTCCTGTGAAATTGGATGTTTGACTGAACGAAATAATTATGATACCTCAGGCCGGAGATTCTTGAAAAGCAAAAGAACGTAATTGCAAAGTGTCGTTTTCGCTTTTTGTTTCGTTTTTGTACCTAATAATATCTACTGAAATGTACATACACGCACGGAAAACAATGATGCGGTGGTACCATTGTGAGATTGTGAACTTAAGTCTTACCGCCAAGCGAAAAAAGCCCTACATTACTGATTGTCATAGCTCAATGTCATGTCATTTGTCTCTTGGTTTCCATGGCTACAATTATGTTGGTGGTAAACATTCTGACAGGAGTTTTATTTCCCCCCTTCGCATGTCTCAGGGTGAGTGACGATTAGAGCCATGGTTAGTCACCGTTGAGTGAGTGTGACCCAACGACCACGGAGTACTTCTGGCATTATTACCATGATGAAAAATGTGGTGAGTCCCAAACAATGAAAAAAGAAAAGAAAAAGATTCGTCAGAGAATGACACTGTGTCGGGGGTGAGATGAAAAGATTTGAGGAGCGAATTAGCTGGAAGATGCCAAGTAGTACGCATGCGTGCATATAGAGGATCAAATCGTGACCAAGAGGCATTTTTTCCCCGTTTCTTCTGAAGAGGGTTAAAGGGGGTCGGTAACTACTTGAATCGCTACTTTAAAGATAATCTTTCTTCAAAGTCAATCTGGACAACATCAGTCTTGTTTTGGGGCTATCAAGCAGTACGCCTTTCTCTTCTTGTGCAGTTCATATTGGGAGAGTTCCCCCATTCATAATGGACGTCTTGAAAGTTTTCGGGAAAAGATAATTTTGGCATCTCAATCCTGCGTCGGGAAAGAAAAGAAAACAACAAAGGACCAATCAGGAGGCATTTCCCGCTCATGACTTCCGACTGTACAGAAACCGCAAGTTTTCCGGCCAGGAAGTTGTGTCACTGCTGTTGAAGCACATGTTCATTTCGACCGCGATCCCCTCGGGCACTTTATACCATTAAAAGACTGCCAAGGACTACATCTTCTCCCCCCTTCCTACTCGGTCCCCTTCTTTCACTCAAACGTCCCTTCCCTATAATATTCAAACGTCCCATCCATTTCCATCTCCTTTATCTGTCATCTCCAATCGCGAGTGTGATCCCACGCGGTGGCCCGTCGCTGGATTCGCGTTGATGTGCATCCACACTGCGAGCGAGCGGGATGCACTATCAATTATTGCTTTTGCACCCGTTGACGGAGATGCGCTTAGTCACACGCGCATTCTCCGATCCTTACGAACGCATTCACAGACGACACACATGTCATTTTTTTCTTCCTTTGTACGTACGGAATGGCACAGTGATCACTACGAGAAAGAAAGCTAATGTATGAATGAATGCAGACTTTTAATTCTGGGAGACTGCAGAGCGTCTGTGTTATCGATCATAATGGATAGAAAGGAACTATTTCGACAAAGGAACTATAAATATTTGCGGTCAGAATCTCAGGGCAGAAGAGTGCAGTCAGAAATGAGGGTTTCCTTTTTTTTTCTCCTTTTGTTTTTGAACGGATAGAATCTTATGGGTAATCTAACATTATCTTTGCATGGCTGCGTCACCGCAACGCGTGTTGCTGGAATCCATCCACGCACTCAGCTTTTTCCCCACGAACATTATCCACTCCTTTCTCCTCACCAATGCCCTCTCCAAATAATATCGCATATTTAAGGCGAAGGACAGTCTCTACCTATTCCTGAATAGAACGTCAAGTTCACATTCACGAGTTCTTAACCAAAGGGTTTCTACCTGGGCATTGATAACTCGAGTCCACTGGACACTGAGTCACGCCTCTAAACGTCTCCAAGGATGAGACAACAAAATTACAAATCCCGTTTTTTCCCCTCACCCGTTGAGAAACCATTCAGACACATCCAGTCATACTACATCCTCTCTCACTCCGACACGCCCATGCCGTGAGACCTCCTCCCCCCCCCCCCCCAGTGTGTCTCTTAGCTATCTTATATATCTTATCTATCTATATAGACATGGCACTTTCTACTAAATACAACATACATGACACACCTAATTCCGAGTAAGCTACGGGATAAGCTCACTCTACTATTCGGCTTTAAATTGCTGTAATTCAAGTGTTGCTCTACATGACTACGCTGCCATTTCAGTTTTAACTGCTACAACCTTTAATTTGCATATCATGGAAATTTCACCTGATTGGGCATGCATGCTATTTTCATGATTTCGTCCAAAAAAGAATAAACATCTTATATTTTCCTGGTCTGCATTTTCGGTGGTCATCTTTTAGGATCAGTTATAGACGAAATGATATCATAATTCATTGATAATATCACTGAATTCTCTATGCTTTCCATGTCAGACAAATCGCAAATCTAGTGACAGCAATCAGAAGCGTGCTAAAGACATTAAATTGGCAGCCATTTCCGCAGCAATGTCAACCCATTTATCACGTGCGCATTCTATTTCTATGTCCAATTACTGTCCAGATTCAAACGGTCGCAACAAAAGGTCGCTGCGAGTTTGACGGAAGCAAGAGGAGACGGAGACTTTTCCCCCTCCTCCTCTCAAATGAAGAAGAGGCAGTAACCCCCAAAATAGAATGAACTAACACAAAAAGAATTCATCTGAGCGAAAAATCACATGACCAAATGTTTCGATTTCGCATACGTGGTTTTGCTTCGTTGGCACCGGTACAGACGAAACTCAGTGTCAAAAAAAATGTCGACTGTCAAGACTGTGCATATATATATATATATATATATATATATATATATATATAATATCATATATATACAAGAATATTGTCTTGGAATCTAACTGTGTCAAAAAAAGACGAAACTCCACTGGGTCATCCACTTTTAAAGACGATGATACTTATATTGCTTAGCAGTGCCGTCACCATTCAGAAGATTTTTCGAACAACAACTATACAACAACTACAACAACAACGAAAATGGAGAGCATTGCAATGTGTCTTGTACCTCAATATGAATTTAGAAGCCGGCCGTAAGTGAGACAGGTATTTCTTCGAATATATTATCAGTGACAACTTTCGCGGGCATTTCTGATTAACGAAGACAGGCATGGACATAATTGCATCATGGCATGACATGACGATCCTGTCATTGAGATGTCTTCATTCAGGAAGGAAGGTGATCTAGTTCTCCACCACGACAGGGGGTCTCCATGACAACAGAGAGGGGGAGAGCCAGAGTGTGTATGTGTGTGGTGAGGAGCGCATCTCAGCGGGGTGCAGGCTCGTTGGTCTGGATGTTGTAAATATATGATTTACAGTCTTACGCAGTCCACCTGCAGAGAACTAGATTCCAGTGCAAATATAACTGGTTCTGGCATGGGTTAAAACCGTGGGGAGACATGTGTGACGTCACATCCTTGAACATTCACACACTACACACATGCACTATTATTAGATTATCATGCAAATGGCTGGCATGACTCTTTTCTTTCAATTCGAACTGTCAACTTGAGGGGTGAGAAAATTTAGAGAACATAATGATTCAAATAATGATTCATGTAGTACGGAGCTCACATAAACAAAAACAAAATCAAACACATTCTGACTGGTTTTAAAACCACGACGCTTATTTACTCATACATATAAAGGAAATAATACGTAAAAATTGATGTGCCATGAAAGACAGAGAAGGATGGCAATGTTTTTGTTTTTGTTTTTGTTTTTGTTTTTGATAGCCAACATACTTGCTGACACACCGACATACGTGCTGAAATTGTGTTGTGAAATTTCTTACCGAGGGCATCGCAGATATACCCGTTGCCGGTAAATCCCTCCCTGCACGCGCAGCGGTAGGAGCCCTGAGTGTTGGTGCAGTCAGCATCCGGGGAACAGAGCGACGTGCCCTCGGCGCACTCGTCGATATCTATCGAGAGAGACAGAGAGAAAAGGGAGATGAAACAGAAATAAAACATCGAGTAATGTGTCCCCCCAATTGGCACGAACATCCACCTGTCACATTAGATTCACACGAAATCTCTGCAAAACCTGAGTCACAATTGACTTGTGACCATTACCCCATCCTCCCTTGTCAACTCCCCGGAGGTTTGAAGATTTGGGAAAACAGAGAGAACGGTCCTAGAAAAAGAAAGAGAAGAAAAGTCACTCTTTTTTTTCTTAATCCACACTTGACTCTTTCACCACAATCGTGATGTCGTCCTTCTCGCTTCTCTCAGCGGATTTCCGTTTCTTCCGACCCTTGATCCCCTCGTTGTCCTCTTCTAAAGCTCATCTTCCATCTCGGGATAATTCGCTCGTGTCATCTTAATCCATGTCCGCGGTGTTTAGGCTGCGTATCGCCTTACATACCGGGTCGTCCCTTATTCGGTCAGGCCGCTGAAATGATTGTGTTTGTTGCGCCGATCACTTTTCGTTAAAGGATTGTTTGGATATGTGATTCAGGGGGTTTATGGAAAGTTCATGAGCTTCATTCTAGGAAAAAAAAAGTCAGTTCAGTTACTTTGCAAAATTACGGATTACAGATGATATAGGTAACTATCGGACTTTTAGATACATCAAAGTGTCAAGTAACTATCGAACTTTTAGATACATCAAGGTGTCAAGTCCTTTATCTTGCAAGGGAAAAGATGGGGCAGAGGAATATTATGATTATAAATAATAAGAGTGAAATATTTCTTCGCGTAATGTTGGGAGGTCACTCAGAAAGAAAGAAAAAATGGACAAAATATGGTGTGATGCCAGTCAAAAATCGTTTTCAAACAATACAAAAGTAATCATTTTTGTAATAGTAGCTCAACATCAAACACAAACAAAGTGTTGAAGGACTAAGGCGTCTATCTTATTTGGATAGCTAAATAGACTATTAGAACTAGTTCGTCCACACATTCTTTTGCCATGTTTGCATGTTGTATGTATTTCGAGGTATACTATTTTTTTTTAAATGTAAGCGCTGAGAACGTCCTTTGTCTGTAAACTCTGGCTTGGGGGAGAATGAATATAATATTTCTTAAGCACACGCCTAAACCATGTAAACTGACCTAGACTGGAGGGGAGACGGCGGATTCTCCTTCCTTGAACTGACAGGAAAGACTTCAACAAACCTTGGCTTTTGTCGGTCTTCCAGCCCTCTTCAACATTACCATGCGCAGTGTCAAACATGTCACATTATTTGCAATTTTTATATTTTGTCTTAATGGAGCTCGCTTTACGCAGCCTGATGGCCCCTAGCACTTTTATCACCTCTTAGACGTAAACATTTTGGCACATCTTATGAACCAAACATTTTATTCTAAGATTCATCAAAGCGCACTATTGCGATACAAACGTTGACACAAACGTTGATTTCAATCGGTGCAAGACGACGTATTTCCGTATAAGACAATTGTCGTGTTGAGGATTACAAAGCAAAATCCTTCAATATATATCTATACCATGAATGACAATGAAAGAAAGACTGTTAAGCCCCGCTGCAACTCTTTTTGGCAAGACTTTGAAGAGTAATCACACATCACTTTCGAGCATTTTGATCGACAACGAAAAAGAAAATTCTCTGCCCTTCGGACTAGATGATAAAATGATACATAAAAAAGGTACGTGACTTGGATGTCAGAGCCTGTTGACATCAAAACTCCATGACATGGATTGACATAAAGTGGTCACGGTGCCTCTGCTGACAAATTAATGGTCCATGAAGTGTCAATTAAGCGATAGTCATCACACCTCCCACACAACAAAGACTGAATATAGGTGACGGAAGTACGCAGGTTGGTTCCAACGCGTGCTGAACCATGACACACAGTAAACATTCTCGCTTTGGACTTTGTATTGATTTTTCCACTTTACCATTTCAAATATATTGACACTTCGCTGATGTGCATCCGTTCATTTTCCAGGACTCGAGGGTGCCCCTCATCTTACCACCCCCCCCCCTCCCCGTCGAAAAGAGTGGACTTGTATTCACTTTTCTTTTTGAGGTTTGAAATCATCCATGCTTCAAAGCAGCTGGCGACTCATGGGAGTAACCTACCAGTACAATGCACTGCACAACGATAATTGCAGCAAAAACCACGAATTTGAATAGGTCGTTTAGAGGAGAAAAACACGTCAAATGTGATTTATTAACATTCTAGGAGTACAGTATAACATCATTCACTTGCAAACTGTTACTCTACAATAGTTCTCACCTTTCTCCTCAATTCAAGGACACATCCCTCTTATCCACGACAAAACATCCCAGTAATAAATCAACAATTCCAAAGCCATGTCCTCGGTGAACATTTTCATATCTTTAATCGTCTGGCCCTACAACAGTTTTACTCTTCATTTTTTTTCTCTGTCTTTTTTTCTAACCAGTCAAAATTTGCTACTTTTTTATTACTCTTTCGACTGACAAACAAACCTGATTTTGCCCCGACTCACCTTGACAAACCTCTCCGTCTCCGCTGTAGCCCCTTGGGCACGGCGCACACTGGTACATCTTCACCATCCTGTCCTCTGGTACGGGCATGGTTCTCAGGTCGAGGTCTAAAGGCGAGCAGGCCGAGAGGTAGTAACACGGGTTCGAATTGCAGTCCTTTATTTCTGAGACCACGACGAGAGAGTGGGGGAAGTAAGAAACTTCGAATTAGGATGGCGTCGGAAAAAATAGTAATTTAGCGGATGCAAAACGCTGCGAGAAATAAAATTTATTTTGAAATCCCCAAATCCCAAATCCAACTCAAAACAACTACAAAATGTACAGTATATCAACATCATGGCTACTAGTAATTGTACTCACTGCAAAAAAGGAAACTACAGTTCACAAAAAAGGAAACTACAGTTCATATTTTCAAAAAAAAATCAAGCCCCCAAACTGCACACACGCACACACTCAAACACTAATAACAAATCAATCATTTAATCAATCGGATAGGACATAAAAATGGAGGTCCCGTGTATGAGAGAGTCACAACTCATGCACGTAAAAGATCCCGCTTCATTCATTCCTCGCAAAGAGCAGGGTGTTTAACCCGGTGAAATGGTCCCAACTCACATCCAACTTGACCCCACGGAAGACCAGCTTAGCGTAGCTGAATATGGGCTATCCAGCCATCTTCTCAGATGTAAACAAACAAACATACAAACAAACAAACAAACAAACACACAAACACACAAACAATCAATCAATCAATCCATCAATCCATCAATCCATCAATCCATCAATCCATCCATCCATCCATCCATCCATCCATCAATCCATCAATCCATCAATCCATCAATCCATCAATCCATCAATCCATCAATCAAACAATTGAAAATAAACAATTAGTCCTCTTCTTTAAATAGCCAACATGGAATTTGTTTCAGCGCAACCGGTGGGAATCAATCAACATGGTCAGGTATGATACAATGAGAGCATTTTTGTATCATCTGATCGTTGATTGCTAACCCGCATCGTTTTGTGAAGCAGAGGAGAACTACATAAGCGTTGAAACATAAACAATGGGGTGGACTTTGAAAATGACTGTGAACGTGAGTTTTGCCTTTACAGGGCTTCTGCCCCAAAGGATTACTTTTCCCCTTCATCCCCCTTGTTTCTCTCCCCCTCTCTCCTTCTCCTTCCCTTTCTTCGTTTTATCCACTTCTTCTTCTTCTTCTTCTTCTCCATTTCTTTTTTTTTTTTTTGGGGGGGGGGGTAACGAATGAGAGAATCAAATCTCATTGGGCAAAGGCGTACCGGGAAAATTAGAGAGGAATAGTGAATTGGGAAATCGGTAGAACTTCCCGAGTCAAGCCTGTGAGACACTTTGTAGTTCACCGACGGTGAACTCTAGAAAGTGACGCCGAGTACTTAGGGAAGCTCGAAGGGTCCATGAATCTGTCAGAATCACGGACTCCGGAGTTCGTGGGTGCGGAGGCAATTTGCACCACGCATGGCCGCGGGGCAATTAAACTGACTCACAAGAGAATCACTTCAAAATGGCGGTATTAGTCTTGACAGTCGCATCTGAACTGTTCCGATCTCCACGGTTATTATGAGGGCAGTAATCATTCCTTGACAATACTCAGGAATTTGTTGACGTTAACTGCCAAAAGTTATGCACAAGTTCTAAATAAACTTTGGGATGAGGCAGGCACCTAGCGCTTTGCAAACTCTTCAAAAAGTATCTTTTTCTTAAATTCAGAATACCTTGTTATCTAGGCACACTGAGAATCTTCTAGATTATTATGCGCTATATAAATGCAAATCATCATTATCTTTATCATCATTATTATTTTTCTAAGGGCAAGAAATCGTTCGCGGAAGAAGGCGACTCTTATTGGATGATCGCAAATCCAGGACAATGATAAATTGTCTCCAATTTGTCATTTAAAGATTATAGCATGTTGTCATAGCTAGGCTTCAAATAATCTGCGCTGCTTCAGAGATTTTGTTTTCAGCTTAAAAGCTTTAAAAGAAATGGGGAACAATTAATAAATACGACAAGAAAATGACATGAAAGGTCTTTTCATCTCATGTAGATACAAAAGGCCATCATTGGGCTAGGGGGCCTCGGGTGAAAATCCCTGTCGACACAGCGTTTATGTTCATACATACAAATATACTGACGAGAGGGGAGGGGTTATAGTAGGCAGAGTAACTTCACTCTCAATGGGTCGATTGTTGAACAATTTGTATAGTTGAAGACCTATTAAGAAAAAAGAAAGAAAGAGAGAGAAGCTTAGCCCATACAGTCCAGATGCCAAAATCAAGTGAACAGGTGCCAAGTCACGGGGTCCATGAGAATGAGATGAAGCTTTTAACAGTGGAAGCAGGGATGCTGAATGTGCCTCTGTATCGTTTCTTTGTCATATTCATTTCCATATTCTCCTAGCAACAGTCCCCGAGAGCTAGCTACTTCCTTCATCCGCTAAATGTATTATGCATCCCTTCTGCCAAATGGAAGTCAACCTGAGCTTTGACAAGAAATGATACGGGGGTTTGAATAGCAATGCTTCCTTGAAAATAAGTCTTTCCTTGGAAAGACTGAGAGAGAAAAAAAAATAACCAGAATGAAATTAGGATGATCGCATACGCTGGCCTGTCATCTATAACCTAATTTCCCTCATCTTTCTTGAAAAAAAAAATCATCCTGAAGGATACAGTAAAAACTCTAAGAGGACACGCCATCCCATCTATCTTGCAGTGGCTCCCAAGGGATCCTTTTTTAAATGACTTTTTTCTTTTAATGCAAGGAAGTCTTATCATCATAGAAACGACCAAAATAGGTAATACGAGAATTCCACTTCATTTTTGATCTTCCTCCCTCTTTCTGTCTTTGTTCACAAGTTTATTCGTACGAATGCAGGGCCTATGTATGTACATCACAACCATCACGGTATATTTGTATGTATGTATGTATGTATGTATGTATGTATGTATGTATGTATGTATGTACTCATCTGTACGTATAATAATGCATATGAATGATTTTATGTATGTCTATTCGTATTTTTTGTGTGTGTTTATACATGTACGTATCTATCTTTCTACCTATCAATCTTTCTTTATATCTACCTGTCTATATCTTAACCAATCAATCTATCCATGAACATACACGACTGCCCAGCTAGTTTAGCATTGTGTAATTTCTCTCTTGTTAATTTCTGTCCATCAATCGTTTCGTTTACTGGTCTCTACATCTCCTAGACATCTTGAAATGAAGTGGTTCATAGCGAGATCGCCCATGCATAGACAATTAGATTTCTTTTCTGATGACTAGAGACTTCTATTACATTGTTGGCACTTGTGAGCACGTCAAAGCAATAGCGAAATGTGCTTGCCAATTTTTGAGGTGAAACACGTTAAAAAATCTGGAACGAGTTAATTCTTTTCCGTTTCTTTCAATCATTTTGTTCCCAGTAGCGGCCTTCATTTATGGGAATGCATATTTATGAGCAAATGATATTCATTTCTCGAGGTTCCCAACTGCGAATTGAGCGCGTAAAGTTAATTTGACTGTGACCCCTGATACTGTTAAATCTCACGCACACTCACCGCTTCACCGTTGAACAGAAATCCTGACAGAAACTATGATACAGTGACTGGGCGCCGGCGTCCGCGTAATATTGTTAAAACGAGAGAAAGCTCAATATTATGTCCTGAAAACGAGAGGCGGATGTGAAGAATTAATTGCTAAATTACAAAACGTTCGCTCGGATTATCTTGGTTAAGGGTATCTTGGTTGATGCCGTTGTTGTTGTTGTTGTTGTTGCTGTTGGTATAGTGTTCTTGTTGTTCTTTTTATTTACTTGTTCTAATTCTTGTTACTAATGCGATTGGATCTGTACCAAATCCCTAGAACAGCGTGACCAACGGAGGCACACAAGGTGTATATGGCCAAAATAAGAGATCTGTCCGTGCCAGCGAGTCAGGTGCCCCATTTACACGAACATGTGGTATTGAAATGTCAGGAGAGCGAGACAGAAACAGGGGAGAGGAATCTAATAATAGATAGAATAACTGGTTGACAACAAAACAACTACAACAACGAAGAAGATTAACGGCAGACAGTGGCTGTTGAACATGTCTTCACAAACGTTCACCAAAGAATACTCTAACAACGAAACTGGTGTAGGCATAAGAAAGGCTGTTTGACAAGACATCTCGTGTTTTTCAATCTGACTCTTCGGTAATAAACAAGTGAACAAAAAAATAGATAAAAGTAGTCCCATTAGAATATTGCTCTCATAGCAGAAGAGACATACAGCAGCTGCCAATCGATGTAAGTGGTAAATTGTCATGAACCTTGAAATGTTTGTTCTTTTTGAAATGTTACTTATCTTGAGGATCCACATTATTAATGTTATTAAAGTATTTCACTTTATGATATCCTTAATATTTAGCACGGTACAAAAACGACCGACTAATCAACAAAACAAAACTTTGTTTTCCTTTTTTTTTTCTTTGCTTTTCTGAAGCTCACATAATCGTATATTCACGTTGGCCCTATATTACAGTTTCAAATAATGAACGTATACAATATTTCTATCTTAAATACATTGGAAGTAAACACAAGAACTGCATGACGAAACCTCATGTTCCATTTTTCCTCTTTTGGCAGGGATGGGAACGGGGAAGGAGACGGGAGGAATTCAAGCAGCCTTGAACACATTTCATAAGATCAGGTTGGATATTCGAAGACATGGACAATAGAATTGTATCCCCAGCATCAGAAGTGGAAAAATGGTGTCAACTTTACGCCTGACATCGGAGGTCCGTATGTAATTATAGGTATACATAGCCGATTCACAGCGCGAATAACTTGACCAGCAAGAAGCCTACTTCCGAAATGGCTCTCCTCTCCCTCTCGTACTCCCTTGCCCCTTGTCAGATTCCTAGGGAGATGGAGCCACGCCCAGAGGGCAGCACGCCATCAAACCACATTTAGCTCGTTTCCTCCTTCTCCTTCATTCGTTTTTGTTTTTGTTTTTGTTTTTCCATTATTACATATAACAAAAGTAAATCAAGAACGCAGGTTGAACATGAAGGTCATATTCATCCTACTTCCAGGAGAGATAATTCATCCATCCGACCTAAAGGGGATCACAGCTGTGCACGTGTATCTACTACGGAATGGTCACTTTAACTTTGGCATTAAAGCTGACACTAAACGAACACAAGGAAAAGAATATGTATGCACGACCGTGTTACTACATCGAAACTTTTTTTTCACAATCGAGTGATGCAATCTAACCAGTCGGAAGGCATATCACACTTTACCTTTTACTATATATATATATATATATATATATATTAATATCCACATTGGATAAGCATTCATCCATGACTTCAGCAAGGATACTAATCTTTTCGCACGAGCTGTCATTCATCAAAAGCAAGCAAACCAAAAAAAAAAAAAAAAAAAAAAGATACAATATTGTCACCTATACATATAATATATGCTCTATGGACTTAATACAGACAAACCGAGCAAAGCGATAATATCATCAATTGTGCTACGGGTATGGATTTTCAGTCAAAAAAAAAAAAACAGAAAAAAAAAGATTAAAAATCGAGAAGAATCTAAGGGTTCACTAAAAGGGTAGATGAGTAGTGCATGACAGCCCATTAAGGGATCAGTTTAGATTATAAGACCATAGCAACTCATACGAACGCGCATTAACAGTGATTCGTTTCGCCACGTCGCTTTTTCAAGGCCACAGATGACTTGGGTCTATTTTCCTAAAAACGAAACAAACCAGTCACACCCGACACCACGACACACTGACAGGTGGTGTGGTTTCGCTGATGCACGGCGGCGAAGAGATGGTTTACGAATAACTCGTCATCTGCTTTTGTGCATCAGCGAAATTCATCAGAGCTCCTCCATGGAAACAGATCCCCTGTCAAACTATTTGTAGTATATCACCTCAGAATGAATGACATAGCAACAAGGTAAACTTGTTGTGAGTGTGAGGAGGGGTCGCTTTCGGGAGGCTCAAAAAGGACAGGGCGCATCATCAATTTCATTGAAAGCTAATATGGCTATATGGGACATGTTTCATACCATAAAGCGACGCACCAATTTCTGCCACGTAAAGTGATGTTTTACCATGGAGCTAGCTCCATGGTTTTACTCTCCCTCCATCCCCAACAGTGCTTACCACAAGGGAGGTGGCTCTCTCTCTCTCTCTTCCAACCTCCCTGTTACGCTCATCAGGGGACCGTTTCATGAAAGTTGTCGGCCCTGACAAGTTGTCAGTCTCTCGACAGTTTCATTAAAATCCTTGGTTTTGATTGGCTGTGAAGCTCTGTTCACTGACTGTTACTATATGATAACTGTCGGAGACTGACATCTTGTCGGGGCTGACAACTTTCATGAAACGGTCCCCAGGACAGAGTTTATCAAGAGGAGAACTTACGGACTCTAGTGCATTCCTCTCCGTTTCCCATGTAACCGTCGTTGCACACACACTCCGGAACGCCTCCAGTACCCTCTTTGCAGCTCGCATTGCTGTCACACACGAGGCCCTGGCTTAGACATCGGTCTTCCGACTCTACAGACACATACACCCAAAATATAACACATAAAGATTATAACCCTGTATCATCATGGTCATCCTTTGTTCGCAATGAGGCACGTCCAACATTTATTTTGCGGAGGGGGGGGGGCAAGATATTATCATTAGTAAGAGTTGCATTTGATCGCTAAAGTGTAACTACGCTGATTGCAGTACATGCTTTATACAGCCGTTAACGATCGCCCCAACACTATATAGGCATGCTAACCTGGAAACATTGAATTGCACATTACTTGAATATGAGACCATTCTGAAGCAAATAATTTTCACACAACAATAGATATATAATGTACTCTTAAATGAATCCCACAAGGATTGGAACAATCATCCCCCAGCATTCCCACTGATTCCCACTGATCAGTTACTAACAGCCATCCCCTTTAATGTGTTGATGTTGCCTCGTGTGCTGGCAGGGAAATCCCTGACTAATTGTTGCGAAGAGTCTGTTGGTGAGTTCCTCCATGAGGGGTGCGGAAAATATAAAGACGATTAAGAAGTGGAAAACAAAAAGAAGAAGGAGAAGAAGAAGAGGAGGAGGATGAAAGATGAGGGGAAAAGGAGGAAAGTATAGGAAAGCAGGAGCGGATGAAAAGAAGGAAGAGGAAGAGGGGAGAGGAAGAGGAAACCAGGAGAACGATGACAGGCACCAAACAGAATTTTTCATCAACTCTTCAAAAACATAGCATATCCTGATTCTAGAGTTAGCACAATTTGCGCTCTTATCTCTCGCATGAACACCGACCGGTGAGTTTATACACACCTGTACATCGCATCTTGCCGTTGATGTAGCGGAAGATGTATCCTTCTTGGCATAGACACATGAAATTCCCGTACGTGTTGACGCATCTCTGGTCGGCAGGACACCGCACTGCACCGGTTGCACACTCGTCAATATCTAGTAGATGAAAAAAATAGGTACAAGGATATCCGATATACGATAATGAAAATGGCATTCAGAATTTAGTACCGCAATTCTAACGAGTTGGTTAGTCAATGTTAATGTCTTTATTTTGAGAATGTATGACGCCCGCTGTAAGATTTAAGAACTTGTTCTGAAGGGAGGGCACACTTTAAGTTGAGAGGGCGTTGTTTCAAGGAACAATTTTCTGAGAGACAATGAGTCAACTGCCATTGACAACTTCTGTCGCCCTTTGTAATTTTCAGTTGCTACCATAAAGACAGTTTCGCGCTGTTGCAAGCAAGGGAGATATGTCCATATTAATACAGAGGTGACGATCACACCAGGATGATCTTTCAAAATGCCCGGGGCTTCTTTAATCTGTAAAGTTTCATATTTTGTTGATGAAAGAATGTCGATAGACCACAGTGACTAATCTCATAATCAAAGTCTCAGACAGGGCAGATTTAGGGGTGAGCGTTGGGGAGTGATTAAAGAAAAAAAAACACCCACCGAATATTTGCCTCGACTTGATCGGCTGGAACATAATTGTCATGTGATATCGGCACCATCAAAATCATTGCCTGCGTCCTGTGCGAGGTCTTAGTGTGGTCGAGCCATCATTTAATATATCAATTGAGTGCCAGACAGCATGATACATGATAAGTTATTCCTACTCATACTCGTCTTCAGTGCAAATTAATTGAAGTTATGTAGCTCTCGTGTGATTATGGTGCACCAGAGAATGCTAAAGATAGACAATGAGCCTATCTTCGTTTTCTCGAGCATCATAGCAGGATGAAAACATGATAATAAACGATACGATTTGCTTTCAGGATATTTTGAAAGTGTGAATGCAAACGAGGCAAACATTGCAGGTAGCATGAAATTCGTTATTGACTTTAAGATTTTTCAAACAACCGACAAATATTGTACACTATGAAATATCAACGAAAAGTTGTTCATGTAACTGTCAGATCAGTTATTATTCATTCGCGATTAATTTTGTGTTTTAATTTCTTGTAATGTGATTCTTCCAACCAAAACATAGAGTGTCTGCGTTGAGTGCTATCAAAATTATCCCCGTTATTACTGTTATTTATTTTGCATTTTTATACAATACCTATAGCAGCGCGATTATATCTATCGTCTAGCCATTAATCTGTCATTCTGATCGACACCCCTCTTTCATTTTTTTTTTTCCTTTTCAGTTTGAGCGAGTTTTGAGGGCAAGATAAAATCATCACTTCACTCATAGCTGACTGATTTAATTCGGCACCATTCTTCCCTTCTGGCGATTAAAAAAAAAAGCCTGCAGGCATAAAAAGTCAAATTTTGTTTCTAAAGAAAACGTTTCTGTCGCCTTTGATGCCATTTATAATGCGCCAGAAACATGCCGTTTTGGTCTACGCGTTTGCCACCGTTTTGGGGCACGCCTTGCATGTTGTTACTGTGAGCTTGTTTGTACTCCTAATAATGTGTGTATTATGATGTCGGCGAGTGTTGCAATCGATCAATGTCGATAGAGGTCATAGGACGGGATCGAAACTTCCTTGGGAACAGAAAACTATTCGTGATGTAGTGGGCTGCTTAGAGCGGCTTTCCCCTGGATCAACAGCATGATCCCTCCAGCTACTCCGTCGAACTACCAGACACGACCCATGTCAATGCTCTCATTGCCTATCCGCTCTGTTCTGCTATCTTCTCTCAAGCTTCCTCTACTTTATCTTTCTCTCATTCTCTTTCTCTCTCTGTCTACTGTATATCTCTCTCCTTCTTTCTCTTCCTTCCCCTCAGTTTCTGTCAGTCTTTCATATTCTCTTTCTCTCCCTATCCGTCCATGTGTTGGTTTCACATGGTTCTTTCAAATGTCAGGGCCTTCTGCGCAGTCGAACATTTTAACAGCTGAATATCGCCACTGATAAATCTCCCTCTTTCGCTCTCTAAACGCTGGCAGGGCTTTATAATAGCTCTCATAGATTAAACGCGTTTTATAATACTATAGTAATGTACCGTTTCCCCAGTCCAGCTAAGAAATTTGTCACCGGTGTGATTTGCGATGCAGGATGACTATTGGGAGAGTGTGAATATTACAAAGAATTCCAGTGATAATCCAGTGATGCGAGAATGATTGAGCATCATCCACAAAGCCTAAGATTTCTGGATGAGGTCAATATAAAGTAGTGCCAAGCATTAGATTTGTGCACTCTGTCGTTTTGTCTTTTATGGCCGACGTGTAATGTATCAAAGTGGAATTGGGGGAGGTGGTACACAGAGTGAAAAGAGGATTGCTTAAATGTCGTATGTTTTGGTTTTTATGAAGGATAATCTTTTCCAGTCAGGCTGAGTGGCGGTGAGGGGAGCTGGGGGGGGGGGGGAGCGAGTTGTATCGCTTGGAGTCAACCCCCATCTCAGCATTATCTGCATCAGTGCATGGAGAGTTTCACGATTTGTACTGTATTTGTAGAGATTCGCATTCATAGGCTCGTATATGGGGCGCTGTGGCATAGTGGATAAGGCTCCCGTCTCTCAATCGGATTACCAAAGTCCCGAGTTCAATTCCTGTCCACAAGTGCTTACGTCCTTGGACAATATACACCCACCACGTCCCTCTCGCCTAACGGTATATAAATGGGTACCTGGCAACGCTAAGGTTAAGATATTAATGGCAGGGCCCTCTGGTAGAGCAGTAACAACACTGAAGAGGCTACCCTGGATAAAGAAGACCTTATCATCATTATTACTTGTATTATTATTATCATCATTATAATAATAATAATAATAATAATAATAATAATAATAATGATGATGATGATAATAATAATAATAATAATAATAATAATAATAATAATAATAATAATAATAATAATAATAATAATAATAATAATAATAATCATTATTATTATCATTATTATTATTATTATTATTATTATTATTATTATTATTATACATATTATTATCATTATCATTATTGTTATCATCATCATTAGTGACTAACACTAACGTAGTTATGAAGAAAGTATAAATAAACCGGGGAAGCGGCCCACTTCCCTGAGCACAATGAGTAAACTATTTATTCACTGACCCTATTGATGGAAAACAAACAGCGACTCTAAGATGATCTGAAACGGACTTTCCTCGGTTTACAATTGTATGTGGTTAATCTTATGATATATCTTTCACTTTCACAATGTCACAATTCATTTGTCTACTTGGTTCTCTTCATTAATATCATGTGACTTGTAATTCACTATTGAATGTGTACGGGGCAGTCTTCGTATATTCTGCCTTTTTGTATAAGAAACGCCAATTTTTACTCAGAATTCCCTCAGTTTCAGATTCATAACAATAAATTTTCTTTGTTTATTCTGATCTTGTTATTTTTTAGCCGATTTGGTCAATCAGTTAAAACAGAATCGATTTTGGAATGGGAAGGGGGCGGGGGGAGGAAGGGGTGCGAAGTGAGTCAGATGAGCGCACAGTTTCTTACCTACGCAATGGTAGCCATCCGCAGCGACGTCTAACCCTGCGGGACAAATGCACTCCACTCTATACCCGATCTTTCGGCATCCGTAGGCACACATCCCTGGACGACAGCGACCGTCACCTGTAGGGGGAAAAGGGAGTGGGGGCGTAGGCAGAAAAAAGAAAACAATTGCAAAATTATGAATATGCTTGAACATAATGACAGAGATGAAAAACAGAAATCGTGATGATAACAATCATAATGATATTGATTATAACACTATTGCTATAGATGAAAAATGATAGGATTGCAGGTATACAAGTGATAACCATATTCATACCATCGTAGGGACGCAATATTAGAATAATATTTCACAGACATCTCACCGAAACAAAACAAAATTCCAGACAACACAACAGTTAGTTTGAAATAGGACCAAGCAATTTCACTACAAAGAAATCTAAAAAGAATTCTTAAATCTAACTTCACTGGAACTTCTGAGGAGATCGAATATCAAGGAATGTGTCATTCAAACAAGTAATGCCAGATTAGTGCGTCGGTGTGACCTAATCGTAGACATGTAGCGGCTTCAAGCCCCCCACCCCCCTCCCCGGAAAAAATAGATTGACAGAACACGATGTGTTCCACTGGATTTTTGTGCGGAAACAGTACAGACTGAGCTGTTAATTTTTATCTTTTTCTGCTGATGATTAAAAAAAAAATGCACTGTAACAGTGCATAACAGTGCTTTTTTTTTTGTCTGTTTGATGGAGATAAACACATCCACATCTATGGCACCATGGAGATAGGTTCGTTATGGCACCATGCCACGGAAGGAAAAGAATAAGCATATACAGGCAGAATCACAAAGTGCAATCTAAGGTCACGCAGTTCTGCGTACAGAGGAACAAACATGAACCACATGTTATAACGAAATATAGTATTGGTTCTTCTACGAAACTTCGGAATACATGAAATTATGATATTTACCATTCCATTCGTGTACAGTAGCCATTTTGCATCTCTATATCTATCATCTCTTGGCGGGAAAATAGGAAAGGAAAAATCGAATTCAACTACATGAAATCATTGTGTCATTGTTCGCGGCATCTGATTATCTTGTCATAATTTGCCGCGCTGTCGGACCTGCTCACCAGTATACAACAATAACAACCACAGAGATGAATATTGTACTCCACCTACAACTAATTTCGTGAGCCTACTCCTTGGGAAGTTGGCGAAGAGGATAACAATTGATCTGACTTCAAAAGAAAGCATTCAGCCCCGCCCTCAACGACTTGGCTTTGCAGAGTGAAGAGTGGTTTGTCGATGGCTGGAGAGAGAACTGCTCTTATGTGATATATTATATTACACTCATCTTCGAAGTGAAGTGAAGTATATACCGCCTGTTGTGTCAGTGGTTTCTGATTATGGTAATGTGCATTTGCGAAGAGGATAACAATTGATCTGACTTCAAAAGAAAGCATTCAGCCCCGCCCTCAACGACTTGGCTTTGCAGAGTGAAGAGTGGTTTGTCGATGGCTGGAGAGAGAACTGCTCTTATATGATATATTATATTACACTCATCTTCGAAGTGAAGTGAAGTATATACCGCCTGTTGTGTCAGTGGTTTCTGATTATGGTAATGTGCATTTGCGAAGAGGATAACAATTGATCTGACTTCAAAAGAAAGCATTCAGCCCCGCCCTCAACGACTTGGCTTTGCAGAGTGAAGAGTGGTTTGTCGATGGCTGGAGAGAGAACTGCTCTTATGTGATATATTATATTACACTCATCTTCGAAGTGAAGTGAAGTATATATCGCCTGTTGTGTCTGTGGCGTCTGATAATCATTATGATAATGTGCATTTTTTGAGCGTTCAAATAATGTTCCCCCTCTTCATCGTAATTTGCGGCAAAGCAAATCGGCCAGGACATTACGGCATAACCATTAGGCGCACCATTACAGAGGTGTGGGACGTGGTGAGGGAGGATGGGGGGGGGGGGGGGGGAGGGAGGGGAGAGACTAGCTTACTAGTATCATTTTGTTGTCAGGCATCATTGTCTGTGCTGACTAAACCGGTACCAACTCGTAAGTAAAAGCTCTTTGGTGCCGACAGACAGAAAGACGACTTTCAGCCAATTCTCATATCAGCATTAGACTTTTCAAGGACTGATCCCGTGTACTGCGTATTTTTAGTTATTCGTTTCTTTGTTTTGTTTACCTTGAGTTTTGTTTTAGTTTGTTTTTGGTGTTCTAGTTTTTTTTTTATTGTTTGTTTGTTTGTTTGTTTGTTTGTCTTTGTCCCACAGTTAAAATCAGAGACAAGTGGATGGGGAGGAGGAACAGGTAGTTGCAGCAGATAAGATGAAAAATAGACGTGAAAAGGGGAAATGGCGCAGAGGAGTTAATCGGAAACTTTGTGCCCCGTTATTTTTTCCTTTCGCTTAGTAACTGTTGCTGGATCCTTTACAGAACGAAGAATGATGAAAAACAACAACAGCAACAACGTCGTCAGACACTGACATATTGCTAAATTTAAGCGACAGAGAAATGGACTTTGTTCAATCTTTTTTTTTCCTCTTTCTTCGTCCCGTAAAGACAAGATGTAACGATACGATGTAAACGGCGGAACAAGTTTTCCAGAAGAATGTGTAGGCGAGCAGACCAAACAAGAGAGAGAAAAAGAGCAGCCTTCATATGTATACCATTTCTGCTTTTCTATTTCATTTTTTTCTTAAACGAATTTTCTTTGCCGTATATAAATGTTTAACTATAGTGTTGCAGATATGTTTGTGGTGCAGCGGGCGTGCATATATGGACATTTTTTTTTTCTCGAGACACAAATATAGCTCGGAATTTACCCAGTACTGCCGAATGGACAGGGGACGCACAAGCAAGAGTCACCAGCAGATCGCGGTTTTACCGGAAGAATAATTTGCTAAAAATATTATCCTGTCAGTCTGTTGTCGCCCGTCCAATTCCCATCCATCACTGTCACCCTGTGGTCGTTATCTGAAGGTTAACAGTTCACATCATGTACTAAGCACCGTTATGAATGCCCGGTGTCAACGTGTGGTTACTAGCGTGAATTATGACGAAAATTGAAGCGATTTTTGCGGCAAAGAAATCGGTGACGCGAAGAATGGACGCTGTGAAGAGGTTTTCTTGGGTGAACGACCAGATAGGCCCCTTCTTTTCATGCATAATTTCTGACTTACAATGAAATCTGCACGACTGATGCGTAGTATCCCTGAGACAAAAATTTCCATTTTGAGCGCCCATTAAATAAAGAGTGATCTTTCTGTTGTTGTTATTTTATTGTTTTTATTCTATCTTGGCAGGATTAATACAAAAAAATTCAAACAGAAATTAGTTCGGTTGGAATGGGGATAACGCTCGGATTAATTGGCCACTTACAGGCTGCTTGGAGCCAAAATCGAGACAAAGCTTCCGGGGAAACAGACAGAAATAAGGCTCTTTCATCGAGGGATACCGATGTTCTTTTGAGATAGTGAGCAGTTCGATTGTAACAAATTTTTGTGGCCAATTAAGCCCCTTCTGAGTTCGATCCATTGATAACGATAAAGACATCAGTCCGTGACAGCAGCTATCTTTTAAGTGACAGAAAATCCTCAAAATCCGTAAAATCTTTACTCTTTGTATCGCTGTCGTTACTGTGCTTACTGCAAGACAACGAGGTGAGTTTGGGTCCGCTAGCACTTAGCTTTGACTAATATCCAGCTTATTGTCTGATCCTGACACAGCGGCTTCTGTTTCTTTTCTTGAATGAATACTAGTACCCACGTAATATGCTGCACTGTATATTTCGTTCTTACTTTGCAAGATGTCTTCCAGTCCTCTTTGCATGTTTGTGTTTAAGCCGCCAATATGATCGAAACAGACCCATGATAAAAAATTAATGGCATTTTTTCAATTTGTTGTTGCTTGTATCATAATCATAGTTCGAGTTAACTGGTTGAAAATAGGTTTGACTGAATTGGCCTTTTTTTTTTCAGACCACATATCGTGCCAGAGTGAAATTCGACTTTGAATTTTGGGAAATACACGAGAAATTGGCATCTTGTGCCCAAGGAAGGTGTTCTCTCTCACACCTCCCTGGTACGCCCCTCCCTCCCCCTCCTTACGCAGGTGAGTTTGGAAACCCGGTATTTGGTGTTTCGCTTCCCATTCTCCGTGATCTAATTTCGAAACATCAAATGTATACTTGAATTATGGAGGTAGACAGAAATTGTTTAGCATCAATGAGTCCCGGGTGGCTTCGAACCAGGGACCTTCCGTGTCGAAGGGAAGCAGGCTAGCAGTTGGTGAACCAAATCGCTCCCCAAAGGTAGGGTGAGCAACATCGCTCAACGAAGGTTGTCTTTCTTTGTCGCTAGAAATCTTAATTTGTCATGGAGTTTTGTGGATGAGATCCTCTGCATTGTACACAAACTAGTCCATGCTCCATCGTCCATCCACACACACGAAACAATGCTGCTCGCTTCTGACAATCACTATTGCCAAGGTCTCAAAAGCGAGATATGATATGATCATGCATGGTTTGCCATGTCTGACAGTGTCAAACACGTTTTGTAAGTATGCAGGCATTGGTTCATAAACAGTTCACAGGTGTTTCGATTCGATAGGCGACCCTGTCAAATAATAGGGACCAGGGGAGGGGGGGGGGGGGGCACAAAAGGGACGCACCTGCGTAGTTGCATATCGGTGCACGTATATGGACGCATAGAAGAATATGGTACTCTTCAAGTAAAACTGTTCCTTCTTCTACTTTTTATTAAGTGGTCTTTCTCTTTCAAGGAATCGAAGAGTGATGAGTCGGGAAATAATTCCCAAACTCCCATCATTCTTCGCGTCGCTCAAGACGTGGCAAAGTCTCGCTCTTCTCTTGAAAACACGCACGACCCGTATCTCCCTTGTGATTTTAGGCACTGCCGCGGTGTCTTCCATTACGGTTCCTGAAGAGAAGACAAAATGGCTGCCTTCCGTCCAGGGGTATTCTTGTTCTCTACCTTGAATCACATCCCAAGAAGACACTCCATATGGAATGACTCATGAATAGTTGATCGAGAACGAAATTCACAGAAGAAAAACCTGGATACCTCTCTCTTCCTCAATTCCCGCACCCTCTCTATCCATCCATCCATCCATCAATCTATCTATCTATCTATCTATCTATCTATCTATCTATCTATCTATCTATCTACGTGTATCTATCTATCTATCTATCTATCTATCTACCTATCGCCATTATCTATCTACGTGTATCTATCTATCTATCTATCTACCTATCGCCATTCCGGCAGAAAACACTGATCTATCTATCTATCTATCTATCTATCTATCTATCTATCTACGTGTATCTATCTATCTATCTATCTATCTACCTATCGCCATTCCGGCAGAAAACACTGAATCTTAATCCATGATTTGAAAGAAAAATATTGCATTGGAATAAAATGATACATCTTTATTATATATATACTTCCTTCCTTCTACGTTCATAAAGTATGCAGACGAGACAAATGTATTTTTTTCTTTTGATGCGTGGCAACCTGCGTTTATCTTTATCCTTATCATGAAGGAATGTATTTTCCAGCTCATCTGAGTAATCATCGTTCTCATTATTTTTAGTAAACGCCACCATGGCCGTGATGTTGCCTTATATGGACCCTCTTTAACTTCGTGGAAGCTCAATGTCAAATTAATAATGATAATAAGATAATCGTCACATTTTTTAGCTTTGTTGAAATTAATAAGGAAATATTCACATTTGCACAACTTCTGAAAAAATATGCTGTCGCTATAAACATGTTTTATAGTAAATATAAAAGAAACCCATGTCTAGAGATGGTGATTCTAACACTACATTCCATAGGTAAATGAATATGAGTATGATAGATCAAAATCTTGGATATTTTTTTTTTTTACTTTTCATTGGATGTAAACCAACAGGTAAAAAAAAAGTTTTAAAAAAGTTTTTAAAAAATCTTAGATATTTGATAATTATTTTTATCGCATTTTTACTTAGTTTCATTTTCTACACATTATTACATATACAATGGTATCAAAAGGAACCAAGCAGTTCAGAATATTTTTTTTCTTACAAAAAGAACAAATGGTAAACAATACTTTTAACGCAGGACACCATGCACAAACAAGATGATTAAGACATGACGTAAACAAACACGGAGACTATAGATTCTGTCATCATTTTCCAACGACGGAGGCATACGTCAGTCTCTAATTTAAGAAATCAGTATGATGAATAATCATCGCGACCATTCATGTTCGTGTAGCCTAACTGTCTTGTACAACACTTTAACAGCATGATTTCGAAGATATGCACAATACATATACACGCGCCAAGGAAACGCACAAAAGACATGCATTCGCAGACACTCACGGACAGACCGCCTCTATAGTAACACCTTCCTTGGAAAGAGACAGACAGACATCCACCCACACACGGACGCAGACTAATATTACATTGCCTCAATCTCTTCGGATTACCTTTATATTGCGCGGCTCCAACTTCGCACACCATAAATAATGTCTCCGTACAGTATTGATGAAGACGCTGACGTCTCAACCGAGAAAGCTCTAAAGCACTTAATTTCCCCTCCTCTCGTTAAAAAATTCATTTTTTATATTCCCAACACTGGCCGACGAATGCCTGACCATTGTGACGTCATTTGGAGAACATGAAGGGGAAGAAAGTTTTGCCTTCGTCCGCTGATTGTGATGATGCAGTATATAGCATTATATCCACAAGGCACTGCGTTCAATCCCAGCTCAATTACCGCGGAGTCACGTGGACTGTTGCTAAGCAATGAGAATTAATTATAACCCTCGAAGATGTCGTCAATCTGCAACGCTCGCTGTCCAGTTCTTATAGGTTTTGATACATATAATAATGATATTTATTCATTTATTTATTCATTTATTGATTTATCTATTTATTTATTTATGTACGTATTTATTTATTTATCTATCTATCTATTTACTTATGTATTCTTTTCTTTATTTATTCATTTACTTACTTATTTATAATTTCATATAAATGTGCTATACTTTCGTTACTCACAGGTTGTGATTTTTAATTGCCAATGAATCGTTTTGCAAGGTATTGCCGCCATCTTTGTTGGTCACAGTTATTTTTCTTCCTCTGAGATTTGTGCATTGTATCTCATGAATTTTGTAAATTATCTAAAACTATGAATGTCACTTGATCGCTTTAAAACCGAAAATATTTTCTGTTTTGAGTTAATTCTCACTCGGATGTTCAGCCACTACCAACCACGGACGCGGTTCTCTTGAGTGGGATTTTGTGCCGAGGTGATAACGCCATTACAAGACGGAAAAATTCCCATTAACATTCCACTATTTGATGAATGCTGGTGTGTATTTATAGCTATCGCATTTACTGGGTAGAGGATGCCATGTTTAAGCCATTACAAGTTCAGTATCGACGAAGAGCAATATAGTAGAGAATCCACTTCTTGTTCTTTTGTGCGAGAGAAAAAAAAAATCACAGGAAATGTAGTCTTTCTCTCTCTCTCTGGTCAGTACCTACTCAGTCTAGGAACACACTGTGAGAGCATTGCAATGTGAGTTAAAATCGTTTGTTTGTAACTCTATGATCAAAATAATATGCACCAGAGAGTCTTGAAGAGAGAATAGTGTAAGGCAGGTGTGTATACAACAAAGTCATCAATACTGCAGTCAAATTGACAACATGTTTTCTGCGAGTCAACACTCGTGTGAGCTTGAATCAATTGCAAACCAATCACAGCTAAGTTAAACGAAGAAGGGCGTGGGCGAAGGGAGGACGATACAGGAAGTAGTTATGAAGACAACACACAAAGTAGCCATATTTTCATTGATGCAGTATAGTCACCAATTTTCCAGTTTAGTACTTCTTCAAACTATCAACCCTTCTTATGAAGCAGCCATAATGAACGTTCAACAAGATGAAATAAATACAGCATGAAGCATTAAGCGTATCCCAACGGAAATAACGAGATTAAGAATACTAGGATTTTTTTTTATTATTAATCAATTCAGTGATTTTCACTTTACAATTATGACGACTAAATCTACCTTTGAAATGACTATTTACGATGATTATCCAACCATTCCTTAGTTTTGATAAATCAAATATTGATATATCGGGATGACTGTAATGTTTGATTATCCTCATCTCAATAAATGATTGTGTTGAGAAGGTTTAGGGGATGGTCATATTGATTGGCGGAATGACGATCTGCAGCTCTTCTTTAATCCTATATGACCCGAGGTCTGACTAACGTGCAGTCTGCTATATGGACTCTTGTGGTCTTTGGAGGATTTGTGAATGGGGGCTAAACGTGCATGGTGACAGTGCATGAATTTCGGACTGGACGTGTTAGCGCCGATAGCGGCCAATGTCGGTCGATCCCCGGCCACTTGCTGTTTCCTCAGCGCCGACGGTAACAGCGTGAGCTCTGGTCTTGACATGACATGTGTGAAATCGGCTGCCGAATTGGAGGAGTATGTAAACATGTTGGCTACTCCAGTGTGCGTTCAAGGAGAACATACACAAAGTGTTATTTTTTTCCCTTCTTGCTGCCTATTATTTTGAGTCATCCACAATAGAGAGAAGAGGAGCCAATGTAAACATAATCTAACATGGACATGCCGACGCACCACAAATTGCAATATAATGAAAATTGGAGCGGGATGATCAATAAGCGGGTCTCACGACAATTGACAAGGAGGTCAACAAGGGGTGAAATCATGTCATTCCTTTCTAGACCAACAACAATAGAGACAAGATCCACCACAAAGAGCGAGGCTCGCATCCAGTCGTATTTTTTTTCTCCTATTTTTATACAGTCTTCATACAAAGGTTGAACGACCTCTGAACGGCTTCAGAAGTTTGTCCCACACGCCCAAACAAGGCAAGGACATCAAATGATACGAAGGACGCGAATATCATTTGGCGGCAACAAGAAACAAACCTAATTAACATCTATTCTTTTCTCTCTTTTTTTTTGGGGGGGGGGGGTAGTAAGAAGTAAGAGAAGTAATTGGTGCGACACGCCCCATGGATACGCGAACGCACACACACAAAGACAAGACGAGTACTCGCACGCTCACACACACAAGAGAAAATAATAGCTCCGTATACCTACTCCTATGGACACGATATCGTGTGTTTGAATACGAAATCTACATTGAGGCATGAAGATGACTGGTATACCGACACTTGCCTACATAGAAAAATAATCATAACAAAAATGATGAAAGTCTGTACTCACGTATACATGTCTTTCCGTCTTCTTCTAAGAGATACCCCTGCTCGCAATGACACCTGTAGCTCCCATGCGTGTTGATGCACCGCTGGTTGCAAGGTCGGGGTTCAAGACCACACTCATTAAGATCTGACGTGCACAGATAGTGGAATAGAAAAAAAAAAAAGAATCATAAAAACATTTGCCATGAACAATGCGTGGAGTTTGAAAACGGTTCCGAGGAGGCACGTTTGGGTCAGCTCGACATAACAGCAGAAGTCGGTCGACGATATATCACACACCTACGCCAATTTCACGTGGGACCACAACGAAGTCTTGAGTTTTGAACGAGTGGTGGTGTGGGTGGCAGGAGTTCGACGAGGAAAGAGTATAGAAGAGTGAGTGTAAGGAGATATGTTGATACCAGGGAGGTCTCTTCCTACCTCACTGGTGATACCTTGGTGATACCAGTGGGTGATACCTGGAGGTGGAAGAGATATTCCACCTCCCTGGTGATACCACCTTGGTTAGTGGTATGGGTACATAGTTCTGTGACAGCAGGGAGGTGACCCCCTAGATGACAGCATTTACCACCCATTTATGTAGGACCTACAGCACAATGTGTTTGCTTTGTCACGAAATTCAGTGCATATTATAAGTAAAACGTCATACCATTTTTCCAGCCAACATCCCTGCGCCGCTTGTCCTAACGGAAGTCAATTTGCACTAATGATATTATTAATCAAATAAAAGAAAATTGAAGAGGCATCAATCTCATTGACGGAATGATTCCATAAACAATACTTACTTTCTTAAGCCACTCTCAGTTTCGTGATTCAAACTGAATCGTTAACTAACTTTGTTTGTTCATTTCCATCTGAGAGATGGCTGGATAGCCCATTTTCAGCTACGTTAAGCTGGTCTTCCATGGGGTCCAGTTGGATGTGAGGTGGGACCACTTCACCGGGTTAAACACCCTGCACTTCGCGAAGGACTTCTCACCAATCAAAATCGAGAGCTACGAGGTAGGTTATCAGAGATTTTGCTAAAACTCAAGACACTCGCGGAACGATGACATGTTGCAAGAAAAAAATCGTACATTTTACCCTAAAACTGCTTTCATAATTGTTTTTTTTTTTCGAGGATTTTTATTTCAGACATGCTTAGCAGCCTACGGCTCCTAGTTTCCTTTTTAAAGCTTTCCTCTGTTTTTTCCCTCTTCCAATTTTTCTTCGTTGCCTCTTGAGGGAAATCAAGTGTTCTCAGCAGCAGGAGAGAAATTTGAGGCGGTGTAGTTTCCCACATTTTAAAGGAAAAAGCTGGATAAGAAGCCACAATCATATGCTTGCAGTAAAACGTTTGACTCGGCAATATTAAGTGTTCATTGAGTGGCCAGTGGAATGAATTTGTTAATTCCAAAGGCCACAACAAACGGGTATAATTGCTAATTGCAAAATGTATCATTAGACTCTTCAAACTCTATTAGAATCTCAAAGAATCTAAGAGTAGTTTACTTTCGACAATTCCACCGACTCTATGTCGTATTAAAAATACAAGTACGTACTTAAAGCTACCTGCGGCAAAGGTGTACGCAGAATACGCACTGATGACGTTATTACCAATAAGAGGTATTACTCTTAGAATCTCGTTGGCAAGTTAGTAGTACCATGGACGTAGCAAAACAGTTCGACAAACAAGTCAAACACAAAGTGAATTGGATACTATACATAGGTTTAATGGGAAGGAGACACCACTAAGGTATACAACTCAGATGGGTGCACACATGTGGAGGGCTCGGGTACGGCGGGGCATCATCCTAACAAATTAGAAGACTCAGTTGTGGCTGGTTTCGGCATACTCTGACTTGCTACCAGCCGCCATTTACGCTTGATCAAAATCATCATTGAAAGAACTCGTTGTGCTACCTCATAATACAAGCAATAGTATATCAAATAAACCGCAGGTATCTCCCTCTCCATTTCTCTTCTGTTTTCACAATTGTCTAAAGTCAACATCATCGCGTAAAGAATAAGCATCGAACTCATTGGCACTGCCATCGTCCGCAATCGAGATCTTCACGTGAAAAACAAGAGACCCGCGGGTCTAGCGCTCACCTGAGTATCGCAAGTTCACCTTTCACGCAGTCACTAATCTTATTCACAGCTCTACCAAAATTTGACCAGGCAGTCTCAAGTAGAAGATGAAAATGTACAATAAGGGCCCAATTTTTTTAAGATTCCTTAATTTGGGGGGATTGGGGCCCCCGGGGCCCTCTGGGTGGGGCATGGTGCCCATTTTGATAAATTGAGATCCTGACCCCCTAGGGATGCTACCTGCCAAGTTTGACAAAAATCTATCATGAGGTTTTCAGGAGGAAGATGAAAATGTACAATTCAGGCCCCCATTTGGACCCTTCCAACCACCCCCCCCCCCCTACCCAAGAAGGGCACCCCTGGATCTCCTATGAACAAACTTGAAACTACAGTCATTAATGCACTCACTCATAGTATTATCTCAGCTCTATAACTTCTGATTCTAGAGAAGATTTATAAAGATTCCTTCATTTGGGGGGTTTGGGACCCCTGGGGGCCCCCTGGGTGGGGCATGGTGCCCATTTTAACAAATTGAGATCCTAACCCCCTAGGGATGCTACCTGCCAAGTTTGGTGAAAATGGGTCATGGGGTTCTCAAGAAGAAGATAAAAATGTACAATTTAGGCCCCATAAGGACCCCTCCTCACCCCCTCCCCTGGGTCCCAAGGGGGGCACCCCTGATTCTGCCATGAACAAACTTGAAACTACAGTCATCAATGTACTAACTCATAGTATTAACTTAGCTCTATCACTTCTGGTTCTAGAGAAGAAGATTTTTGCGGATTCCTTAATTTTGGGGGGTTTGGGCCCCCTGGGGGCCCCCTGGGTGGGGCATGGTGCCCATTTTAACAAATTGAGTTCCTAACCCCCTAGGGATGCTACCTGCCAAGTTTGGTGAAAATGGGTCATGGGGTTCTCAAGAAGAAGATGAAAATGTACAATTTAGGCCCCATTAGAACCCTTCCCCACCCCCCTCCCCTGGGTCCCAAGGGGGGCACCCCTGATTCTGCCATGAACAAACTTGAAACTATAGTCATCAATGTACTAACTCATAGTATTAACTTAGCTCTATCACTTCTGGTTCTAGAGAAGAAGATTTTTACAGATTCCTTAATTTTGGGGGGTTTGGGCCCCCCTGGGGGCCCCCTGGGTGGGGCATGGTGCCCATTTTAACAAATTGAGTTCCTAACCCCCTAGGGATGCTACCTGCCAAGTTTGATGAAAATCGGTCTTGGGGTTTTCAAGAAGAAGATGAAAATGTAAAAAGTTTACGCACGACGCACGACGGACGACGGACGACGGACGACGCACGACGCACGACGCACGACGCACGACGCACGACGGACGCCGGACGAAGGGCGATCGCAATAGCTCACTTGAGCCTTTGGCTCAGGTGAGCTAAAAATGCGGGGCTTTCATATTCACCTACAGACAAGTGACACAAGGGTGTTGTTTGAGTCCTCTCTCTTTTGCTTCATATAGAACGTGGACACGCTCAGCTGCTGGCATTCCACATCGAGGGCGATGCATGGCACTGCGCGCCACTTAAGTGTCAATTAGCGCCCCATAGCTTCGCCTGCACCTGACCTGGATAAGCAACGCGAAAGCGGTCTATACCACCCTCCCAGACAGACCTACACACAATTCTCTGGACAGGGCATGCTGTATACGATTGTCCGACTCCATGAACTTGAAATGAATCTTAGGCGGTCTGCTGTGTTGTTGTCTGACGATCCGACAAAGTCAGACAATCCGTTCAAAAGTTATGAATTTTTGAAGTGTAGGTTAAATCCATGTGCCGCCGTTGCTGAATACAAGATCAACAATTTTTGGTGTCAGTCGTCACAGTAGAGCAATGACATAAAGAGAGTTTAGCACATTCTCAATTTTTTTTTTTTTTTTTGGGGGGGGGAATAATGAAAGAGTAACTGACAATACCTCTCTCAGAAGGCAGTGACAATAATTATCATCCTAAACATTGTATAGCAATATTAACGAATCGAAGAAAATGTGTACTTTTAAAACTCTATAAATCAATACAAGTACTTTGGCGGTAATTTTCCCTTTAATCACATACAGCAAAGTCTGCATCCATTTGTAAATGACAATGTAAATTGTCCAACATGTAATGTGGCTTGTTATTGAAAATCATTACCACTTCCTCTATGACTATGCCCACATGTGTCTATGATGTTCATTTATACTCCTGCGAGACATACCCTCATCCTCCAATTTCCTACCGTTTCGGCGTTCGCAATGCGATATGATTTATGATCCAAAGTAGGAAGCAAACTCGCTCTTCCAAGTTCAGCCACAGCGGCCCTGTTACGCCTATCAAAACGAATCCTAATTCTACTAATGGGCTGGACCGGTCGTCGCGCGTTACTGTTATTGTGCTATAAACAAACATACTTTTACGAATGGCTCAGTTGTGCTCCTTATAAAGTGGGGAAGCGGGGCGGAATTAACGTTAAAAACAAGTGACGCGGACGGCTTCGCAGCGCCTGCTTTGAATGCGTAATAATAACGACCTTGACGCAACTACAGCGTACACAAAAAGCTCACTTTCAGAAATTACACCTAAATGCATCCATATCATTAACTACATTGATGATGGAGATATTATTATGTCATACGATGTCTGCTCTTTAGCGTAGGAATCGATGACACATAAGCCAGTCGCATGCGAATGAAGAAAAATTCGTATTTCATGGCGGGATGGATCTCGAATAATGGAATAATTCATCGCTGATGTTCTGTTTATCGCACGCCTAAAATCAAGTACGGAAAGGAAAACGGTTATTGCCATTCCATTGATGAAGGGGAAAAAATAACATTGATCACTTAAAACATGTTCTTGAAATTCCATAATAAACCACGATCACGAAATGGCATGATCCTTTGTCGTATTCTCCCTGTGCATTCCTTTAATTCATCATGTAAATCATTTGTCTGTATAATTGTACTACCTTTATTCTAAATAAATCGGCCTGGGTTGGAAATACACTTAGAAGACGACCACCACTTTTCTGTACACCCAGATATCTAAGGCTGATGTGTATAGACTTAACTTACATACCGTGAGTTCATGTACCATAAATAAATATTGTATCTAACTCTCTGACAACCGTCAAACAACAATAAAGATGACAATGATGATGATGATGATTTAACTGCAACTACTTCTAATGATAATAGTTATGATGGTGATGATGGTGATGATGACAATAATAATAAAAATGATAAGAATACAGTGTATAGTGCAGTGTAATAACAATGGCCATTATCGGTACTTTTATTATCATTACCGCTACCAATATCATTGTAATAATGACAGTGATAATAATGAAATTAAGAATGTTAAAGATAATGACAATAATAACAAAAATTATGATGATAATCAAAACAATGATAATGATAAGAAGATGAAAAAAGTTGTTTCGCTTTGTTAATTTGCATCGTTTTGGAAAAAAATTGCTAGTATAACATAAGACAACGGAGCAAGCAAGTTTCAAATTGTGGCCGATCGACTGTTTAAACAATCTGGAATTCTGAGAGCATTAATTCAGACAGTTGAAATGAAGAAAGGGACGGATGAAAACTGCCCTACATGACTAATTATGTCAGCACTACGTCCAGCGTCACTGGGAAAGAATGACGTCATGTCCCATATCGATCGCGGAAAGAACAATTGCTATAATCGAATCAATTAGTTACAGCCAAAAAGTAAACGGGTCAAAACAAAGCCACTCGATTAACGCAATAAGCATTAAGCGAGAGAAATGAATCGCAGTGGAGATAACGTCCGCGCTCTCTAGGCACTGATGAGACTCGATAATGTCCATAAAGCGGACGTGTGCAGCTGTCACAGTCGTCATAATGGTGATGACGATGACTATGGTACTGATGGCATCAATGATATAATTAATAATAACAATAATTACAATGAAGAGAAGTAGAAGTAGTAATCACTCAATATCAAAATTACCCACATTATTATGTTATCATTCAATTCAATTCAATTCAATTCAATTCAATTCAATTCCATTCCATTAACAGAACATAGGCCTTTCACTTTCTTTGGTACAGTAACAGAGAATAATTTTTCATAAGCAAAACAAAGCAAACTGGGTATAGTAAAATTATACAATATTTGTGGACCTGATAGTGATTATGCATTGTCATAAAGACTGAAGTGATGAAATAATCATGATTATGATGTCATCTTCATTATCATCATCGTCGTCGAAGTCATCGTTATGATTATCATCAAGTGCTCACCTGCGTTGCAGTTTGATCCCGTGTATCCAGGGTCACATCGGCACTGGTTGGGGCTCACACAGGTACCGTGCACACATCCATCCTCACATATAGCTGCATGGATGTGATATAGGGGAGAAACAATAGAAAAGGATTGTTATTGACAAGTACAAAGAAAGAAGGCTCACGAATTTCTAAACCATCTTTACAAGCAATATCATCATTCATGTAGAGGAAAAAGTGTAGCCACATCATCAGTTTCTAAAACGTAAAATGATCACAGGCACATCATTATGTATTGTCTGTTTATCCAAAGCTTTGGAGGAACACACAATGACGTCTTCACATTTAAACTGATGTTTAATAACGTATCTAACTTGTCCATGACAATATGTATATAAGGATTATTACTCATGATGATACAAATAACATATTATTGCTTCTGCACAATAACTATCTCATTTACAGGAAGATGCTCCCTTTATAACAACCACACACTTTTTCAAGCTTGAAAAATTGGAGCCTCGTTCGCGCCCATGTATGATACAGATCACGCTATAAGCCTGCGATGCCACGTACATGACATATGGACACGTACAGATGCGCAGGAAGTCGAGGTCAGACACTTGAGACATTCGTAACCATCCAAAAAGTTGAATCTTTCATCACCTCTGAGACATGTGGCTCCACTACAGACGACCGTGTAGAAGTCGCACGTGTTTGGCATAAAGTGGGAAAAGTTCAGGTGCATACTCAGGGTTAATCCGATCGGCTATTTTCTGCCAATCTCGTCGAATTTCGAGGGCTTATTGTACAAAAACAGCGGGGAACAAGACATCTTTTACTGCCTTCTGGGCGCGACCAGTGTCAATCCTGAAGGACGCAAATGATTTCATGTACAGGATGTGGCTTTCCACCAGAAGAGGAATGTGTATAAATCTTACAGTTTTATATTTGTGTTCCTTCGTATGCTGCTGTTGTTGTTGTTGGTGGTGGTGGTGGTGATGGTGTTAGTGTTGGTGTTGTTGTTGGTGGTGGTGGTGTTGTTGTTGTTGTTGTTGGTGGTGGTGGTGGTGTTGGCGTTGTTGTTGTTGGTGGTGGTGGTGGTGATGGTGATGGTGTTGAGTGTGTCCTTGCGCTTCACGTCGGACTATGTTTCCTCAGAAGTATCTCATTTTCCTATTCTTCCAGTGTAAGGCAAGTTCACCTTGAATCCACAGCCTTTCCGATGTTTTAGGTTAAATGTGAACATTTCTCGCTATTGGGCAATGATAACGAACGGTTGTCAAACGATTGTATACACAATACAAAAAAAAATAAAAACATTACAAATGGTGAATTCACTTTTGCGTAATAAAACCTACGTGACGGAATTGTATGATTCCAATGAATTGTGCTCTGTTGGACACACAAGAAAAGAAAAAGAGTTTGTTGTTGTTGGTTTTTTTTTTTGGTTTGTTTTTGATTTTGCTTTTACAGCAGCGGTGTTATATTCACTAACATATCATCCCATGAATTACAAAGCAGGATCGAGTACCACTTTGCTAATCACATCCACAGCACCTGTTTATTTCTGCTGAGCCTCGATCAACCTTAACCTTCATAACGCTTGATCATCTTGGCGATGTCAAGACTAAACCATTATTAATCACTGCATAAAACCCCCTGCCGATGCTAAAGATATCTAATCTCTCTCTCCCCCTAAGGTCACTGAACTTTTCTTCCTTTCACTTCCGAATCACTGACCGTCGCTCTTTGTAGACAGGAAACGACCGCTCTGAGATTGTAAACTGATCATTACACCTTCTCATATCTTTAAGTACCGAATTTTTACTTTGTTCTCTTTAGGACTATTTTGATGCGATGGCTGTTCTGTTTTGTGGGGATTTCCTAGGACAATTTTCTTTTGCTGCTCAATCTCCAGTTGAAAGGAGACTTAAAGTCTGTGTGTGTCATTAAGAGTAATAATCACGTTCGACGGTTTACAGACTTGGAGCCAGATACAGCTCTTAAATTTGGGATCTTTGTGGCTGTTGGCGCAAGGGATCCCACCTTGATTGTTCGTAGTTATGGTGTCGGGTACTCAGGAAAACTACTCGCATGCGTAACTTTTATTTTTTAAAATCGGAATCCTTAACAAAACCTTTGTGAACTTTGTGATTTTTCACTTGTGAAATAAGGAAACCTTTGACCTCAGGACTGTCTCGATCCATCATTGTATCGTTCGCTAACTCGGCGGCATGATGTCACGGGAGTTGAACTCACATACAGAATCTGACAGTTATATGAATCATGGAAAGAAAGCCTTAACAAATCAAAAAAGTTCAGACTTTTTAAATGTATTATTGTATAATTATAAAACGAACAAAGGGGCACGTTCTTGTTAGGATGCTTTGCCCGATACGGATGTCAGTTCCTTATAAAGAGGTCGATGCACCTCTTTTGAAGCTATAGTCAATGAAAGAGTAATAAATCTTTAAAAGCATCTATCTTTCTTTGGCGGATTACTAGTAAAGGAATGACTCAGGGTGGATAATTCAATCAAAAGGGCCTTTCTTTTCTGTTATTTTCTTTTTTGGTGGCAGTTGCTTCACTTCAGGGGAGATTTTTTGGCATTACACCATGATCGAGTACCAGCGAAAGAAAGAAAAGCAGTTCAGATGAATTCAAAGAGTATAATACTTTAATTACCACTGTATACATAGGATCACTATGAGCATTGCTTCGACTAATTCGAGAAGCCGCCTGAATGTCAGCCCATGTGGATAAAAAGTTACAGTAAAAAAAAGTGCAATGCTTCATTTGAACAGACAAATCCAATGCCCACTATGGCAGTCGAGTATTTTATCCTGATTACGATAAAGTCAAAGTACATACTGAAATAGTGACCAGGCCGACTACCCGGCACCATGGATACAGATGAAATACCATTTTTTTTTAATCATTATTAAATATATGTATTCAATCGTTGACGTTTTTCGACTGCTGATTAATGATTTGGGGTTCTTTAATGAAAATAGTACATGTGTACCATTTGAATTTGCATTGATACCTTATCGAAAGTACTTGTATTACTAGCTTCCGTCCCCCCCCCCCCCCCCCCCCCGGCTCACATGTAGCTGACTGAGGGCGTACTCCAAAATGGTGACAATTATTAACAGGTGGGCAACGTACGACGCATTCCCTGTTTTTCCTTTCATTCTGTTCAGAAAGTTGACTTCCTCTTGCTGTATTTACATGCTCTCTGCGTCAGTCCCATGGCGGAGACTGCTGAAGAGGGGAGCTTGAAGTGTGTTATCCGAGAAGAGCGCTCCTTCCACGTGTTTCCATGACAACGGAAGATTTGTCACATATCTGAGCCGATGCTGGCATGCAGAAGGGGAGTAAAAACCCCTCAAAACACGAGTATAAAACCAAAAGTCAAACCCGGAACTGGGGCAGAAGCTACAGAAAAAAATAGACTCGCTGTCAAGTTCGATTGTTTTTGTGACGAACTGCGTCTGCTACAAGCGAATAGACAAAGGGGAAACCCTCGACGATAACAGTTGGGAATCGGCCACCCAAAACGAACAATGGATTGCACCAATGATTTTTGCTCTTAGCCCAAATGTGACAGAATAAATGACACATGAGTTTTGCACTTCTCGTCAGCACGCGTTTACGCTATGATGGCGCAGTCGACTGAAAGTGAACATAGACATTATTTCAAAAGCAGCTGTTGTTAGCAAATCTAAACGTCTCTTTTATGGCATTCGAAGATGGATAATCAACATATCCTGTAACGAGGAAAGATAATGGGTAGAAACTAAGATCACTTTTAAAAATCAACGAGCACAACTCACGGACAAAGGTTGCGAATAATTTAATTTCCCTACCACGTTACAATGATGCATGATATGAATCAATATAGCATCATGTAATCATCAATTATCATGAGTACAAGAAATTGACAAGAGAGACATGCATGAATAGCACAATTCAGTTACAAATTGAATTAGAAGATTTTTCCATCTAAGCGCTGCAATATAAAATTAATGGAGATTATTATGACTGATGGCATCTTTCGAGCCGCATTACAAACAGTCAACCTAAAAAGGATATGAACCTCTTGGCCGCTATACCATTGCCCAAAATTCTGTATCCAAGTAAGTACAATGTACGCGTTTCCTCGAAGTGATGAGATCGAGCGTTATACACGTATGCACGTGTCTGTAAACATGGCGAAATTACAACTCCACTTTGAGATTTACAATTTGGAGGGAAAGGAATATGCTGAACAATAATGTGTTTGTGACCAGAAACTTGAATTCGCTCATTTTTCTCATATCATACGCCCTTAGTACAACCTTGGGAATTTTCTGACGGAGCAGCGCACAGGTGCCGTGACCTGTGGCGTGTCTGGGTTTTCCGTGAGCGAGTGCAGTTGAAAATGAGAAAAGACTTTATAAAAATATATCACGGGTGGGCTGTGACGTCATAAACAGATAACCATAATTCATAATTACTCGCTGTCTGAGAATGTCGCAATTGCTTGCACCGGGTTATTGCCAAACCGTGCAGTGATGTCGTGAAACTAAGACTAATATCGAAACTGCTAAATCATTACAATTGTAGGTTTTGTGATGACCCGGGATTGTTTTCATTCCAGTCAGTGTAGAGTGACAAACTGCACAACAACCAATTGAAAAGATTTTACTAGCGACGTGCAAGTATACATTTGTTAATCTTTTGTAATCGTCATAAATCCAGACGAAAGAGCTGAAGATAGAGAAGACACACTTAATTACTCCAGATGAAAATGAACCATGCCAAAATAGAGCAAACAAAATCAGGAGTAATCTAGCGGTAGGCCTATGCAAATCCTTCATTAATACGCATTGTGCTACGATTATGAAAATCCTAAAATATCTATACCAAATTATGAATACAAAAAGGTTTGTGTGTTGATGTCCTTTCTATCATTAGCAAACGTATAGTGAAGCCGGAAAACAGAGAATCGCATTAAGCCAAAGACGCAATGTAACGTAAACTATGAAGCTTACTTCTCCATCAAACACATTGAGCCCCACTGTATAGTTTGTATCGTCATAAAATTTCCAATGACCGTTACAATATTTCTTTTTTTTTATGTCTGTACGGTTATCCACGAAAAGAAGCAAAATTTTTCCCCTCCCTGATCTGTCCAACATCATAAATTTGACTGCACAACGACGTTGATGCTTTCGTTGGCCGGTAAACATACAATGGAGGCGACGTTGCATCTCCCTGGTTACACACGATATTCTGTCACACACTCTTTTGCTCAGATTAATTACTGATAGCGCCGGAGATCCAAATAGAAATATCATAGTGAAGATTCGGTTACATTTGTTTTGCAGAAATACCATCCTCTGTCTCGGACGATTGTGACGCAGATGACGTCACAATTGCGTGACTACCTGGGGAGGTGCACAGGATGGGCGCCAAATCGAATGATCTTTGCTAATGTACCGTCGTATAATGCTAGAGAGCCTGGTTAATGCAATGTGTTAGATATCACCGCTGTTTTGTTTCATTTCACTTGATTCTGTTCTGACTTTTTTTTTTTTTTTTTGGGGGGGGGAATATATGTCACGTTTCTATCACTGTTCTTCCTCATTTCCGCAAAAGTTGACGATGTGTGTGTGTGTGGGAGGGGAGAAGTTCCTGCTGTGCATCAACCTTGACAGAGTGCATAGAGGAGGTAACATTCACGGCACATGATTTGGATGGAACAAAAGACATCTGAACTGAACGGAAATATTCGTCAAGTATTGTATAACTCAGCTACTTTGACAAGATGCAAGGAGCTTGAAGACATTTCCTTGAATCCCAGGCGAGATGTATGTGCAGACACGACACACCGGTTGGTTTGCATCACCCCCCTCCCCTTCTCCCCTCCCCCCCCCCCCCCCCCCCTCCAGCACCACCCCAGTCACAACCTCAGAAATCTAGTTCAAGAAATCAACTGTTAAGACGTCAGCCGGTTGATACTAAATAAGCACAGACAGCGAAAGACATGGACTCGTCTCGATTCTCAATACTGGACTCTTCCTGTTTTCTGAACGTGACATTTTGCACAAATCGATGCCGTACAGCCAGTGGGGCTCGGCCTTTGCTGATTCAGACATATTTAGCGATCCCCTGGTTCTTCTTTGACAATGATTGTTTTCCATCATACCATCTGTCTTTGTCCTCTCTCACGAAGAGATATATCTCCTTATTATACATTTGGCCCATAACTTTCTACGAAGCATCGTGAAAATGAAAGTACCCATGACTTAATCAATCAATCATAGCAAAGATGACGCAACAAACATTGAAAAAAAAAACACCCCAAAAAACTGTTATGTTGCGAAGGAAACTCGATATTTGCTTGCGTTAATACATCAGTATTAAACGTGTCACTTTCTTTTGACCAAATCGATTATCATTATTTTCACAAATATATCTCTTAATTATCATCATTATCATTGTCACTAAAAGCGGTAGCAATATCATCATCACTACTAGCAGTATCATGGTGATCATTATGGCTTTCACAATAATGCGCATTCTTGATGGACTAATTGTTATCCATGTTGTCAGACCTACTATCTCTGACGGGGTTCGAAGGATAGGGGGGGGGGGGGGGGGGAATGCGACCCCTGACAGTGAGGTCGCTGCACCAGATGTGGCTCATGGTATGGCCTGCCACTGACCATGGAAATAGTGCTCGATCATCATAACCGCTGCGATTATTATTAATCAAGACAGTAATGCTTACTTCCAATTTAGGAAATTTGAGGATTAGGCCTATTCTTCTTCTTCCGAGTAAACCAAAAATTCCGCAAACGATCGCTAGTGTTTGTTTCTTCTTCTTTTTTTCTCTCCCTTCTGTGGGATATTTTGACGCAGCACAGTATGACTTCCAGGACACGCTAACAAGGCTGTGATACCCACAGGATGGAGAGTGCGGTGATTCGCGAGATCTAACAATCGAATGCTATCGGAAGCTATACCGACACGGCGGGAATGTCCAGATCAATAACCCATCTCTCCAATGACATGATGATTATTCTGTCTGCCCACAAAACGGACGAGTTAAATTCCGATAAATTGCAAACTATCATACGGTTAACCACTATCCAACGTCGGTCAAGACAGTATTGCAGGGATAGGCTATAAACAGGAAAGAACGCATCCAGTTGACCATGAACTTAAAAAAAAACAGCAGCAACAACAACAACAACAACAACAATTTTTACCTTCGGTATTCCATGCGGTCTGTTACGCAATAGATTTGATAAGTAGTGTTATGCAAACATTTGGATTATACTGGGCGACCATGGGCTAATGCTGACACTATTGCATTGAAAATAACGACTAAAATAACAACACATCATGTCATTCAATTCTTACTTTTCGCTATGCGGAACTTTGCTGGATAACTAATGGCAGACAAAGTGAATGAAAATCCCCTCTTAATGACTACAAATTTCATAACACGGGTTATCGATTTGACTCCTTTCTCCCCATGTCCATCCTCGTTTTAAGCATCCTTCCGTACAAAGGTAGATCAAATTATATGATGATTGCGTGTGTAGGAGGACTATAATACCAGGAAAATAACAGGAAATATTGAATTATTTCCTTGTAGACGAATATTGCCCTTGCTTTCGTGGACATCCAAAAATAAGGAAATAACCTTCAACAGCATTCCTTCCAACCCCAGAGATCAGCTGTTTGTGTTTTGCCCGTTTTTAGGCCTACGGAGATGAGGTCTGTTAGTAATGAGGATGCCCTGCCATATGAATACGTGAGCATCCAAAACTTTCTCCCAACGCGTGTAAAGGACAACTTCAGTTCAAGGTCATTGGGGAATAATTTTGAGAGTGCGAGGGGAAAAAAAGAAGGTAAAACTAAAACTGCTGGTGCATTTGGGGCTAATAAATGCAAGGTTCCTTTGCCACTATAGCTGCCTACAGATTTTGACGACCTTGTTGGCATAACCCCGCCTTTTTTAGGCAACTCACTCAGGAGCTTTGATTCAACAACTACGACGCAGTACTCTTTATGAGACCTATGTGAATTTTGTATTCAAGAACGAAAGAACATAAATGAATACGTATTTCTGCTTGAATAACATTAACATCTCGAACAGTGTTTTTTTTTCTGCACAAAGGAGAAACATAGGACTACATATTGTAATAACAATTTTCTTCGTTACAGATTTGACCCTTCCACTATAGGCCTACTTATGCCCTTCTCATACACGTGATGGACATGCATTTCAATTTAATTCAATTTATTCTCATTTTTCTTCGACGGAACATACACTTGTATAATAATTGGAAAATTATAAACGGTCTTGAGTACACAATAGTCGATCGCCTGTGTGGTGCTATGATATTATTCTGTTTTTCGAGGGATGGGGGTTCCTCGTCTGATTCCTAACATGATATATCGCCAAAATATGTATCATATCTTCACAAAATTTTTTCAAGCAATGATCAAATGAAATGAAATGAAAAATGAACAAAATGCTGGAAATTAGTTGGTCGTTGCCCCCATAAGAGTTATAGCTCAGCCTCAGCCTATATCACAATATGTTTTTTATCTTTACAAATACTTTTCTCCTTCTTCAACAAAAGTTTTAAACTTTGACAAACTATAGCTATCAAACGATGAGCATCGAAATTTGAAGGTAAACAGCTACTCAGTATCTTTGTGGTGTATCATGTCCATAGAGAGATGCCCGGATGTTGGCCTATCCTCTGCAAAAATCGGTTAAAGGTCAACTCCCATAGGAAGGTGCCAAGTCATAAATGTATATAGAGGACAAATAATGTTCCTCACAGCGCATCATTATTGGCGCCCTCCGGGTTCGTCCCGCTCGCGCTCGAAAAAAAAAAAAAAACTGCTGATGGGCCCGTTTGTCGCTTCTTGCCTCGAACTTGGATTAAGATACAGCGAAATTCTCGAACGTCAGGTGGCAAACGGTTTCAATATCTACGCCGGTTGGAGTGAAAATGACACCTGTACTAGCTAGCAGACACGGAAACTTTTCTGGTGATGTGGAGGAAGTCATATTCCAAAATTCCCCACTAGCTGCGAGAAGTATTACACATGAAGTTAATATGCCAATCTAGTTGCAACTTTCGCTTTCCATGAAAACCTTGCAAGCGTGTATGTCTGTTTAAAATCAATGCACAACACCACAGCAGAAACCAACATGAAAATAGTGACATAACACTGGGTGTTAGAATTAGGCCCTACGGGGTTATGGGATTCTGTTTCCATGGTAACACAATGGCTACACATTTCTGTGCAATCATCTGGGTGTTGTGGGTTGAGGAATGTATCCGGGGCATGAAGGAGGCCACTCTCGCTGGAGTATTAATCAAACTCCGAAGAGATGTCTAAAATAATACCACAATAATACGCATAAATCACTACCGGGCCGAAATGACGATGGCGCTGAAAAGCCCTGTGTAAGACCGCCAGGCATTAACCCCCTTCAGACCGCGACTTCAAAATGCCATAGACTTTGTGCACAATCAGGTAGCCGATGGCTAAATCAGAACAGAATAGGGACTTTGCGTTATAAAGGTCAAAGAGACTACCTCGTTGGTCACTGGATTACCCACGGGATATAAAGTGAGAGTTGCTCCCACCCCTACTGCGACTATTAACATCCAACACCCACACATAGGGGTCCTATACAGGTATGGTGTTTCTAACGCTGAATGATACTTGAAATGGGAGACAACAGTAAACTGAGAAACATGGTTTTCTAACATCCATCGTCTTAATACATGTAATCTGAAAACCGTATCTTTCTCACGTTGGTACCCCTCTTTTCGTCTAAGCGTTGTTTTTCGAGAAAAAAAATTATGTACACCTTAAGCGACTGAAGACATCGAAAATTTCAGACAGCCTCTTTAACGGAAATGCCACGATTTTGTCCAATTGTAGTGAAAATTTCTCATTCTCATCCAAAACATATCGCGCGTGAAAGGTCAATTTCACAAACGCCACATACGCTATACAGTTGTATATCTAAAATCCGAGTTCCTTATTAGACGGGGAGAGAGAGAGAGAGAGCTAGGGACAATAGTGGTACTTTACCGTTTTCCACGTCGTTAGGTTACTGATCCATGGTCAGTGTAGCTATGACGTCAAACCAGACCACAAGAATATGAAGAAAAAGAAATGTTTCTCACGTATGCTTGACGTATTTTTCGCTTAAATAAGGCCCCGTCATTTCTAAATACCTCACTCTGTTAATACATATTGTGCCATATCTTCATAAATCCAACTATTTTTTTTCCCATTGTTATAATGTCGGGTCCGTTTCCAATGATACACTTGTCGTTCTTTGGAATATCTATTTCAGTCAGTCTGGGGCAAGTTTCAGATTAGTATAGAGACTTTGACTAAGCTTGTAAAAGTAACTCAGTAGCACTCTACTGTTTAGCGTAAGATACCCGCATTTATGAAGTGCGGTAAACAGAAATTGCATGTAAATTGATCATTCTTAAAATATGCGCATTATTCCCATATATCATAAACTATTTCGTATTTTGGCTTTTACTGGGTATTCACGGCACCTGAAAGTATGAGTATGACGGTGCTAAGGCTACTTTTTATGTCTGTATGTAACATGAAACCATGTGAAATTCTCAAGGAGAGTGACTGGATATGATGACACTATATTACCCTCCATGATTATCACTGAGAGTTGACTGTGGTTGATGCAACCTCTCCTTTTCCCTAGCAACGGAAGACGGTTTCTAGGTCGATTCCTCAATTCCCAGATTGGCTGTATTCCCGTCGGAGGGATCTCTGCTGCGCTGGAAATGCTCGCCTCATAACTCAAATCTTCCCGAGAACCGTCTCCACTGTTTAACGAGGTATGAGGTGATCAGCGCAGAGTGAGAGTACTAGTAGCTTGATGATAACAATTTATATGCAGACATTTGTAAAGATTTCGAGACTGGGCTGTCTCGATTTCCTAATTTAGAATAGAATATGGTCATGGTACGAAGGCTAATTTTACATGTTAGTCCTTGTCGAAACTTTGAAAAGACATTTTGAACATCATTCCTTTTAATCCCACTCAATTTTGTGGAAGTTGGCTTCAGTTATTTTCGCAGAAAGCCACAAAGCCAGCTCAACTGATTTACGAAAAATTGATGAGATTTATACGCATCCGCGAAGTGTAATTATTCCACCACTACGAAATGTGAATTCGAGGGGATAAAGCTGCATTACACCATCGGGAAAATGTGTTTAGGCTTCTATATTTCGTGCTACCGTCGTATTTTGCATAAAGGCAGCGCCACGTGAATTTTATTTAATCGTGGGTGTCTGTGGTCGATAAATGGAGCTCCTCTCCCAATGACGATTATGGTGCATCTGTAATTATATTTACCAGAAATGGTACATAATTATTCACTTACACCCATTCGACGTGGGCTGACACTGACACTGAGATTAACATCAGCAGTTAAGTGTACTGGCGTGTAGGTGTATGTGTGGCAGATATAAAAGATCTTTCTGAGATTTATGCAGAATTTTATATCACTCTTGTATACATGGAATGATTTGCAAATATTTATATACTGACTATTGTATTGTATGATAAAAGAATGTGATTCAGCAGCACAAGTGAGAAGAATCTGCTTATTTTTGTTCATACTAATTTCATTGTGAAAATGAGCATGTTACTGAATGAAATTCAAGTAAAGAATATTATGAAAAAGTGCGTGTTCGTGTGACCTTAACCATAAGCTACCTCGTGTACTACAGTGAATAATTTATGACAGTATAGGTGGGTTTATTCCGTCAAGCTTATGGGTTATGCAGAATACAGGTTAACAAAGGTGCGCCATACAGATCAATGTCTGTGAGCACTGGTGAGGGTGATGGTTGTAACTGTGTGCTTGTGCTTTATGGATTCATTTGTAGGATACAGAGAACAAAAGAGTACAATGATCGCCTTTATATGCTTGTAGGGTATAAACTACAATACAGGAGAAACTTCAAGGGTAAAAGCACAAGAAGAGAAAATAATACGGTTTTCCCCCACAAAGGACTGTCTGTGTACACAGTGGACGTGTGTCTGCGAGTGTGTGCGTGTGTGTATGTGTGTGTGTGTGTGTGTGTGTGTGTGTGTGTGTGTGTGCATAGAAGTCGTAGTTAGCGAAGTACCCCACGACCGCGAAGGGATGATATCTTTCGGAGAACTGCGTAGGCGGACGAGATGAGATTTCCGTCGTCGAAATCAAACTCGAATGAGAGTTGAGGGGTTGGGAGGGGGAAGCAATAAGGAAAGGATTTCGGTTGCGGTTTTCTCCGCTTTTTCATGAATACAAAATGATGACCTATGAGAATTCTTTTACTACGGCCTCACTTCTGCATATGTTTATATTCCGTATGTATTTTTAATTTTTAAATTCATATATTCGATCATTATAACTGTCTTATTTGTCCATAAGGAAATAACAAGGCATGTATTCTGGAAAATAAAAAAACTTTGGTGGAAAATAAACGTTTCTACATTTAGATTTTCGTATCATTTAACTCAAAGACGTAGAATATCACAACTGAGACATGACTTGCATGACATGCAATTTCAAGAGTTGCCAAATTAAGGTAAATTGGAATAGAATGGAATAGATAGAAATAAAATAACACAAATAAAATTAAAGGGAGTAAAATGAAATGTAATGTAAGTAATATGTAGAAGAGAATGGAAATAGAGAAGCAAGTTCCGCAGAAGGGTGCATCGTAGACCCTTCCACCCCCTCGTTTCCGGCACGTCAGCAATCCCTCTCGTGAAGACAAAACGGAGCGAAGAGAAGTAGGCGAAGTCGCCACATAACCATCTCACATCAATCATTTATGGAGGGTGTGATGAAATACGCTCACCACGAGCAGACCAATAATCACTCTAAACGGGTTGAGCTAAAAATTAGAATTGTATGGTGTTGAGATGAAAAGGGGGGGGGGTGGTGGGAATGGTGTAGGCTGCTGCAGTGAAGCGGGTCTCCACCCTCCCTAGAGGGGTATCGATATGGGGATCGGGTGTGATGTTACACGGTCCATGAAGGGTTGTCCTGCATCATTACCACTTACACGCACTAAAAGCAATTTGCTTGAAATTCGAAATGCGGACAGCATCGACCATAATACCATTTGCGGCGGTGCATGGCGTTGACTTGGCTTTAGTATCTCTCTGTCTGAACAGCACACAAATATAGCTATGCACACTAATCCGTATAACTTATGTCTTTCTATAGAGGAATAATGTTTAGAGTGAGATCGCCCATATTCATCGGTTACATTTTGGATAATGTTGCCCAATATTTCACTGTGTTATTGGTAAAGCGATAATAAGTCGAGCGAGTTTGGAATTCTTATCGTGCAATATCAACTGTTTTCTCAATGAGCACGAAAACATTATAGTAATCGTGTTGATATCTTTCTTTCTTTTTTTCTCCGCAAAATGCTAAGAATCTGAACGTTTTTAAATCATTCGTCTACATCTCGTTTCATACAAGCGGCCATATAATACCTTAGTTATGAATGCAACGAAAATTACGTAGTCCTAATTACATAATCTTGATTGCGACTGAACTTTGTCAAGCCGTAGAGTGCATTCAAGAGCACATGATATCCATTTTCCCCGAAAGACCTTCCGCGTAACGGATTACATACGGCGGGCGCGTCCTACAGTTCGCTTCCCTTTGATCTCATCTACTTAAGATATGAACATTCTCTCCGCCCAAACACTATATAGTGACGTCATAAGAAGTGAGGCACAATCTTACTTGCGCCACAAACTTCATGCGTAGAATGAATGCTGATTGGAGATTATAACATCATGAAACAGGTGATCGAAGACTACACCGCACTGAAGTATACTCCGCAGACGACACATAGTGCCGGTTGAATTACATTCGCCTAACACTGTGTGTAAGGGTGTGTGTGTGTGTGTGTGTGTGTGTGTGTGTGTGTGTATGTATGTGTCTACGTCTATTACTGGGTGTGTCCATCATTTGCAGTCATCTTCGAGTGAGATGTTGACCAAGACAACACACTGTCCTTGGATGCTGGCGAGCGATGATAGTCTGTTCTCGGCCCAGCGCGGGAGAACGACACGAAATCATAATTGCGTTTCGGCGGATATAATTATGTGGCCGGTCACTGCCGACAAGCCGGTCGCATCCTTCACAGCATGTCACGGTCGGTGGTCGGTTACGACTATAAATAACAATCAATGAAACACTAACATAATCTAGTGTGCCCTCTTTCGCAGTAATATGATTACAGGTTGGCAATGGTGGCTAAAAAAAACAACAAAGTAAACCGCAGCAAAATAAAATCGAGAGGAAAGGAAAATCAAATTCCTCATGGGGCGTGTTTTGCGAGGCGAACACTCCTGGTATTATGAGCTCGCCTTCTCTGAAAAGATTGACAGGCCCGTTAATGGAATATCGTCTTGCGGACTTCACTCATTTCCGTGGCTGTTAATTTGACGAGACAGGTTCATTCAGAGACGATACCTCTCTCAGAGGTCATGCACGGTCTGGAGAGGAAGATCCCCCGTGTGATATGGCCGTGGTTTCATTTTATTAGACTTATAGTTAAAATATACTTAAGTAATCCAAATGGTCTTGTATAAATTAAATCCCCTTTTCCTTTTGTCGACACACCATGTAGTAGGAGAATTTTTCTTTTATGCAGGGATGTATTCCACCGAAAAATCATATCCGTGTGCTACGGAAATACTAATAAGACATATCCACATAGACGTTGCAAATAATAATAAACAAAATCCAGTCGAAAGAGAAAAATGTCGCTATTTTTAATTAAAACTACCAGGTGAGTATAGTGAGCTAACAAACTGTTATATCGTTTGAGAACATGAATACCGCTGTATCTATAAAGCGATGTAGGTCGCTTAAACTAAAGGTTCGTGATAAACAAGGGGAAATTTGTTAATTCTATGGGTTCATTGTCACAATACCTCTGTGCAGTTTGTGTGCATGAGTGTTTAGAGGACTATATAGCTGCGCAGGCTTGTTTTCCCTCTATGTGGTGGGAGGATTCATAAGAGAAGTGTTCGCTTTTGTGTTTATCTGATTTCCTCCCTTTTTTCTTTTTCTTTTTACTTTTTCTTGGGGGGAGGTTAAGACGACAGTGTTCTTTGTTATTTTTCTTCATAACCGTTTCATGTTGCTCATACGCTGTGAGGAAAACAAAAGAGAACTAGACCGAACAAGGCATTGTGTGGGGGCTAATGAAAATTAAATCACGCCATGAGTAGGTGTGTCGCTGTCGCGTTGTTTGTCTGCATTCTTGTTTGAAGCGTTTTTAAGAAGAATTGCTTCCCTTGAGAATAACCATGTCAAATATCACTGCCCACTCTGCCGACAGCCCGACAAGCACTAGGGTGTTTCTAAGCATGCTCCAGCTTTATCCCCTGCGCATCCCGAGAGGTCAGATAATGTCCAATACCACGTGGTATTCACCCCATTGTTAACTGAAGGCATATCATTAATTTAACTTGATTACTTACCAATCACTTTTACATCAGAACATTTTCAGTCAATATGATAATTTTCATGCATTGCATTTTCATTTGCCACATACAGAGTATGTAGGCCTACTTAAGAAAATGGTTAAAAAAAAAGACTCCTCCACTTTTGCACCATATAGAGAAATGTGTAATGAACTGACAATTCACACGGACACGTTACAGTATAGTACATGTACCAATATTCGCTAGTCACTGCTGTCAATCTTACAACTCATCATTCATTTGCTTGTGTCCGGGAAATCTCATCTGCTGAATGATCTATGATAATTTTCCACACCAAATCACTTCCTAGTTTGACATAGTGTATATGAAAATGTCAAACATTGTATTTATTAACGTCTTTTCTATTCCGTGTTTCAGACAAGAACATGATACGCCGTTCTATTTCTAAACAGGCTGGACACGCATGCAGGGTACACGCCCACTCGCCTTCCTCTATAATCAGGAATGGCTGACGATCGAATTAAAAAGAAGGGGGAAAACAATAATGGAACTACGGGACGTGTCTGCCACTTAAGTAATCAATTGTAGTCTATTGCAAGGAACACACACAGCAGGGGCAACATTAGTCTCGCCCAGGGGAGTTTCCTTGAATCATTTAACCTTCACCAAGCCAAATGCCTCTCAAAGCGTTGAACTTGTTTACATGAATGGAAGCCACTATTAATATTTGTCTCCAGTCTCTGACGTTGGCGGGGGGGGGGGGGGGGAGTGGGGAGTTGTTAAAAGAAATGCAGTTGTGTGTGTGTTTTTCAGCAGGTATGTAGCAAAGGAAATTGATATACAGATTTGTATACACCAAAAGAGTCCATATTGTGATGTCAGGACTTTTCATCCTACGTTCATGTGCCTTCTATGGCTCTCCACTTGTAACCCCTATATTTTCATCTTTACATCCTTAAACTGGGAAAGTTTACATTCTGCAGTGCTGAAGGAATAGTGTGACTCCGATATCTGGTTTTATTCTTTATCTTCCAAGTTCATCGTCATTTTGGTATGAAACCTATACCAAACATGTAGTGCATGACCTTTGAATAAACCCCAAACGCATTATGTAGATAGATGGATAGATAGATAAAAGTATACTACAGTATACATATATAGACAGATGTAGGTATATATACCAATTTTTCAACTCGTGCACTTTTCCAAAAACAAGAGAGGAAAAGCATAAGAGGAAAGACAATTTCGAAGCTACGAACCATTTTTCTCTTTCCTTACTTCTGACATACTACACTATGGCATATAAACTATACCTATATGCGACAAATCATTAAAATGTAGCCACCTTGAAGGAAATGGAATGTATAAAGAATTTGACTGACGTCAAAGGCAAAATGCCCGAAGCTTTCGCGTCAGACCATTTTACGAATGCTTAATGGCAACTTGAATTATTGCTACCCTGGTAACATACCTTGGAAGCAATACTTCAATCATCGCAGGAAAGCTTCTGATTAGGCATGGAGATTTTCCCCTTCTCGTCCATTTCCTGAACTTGTTGGTGATGGGGAGGGAAGTGGGGGGGGGGGGGGGGGGGAGAGGGGGAGGTGCGGTGTATCGAGTAGATTATCATCTATTCAGTCTCGGAGACAATCTCAAAAGCAAGTGTGTAAACTAAACCCTAGCGCGTGAAATCCACCGCTTTTTAAAGACTGAGCGTTAGAGTGTTCATAAAACCCCTTTCAAGTAAAAAGTGAGAAGTGGGTACTTCAGGGTGAGTTTTATCGCTGTTGAGCAAGGTTTCTTCTTGTTTAGCTTGTTTGTTTGTTTGTTTGTTTGTTTGTTTGTTTGTTTTTGTTATATTTTGTTTATTTAGGCATGGTCCTATGCTGCGCTTTCAACACAACAAGAAAAGTTTCTACGTAAACAAGTTGTTTGCACGTGAAGAAGAGGACTAGATAATTGAATATTCTTTTAACTGGAAGGTGCCTGGGGAGGAGATATCTTCGTCAAGTCTCTAGTCGGGGAGTTCGCCAGCAGATCAGATTCGTGCATCGAGAACAACCCTATAAAATTTGGTATTACTAATGATACATTATGATGAACAGCAAGCAAATGGGATGTCCTTACGTGTGCACGTTCCCGCTACGCTGTTCCTCTTCCACCCGGCGCAGCAGCCGAGTCTGGCGGCGCCGTAGCCGCATCTGTAGATCCTCCTCCGTGTGGCACTGTAGTAGGGAAACACGTAGACGTTTCCTACCCGTCGGACAGTGGCCGAGTTCCGGCTCACAGGCACATGGCGGTAATTATGTACACTGAAGACACCCCTGTAAATTGAAGAGAAAATTTGAAAAAACAAATAAACATGAATAACTGAACTGACTGAACTGCATGATTTGTTTGAGGCAACTGACACTCTACTAAGTTAACATTAGTGTTGGAATGGTGAGAAATTTTAAGATTTTGTCGCAGGTGAGGGACAATGGACGAAGCACATTAAATCATAATGGATAAGAAACTAGCACTCTCGCTTTTCATCACTTTCACTGACGCAGTTTTGCGTGCATTGACGGTGCTATGACAGCCGACAAACAAAAACTATCGATGCCCAAACGTGATGAAAGTTCACATCGGAGCCAACGAACGCGACATCAGTGCGTTATACCAGTGCTCGCTCGGTGAATGGTCTAATTGGCAGAGCACGAGGTGAAATGTAAGTGGCTCCATTGCCATTAGTCAACTAATTCGTTATTGAGTCCAATTAAGCGACATCAGCAAGATAATGGAATAGGGAGAACTCCGGTCACGAGTTCAAATCGGAGGATGTGTGCAGGCACGCACGCAAGAGATTACTCAATGTGCACGACACCACTATTTCCGATATCCATGCGCCTTATCTGCCAGTATGAGATTAAGCAATACAGTTTGTTATCAGCAATATTGCTTCCGCTTTGAGCTGCCGGAAGAGAAGCAGTCTTTTATTCGCCCTTATCATATATAATTCCAACCATAAATAATATTTCCAGATTTCATTGAATCCGCAATCAGTTCAATCTACTGATTTAAAAGCGTAATGACGCTATTTAAATAGATTTGATTTGATTCCTTGCAAACCTGCTATATACCCTAACCACAAGTCAACTACCAGAAGACTTTGAACGAATGTACAGAACTATGACATGACAATTTACAAATTGAGCTGAAGGAAAGAAACGACTGGGTACGCCCTTCTTGACTCTGCCGGTATGTATTGCTGGTCTGTCCTTTGTGAGAATGTTCAAAGAAATCTGGGGGAGAAATAAATATTTTGAATGTAAGTCAATGCAAAGTCGTAGAGATTATGTCCACGTTAAAAGGGGGTAGGGTATGTCGTTGTTATGTCTCGATAGTCCAATTCCGTATATTTTAATGATTCAGCAGACGCGAGGTTCCGTATCGACTTCTCCCTCCTACACTACGTCTCGGCCCTAAATTGTTGCCGCTATCGCCCGGGATGATGTCGCTGCATCAAACAGCAGGACCTCGCAACGTTCTGACCCAAAACGGGGTCATCTCGTCACCACCGACCGAGTAAGAGGCCGACCTCGCCCACAGGAACATCACCGACCCGCTGCGTCACTGCGCCGAACAGAGACGTCTGGTATCTCTATGGAGATGAGGGAAATTGTTTTCACTATTTTTATAGCATATCTGGTCTCACTACGATACGTGGCCTCGATTATAATAGTATTATTGAAAATGGTAGCTTTATGGAATGCGTTTTCTATTTCGGCTACCTGCGTCGATCTAGGTAATATCCTGCCACAGGTACTAGATATCAGGATCAAAATAACGTTGTGGCATGTCAGTTACTCAGCCAGTATATCGTAACTCTCCCACAACCCCCCCCCCCCCCCACCCCAACCCCCCACCATTGCAGCCCTTTTCTGCGCTAAAGTTTTGTGATGTGGATCCTTGGGCTGAAGGCGGGTATTTGTTTCCATGGTAACGTGCACTGGGCGAATATCCGAAGTGTGTCTGTTGGACTGGATGGTACCGGCGAAAGGGGATAAACTATGTCCGCAATATACGTTCCTATGGATACTACATGTTGGCCCTACTCTGCTTCAGTAATATTTCCCGCCCATCTAAATTCGTTTCAGCCAATGTTGCACGTGCATGATACGAGCAGACGAGAGATGGTCAAAGACTAGAACACCTTATTCTTATGCCTTCATCCTTAGGCTACATTGCCATGTCCTGGTTTCGTGCACACACGAAACAACAACAACAATCACCCACTCATTTCAAATCTTATTTCACTGAATTCATTGGCCTTGACAATACCACTGATCTTGATTTCAGATAAAACGCAGAACCAACCATGCAATGACGATCCACCGATTTCCAATACCGAAATCGGATAATATAGATTTCGCCACGACGAAGTGTAGGGTGAGTAAACAATTCGTTCGTATGATGAAGCGGCAGTCCGTTTACAGAGTCACTTTCAACCATTCGAATGAGTCAACATTAATTCATCGAGATCATGACGTCACTTAGAACAGGCGTTACAATTAGCAAGCACTCTCCCCGCCCCATAAGGAGTGATTTGTAAACAGACCAATCACATTCGGATCAATAACTGACACGAAGCTAATGAATATGACGTCCAGGCGTGTCCAGGGCATACAGCAAAATAATTATGCAAAATACCGTGCTGACTTGAATTTCAAACTACATATGTTGCCCAGAGCAGATGGAGTGCACGGAGACACATCTCTGATGTTCGTCAACGCCTACAGAGATTGGCCCAAAAAAAAATGCTGAATAATCGGCTACAAAGTATGTCTACATTCACACACACACACACATACACATACAAAAAAAACCCTGTAGAATCAAGTTCTGTCACACTGTGATTAAATGCCAATGGAAGACATGCTGAGCAATAACGCTGTGATTGCAAAAATGCGGTGTCCCCCCCCCCCTCTCTCTCTCTCTCTGCTTACCATGACTCCAGAGCACATGATGAATGCTCTTTCAGTGATTGAAAAGCGAGATAGCCGCATCAACAAAATAATAATGACCAGCAAACGATATACCTGGCCCCTATCAATGCTGATGAACCTGTGCGAAATCTCAATAGGTCTCAGTAAAGAATAGCCATGGAATGCAAATGGCATGCACAAACAATTCCTTTGCAGAGTATTGGAGGTTTTACCCCGGTCAAACGAAGGCAGTAAAATCTTTATTGATGCTGGATATTTCCTTTTCAACAGACTGTAAAAAAAAACGAAAAGTGAACGGACAATTGATTGTTTCTTTCTCTCTCCGATAATGCCAGCCTCCTGCAAATGCAGGTTTATTTGGATGCGTAAGCTTTGTCTTCACTTAGCAAACAACCTCATAATTTACATCCAATGACCCCAGGTTAAACACCACCCGACATTTTTGTCTGTACGAACGAAGGAGTCAAATGTTATCGCGTGTATCGTAAATCGACCGATATCCATGGCTAACCACTTCCTTTACCAGCCGTTCACTTCCATCTTTCCCCATTTGATTTTCGTCGAAATGCGCCACCGTACTCGTATGCGGTGGTTCTCCACCAACCTTGCTCTTCATGCGCCTAACACGGCATAGAACTGTAGACCATCATGTCTGGTGTCTGGTATGACGCGCAGACGACACTCGAGAAATATTGTTTTGATTCTCTTTCCTCTACCAATTGAACTGCTGAAACTGTAAGGTCATGGACACATTCAAGATCTTGGGGATCATGAACAGAAGAAAGGTCACTGTACCCTGGCATACAGGGGTCCAATAATGGTGTTTAAATCCAAAGAGTATAGAAGCTTCGATACTCTGGTGTAAACGACGACGGCTTCGCTTTCTTCTGATTAAATATGGCCTCATTTGACGACGTATGTTAACAACTAAAATGACAAGCAGTGGAGACATTAAATTTTCTTAGGCGATCACACTGTGCATTTTTTTCTTTCGCTAAAAAGCATGACACGGTAATAATTCAATTACAAATACTCAAATAATGATTGTCAATTTAATAACTTTGAGGTGTGACTCTAAAGATGAGACATCGTCCTGTGTGTGTGTGTGTGTGTGTGTGTGTGCCTATCTGTTGAACTCCAGGGTCATTTTTTTATGCGAGTTTCTTACATTTACGTATTAGCATCGGAAATAACGGAGTAGCCATTAGTTACCTGAACCACAAAAACTGCCAGGAAATCTTACAGTTATTATTAGGGTTGGTAAGCCCTGTTCACGAAATAGAATAGTTTCAGCTCTTCGCTGATAAAACTTTTGGTACTTTTTCCCTTTTTTACTGTGCCATCACGAATGCTTTGTACGATATCTTCCATGAGACCAATGTTAAATAAATATTATCGACGAGATTTCCAAGAACCACAATGATACACAATTCACTCTTTGGTAAATTACGAGGTCTTTTCTTTTCCTGCTGAAGCTCCGATGGCAGATCCTCTGTTATTCCAAAAGTAAATCAAGGAGAAAGGGACCCCCCCCCCCCTAACTGACTGTGACGACTTAGCAAAACATACATACTGCTGAAACATTGCTATATACTTGATAATGCCGTGGATGACACAGTGGTTACTGATGATGAACTATCTACTGTATCCCTGCGGCCGTGAGGTTGGTTTGTATAAGGCAGACAACAATGCCTTGTGGTCGAGAATGTGAAGGCGCCAAAATGCGCGACCCACCGCTTGATGAAGACAGACGTCCCTGCGCCTGCTTGTCGGGGTAGCTAGGAGGGTTACTTGGTACGTGATGAGCAGTGTGTGAGTGTACTTCTCATGATAACATAATTATCTTCTAAAGAAGGATGGCATAGTTACATTGGACTCGGTTGTTGCCTTAAGGTACTGAAAAATGTAAATCAAACAAAAGTTGAGATACACGCGACTCCTTAAATACCATTACGTTATGACTTCCTCATCTGAATCATGTGTGTATGAAATATCATTTTATGTTATCATCATTATGATGTATGGGCCTACTACACATGTAATCCTAAAACAAAGAGCACAGCTATCCATATTTCGAAGAAAGGTATGTATGTTGGCTCAATGTTTACCTGGAGAGGTGTAAAGAAAATAATATGGTAGGTATGTCGGAGGCAAAGTCACGGGAAATTGTGTTCTAAAGGATGGGTGACGCCAATAGCACCTAATCGACGAAAAAAAATGAGGAGCACTGTGTAATTGACGTTATAATATCGTTAAATAGTTACAATCACGTGATCATAGGGCGTCAATCGGTCACCTGACATTCAACATTGGCATGATTGGAGTAGTGTTCTAGACGATCAATGAAATTCCTTTCGACTGTCGCGTCCGTTTGGATGGTTAATTCTCTAACACTATCAGCCAAGCTATTATTAGCAAAATTTGCTGAATTGCACTGTCTTGTAAAAGGGAAGAAGGAAAAGAATTATTCTTAAAAAGCAACTATCCAGCATCAATCTGTGTCCATATAACATAATACATGCAGGTTGATCAATGTTGGCAGGGAGTTCATGCTACGGCGTCTCCTTGTCTTGTTTAACGAACACGTATGTCACTCGTAAGGCAATAATTGCCAACTCCACAATTATTGCTCCAACACTTTGATTACAATTAATGCAGCTAACTTCATTTTGAAATTTAGGCGAATGTCATGGAACTTCGTCTTGCACTGGCAACCAGATTTGCACTCCAAAGCATCGAATAATAAGAGTGATGGGACACTGTAAGTTTCCTATATGGCGCTTTTGGATATTTTTACTCGGTAAAATGTCAATGGCCTAAACTGGGTCAGAGGAGAAAAGGTCTCAACCTCCTTAAGTCATCACGACGCCAAGTTGTTTACTAATCAGGAAAAGAAAAAGGATGGTCAAAGCAGACAGCTTTTATTCCACCCAAATTACAATTATAACAATGGAGCACAAAGAAAGGCTGAGCGTATGATGAATTGACTTATAATCTGATTGGTCTGATACACTTACCAGAGATAAATCACCCTACAAAGGCGCTCTTATTACTCGGCCATTGAGGTCTATACACAAACAAGAAATAAGATGGAACGCGAGGTTGGAGAATGTAGGATGAGAGAGAGAGGTGAAATACGTCACAATGCCCCTTTATTAATTCTTTCGAAAAGCTTTAACTGTGATTTTTTTTCTCCTTTGCACAAGTAAATCGAATATATTAGAGGGTGACGACCGCTTGGAATATTTGGCGAAGATAAGGCTACAGCAAAAATCGATGAAAATGTTGAAAATTACAGTCGACACGAGGAAACTATGATATTCTACCTTTATTATTGTAATCTTTTTGCCGATGAACCCCTTACGCAGTATTGTAAGTTACAAAGGACGTTTATAATGTGAAAGGTGGAGCATAATATCTTTCTGTTCGCGTATAAACCTGAACTTACTGCGACAAAACGGGAGCAGCCGTAACTCCACTCAAATATCTACAACTTTTCCTTGACCTTTTAATGACATTTGATATGAAAAAATCCGAATTTGTCAAATTCCATTTACAATAATTAAGAGATCAACAGTACATGTCCTAAGTAGCTGAATCCTATAAGTTGAATCACATTATTATCTTTAAATTTTAACATTTTAACATTTCTAAATCTATCTTCAAATTATATTGAATTACAATAAAATTCATATCTCCTCGGCCCCCATTGATGAGGGCCTCTTGCATCTAACGCTCCCCTTATCTTGCAAAGACACTCCCCTTTGTACAAGTCCTGTCCAGCTAGACCCCTATAAAAACTGCGAAGCTTACTAGAACTTCAAACAGACAAGTACAATGACAACAATCTATCATGAATTTCTTGATCGACTTGATCAGCTTCCTCTGTACTATGCAATATGTCAGCCATGCCTCATGAGTACGTTGGTGAATAGATTGCCCCTCCCCCTCCCGACATGATGGATCGCTTTCATATTTCACTTGGAAGCATGCCTTCATTTCTATTTCCCGTGCTCTTTACAAAGGGGAAGGGGGTTGGGGTTGGGGGTTGGGAAGAAGAAGAAGAATACAGAAGAGGTGAAAATAAAATGGCTCCAGACCCCGTTTGTGTGTGATATCTATCCCCTTGATCTATGAAGGCAGCCTAGGTCTTTGATAGGAGAATGGACGAGAGGTCTCACAGGTAATGACTCTCTTTTGCAAACCCTCCTATCAACCCATGGGCCCGAATTCACGAAGGTTGTACAATATATTGAAACCATGGTTTAAACCATGGACAAAAACCATGGAGCGCCAAGTGTCACACGGAATATTTCGTTACAAAATTGTTCATTTCGTCGACAAAATGACCGTTTCGTTAACGAAATAATCATTTCGTGGACGAAATATTCATTTAGTTACAAAATGTTGTCATTTCGTTACAAAATAATCATTTCATCGACGAAATGACTGATTTCGTAACGACATATTTCATGCGACACTTGGCGCTCCATGGTTTTTGTCCATGGTTTAAACCATGGTTTTATTTGTACCACCTTCGTGAATTCGGGCCTTTGTGCGCTTTGAATGCTGATTGACACAGAAAACCCAATGACACTGTGCACACCATCCAAAGTCCTTGGCACAGAAAGGGTTTAAATTCTTCGAAATGAACCCTCTAGAAAATATCACGTGACAGCAGTCTGTATAACATCATGGTGCCTCAATCATCACAAGTAATCGGTGGTAATGTCAAATTTTGCTGAATGAGCTGTATGAAGACATTCACATAGCTAAGGAAATACTATATATACGGCATAAATTCATACTGTCACGATCAATACATAAGGAATACATGGGCGACATTGCTAGTCAATCGTTTCGGAGAACAACAATTTTCAACCCCAATAACTGTTCATTTATAGCTTAATTTTACACAGTAATAAGGAACATGGAAGCTTGCATATTATAGGTCCATTCAACTCAAATGTTTTGTAATTCTGGCAATATTGTTTGGTTTCAAAACATGTTTGTATGCTTGTACAGTGGTCGTTCTGAACTGTGATTTCATCTGGTACACCGTTTCATAATTCTTTCTTTCTGTCTTTCTTTCTTTTTGGTGGGGAGGGTTATTCCAAAATCATTAGAAAAGCAGCAGCCATCGCCGGCATAATACCAGCCGAATATGAGTTATGATGTGGCTCTCACGTGAAGCACTTACGCGCCGAGTTTGTAATCGTCTGCCGCTGGCAATGACACTCATCCTGCTTTCCTAAGCCGAAATGATTGCGTTTTATTTCCCAGAACACTTAATAAATGATAATTATTGCCCAAGCGTAATAAATCTAGAAAATGTATAAATGATTTTGATATAAACGCCGTCGAGTGGTTACTACGTGATTGTGGTTGCACAACCTGGTATTCGTATTTCTTGGTCTTTGAGTGATGTTTTGTTAAACTCTGTCCGCGTTCCGGAATTTTACGATTTCGGAGAAACCTGCGGCATATTAAATAACAGCCTGCAACCATGGAGCTACAACAAACAGTGACATGTAACCGGTCATCCATCTGAAGACCTTGCCTTTGGTCAGGTGGAGACAGGCTTTACATTTACCTTTTTCGGTTTTAAATTAATTTTTTCGGGGCGGGGGGGGGGGGGGGCGGGGACAGGGGGCAGGGCATTGATATTTCTGTCTGAAAACCATGAATCACTGTAATGGTATTTTGAAAAATGAGAGAGTAATCACCTAATGGTGACTGTACTTGCAAGTGGAATGGTGCGTTCTTAAATGAGTCACAAATTGATTTGCAGCTAAATGACAGTCATTCAAAGTCATCCCACTGCCCTTTTCTTGTGATTTCACGGTGAACTGCAACAAAAAGGGCAAAGATATTCAATCTGTTGTCCACCCTTAAATCCTTACTACAATGCCAAGTGTAAAAGATCTAGCTTCCATGGTCCTTATTCAATCACGAGTAGAGCAGTGTATGAACTGCAGTGAACTCCAAGAAAGTCGAGGCCACCAAAATGGCTTGAAAACAGAGAGCTAACTCCTCTGACAGTTTACCACGTCTATCATCATAATCAGTGACCTGTCAGTACAAAGTATTATCAATGATATTTCGACATGATATATTAAGGACCGAGGGGGTTAAACATTGAAAAAGAAAATAATTATCGCTAATAAATTACCGAGATCCGACCAAACTATAGCTCAGGATCAAGAAAAAAAGCGTGTAAAAAATCCCAAACATACCTTGGCGATAGCAATTAGATGTTTAACTAGATTCCGTTATATCAAGTGAAGGAAAGTGGAGAGACTGTCTTTAAACAGTCCATGATTGAATGGTCATGATCAAGAGTGAATAAAAGATTGATGTTGCTTAAAGACAATGCCGAGTGACGAGGTTTAGAGACGTATATAATCAGTGTGGAGTTTGTCTAAATCAGTGTGATCCAATAATTTAGTGATCAATGGAGATTTAAAAGTCGAGGGATAACTTTTGGTGTACGAAACGAGATGCATCTTAAATCACTATGAAAGATGACGTCTCCATCTGCAATGGTTTCCCTATAATATCTTGCTCTGCAGTAGAGAGGCAATTACATGACGCAGCAAACGGATGGGGAAGGGAGCCTTGCCAGGCCGTTGCCACATCGGTGTTGACTCTGTCATAGAACCCGTCCCGTCTCCCACTGATCTCCGGCTCAACAGCTATCGATGTCAGGCTCAACTCGCCTTGACCTCCATGACCGAACATCGATACTTTTACAGCTATACAGCGGAACGCGCAACGTCGAGCACGCTCTGTTGTGTCTTTGACATGCAGTTTAGCAGTAGAAGTTTTCATCTCCAGACTACATGTTCTTGGATGAGTCATTCATGCGAAGCTATAGCGTCTATGGTTGCCATTATCTAACTGTCATCCAACATCCCTGAGGAATGAATCAAGATGTTGTTGGCCGCCCGTCAGCTCAATGCTCCCATTTCTTGGTCCGCGCATGAAGCAACTTTATGAAGGAAGGAAGCGTGTCTCGACATTCATTTCGCGTCTATGTCATTCACCAAGTCGAAAGAGAGTGTTGATGTCAGGAGGTTCAAATCTTGCATGAATAAGGTCAGCGGTGACTATATTCGGCATGTAAATTGACTTCAGACAATGACAGCCCAACAAAGAAGCGATGAGCCATCATCATCCGTCAACAAAGCTACGCACTCTTTCGGCACCTGCACAATGACCTTGTATCATGCCTATGATGCGTTTGCTACATAGAGAAGGTATACCACGCATACCAAACCATCATCTGTCTGATAGATGTTAAATTTTCCCGGCATATATCACCTCCAATAACGCTCCAAATAAAAAAGTTGATTATTTTCAGAGCAATTCCTACATAGACGTGATAGACAACCTGACTTCCGGGTGAAAGACTGACTACATTCTCTTCCTTCCGCAGCATCGTCAAAATACCGACAGGCTGATAAGTTATAGACCTGTTCGGTTATGTGCTTGTTTATGTTAATGTCTACTTCAGCATTACAGTACCCAACAGTAGTTGATTTATAAACAGAGCAATGCACCTGACTCATTGCATAACCTATTAAACCATCTTTTCTTATTTTGTAAGCCCCCCCCCCCCTCCCCCAGTTATGGTCAACATAAGTTACGGTGTCTGGTGAGTCTGGACCGAGGGTTTCTAATTCTGACATTACAATCTGCCACCTGTTTGTGTTCACATAAAATAGCATTTTGGTTGGAAGTCATCACAAACATTTTTGACAGGTAACATGGAGGAGAAAAGTATCATAATCTATTCAGGCTGAGTCAGTATGGAGGCCAGACTACGTTCATGTAATGACCTTATCCGACAGAAGTATGATTGCACTTATGTATCAGTGGAATTGCAGTACCTGTGGGAAGAATATTTGTTCGAATTTCAACAATCATCTTTACTCCGCGCTCGATTTCGGGCATTAATTGCCTCGAGCTGCGATTCGCGTGCGATAAACGATCACCTCATAACCTCGTTAATAAAGATACCAATCGAGATTTTGTGTAACAACAGTCAACATTATGGTGGGAAACGGATGAAAAACTGAAAAAATGTCTCATTTGAAAAGCATCGCCAGATTGATAATTGTAACAAAAAATGCTTTATGACGGGGAATTCGATATGAGCTATGGTGACAACACGCTCATGGTCAAACATCCGTGGAAGCAACCGCTTAATGAAACAGTTAGGACCATTTCTTTTTTGGGGGTAGGAAGTTTTTAACGTCTGACATAACCATATCTTTTTTTAAGCTTGAATTATAACAGCATGGCACTGACAGACTCTAGAAACAGTATCCAAAGTATGCTTCAATGAAAAAAAAATAAATAAAAAAAGAATGATGTGCTACAATGGAAGGAATAAGAAGTCATACATGAAGTTCCGAATTCGTCACGGTGTGAGTAAAACAGTTGCAAATATCACGGTGGAGTGAATCAACGTTATAGCACACAAACAAGAATGTAACTGGGCACAATCCATAAAGAGCTGAATGTCACATCTCTCATCACGGCGTATAGAACAATGTGCAGAGAAAAGCGAGCCAAAAACTTTTACATGGGTATATATATGCAGACGAAATTTGTTCAACTCTGACGTCAGGTCAGGAAACGAAATGGGCTGTCCCGCCGACAGCTTCCTCGTCACTCAATCCAGAAGATGAGGAGGAGGAAGAGGAGGAGGAGGAAGGGGAGGAGATAGTGGATGAGGAGGGGTAAAAGAGGACGACCAAACTTCCAAAGTAAATTCAGCCAGGTCCCAAAGTTCGTCACTGTGACCTACCTGACAACCTCGGGCCCCTGGTATTCCCCCCGGGTCACCCGAATCAAACTTTGTCTGCTGTCTATAAGACTATAAGACACAAAGACACTAAAGACAACAGTGAAAGACACTCACACACATGCAAAGGACAGTGTGAGCGAGTGAAAGAGTGAGCTAGGAAGAGAGCAAGATGACCAAAATGACGAGAGTGATAAGAGTGACAGTCAAAGCCACTGACAAGTAACATCCTCGTAGCCAGGGGCGCTCTTGTCCTTGCCAAGCTCGTTGGCATTTTCGTCATGAATGCCAGCAATGCATAGTGACAGTCCATCGTAGAGAGATCTCTGTGGGCTCGCACGAAGAGGAAGGGAACACGGGCAAAGCGATTTGTCAAAGTGATTTTTCTCTGCAATGCATCATCTGAGGCTGCAAATTGAAATTTGGGACTGTGAGCTAACTAAAAAAAATAAGGTGACTTTAAAAGGAAAAATGCAACCTAGACTATGAACATTCACTGGGACTCTAAAACAGTTTTAAACACGTATCGCCATGGTCCTACGGCTCGGTGTCTTTTGGCTACAGGGTTTTTTTTTTCCTTTTCCTGTTGCAAAAAGGAGAAAAAAAACAACGACACGTGTGCAAGATATGTAATATATTTGGTACCATCTGGTAGTTCCACATGAAATTTAGTTCGGTCAAACCGGTCACTAACATCTTTCTGCGACCAAAAAAGAAAAAAAAAAAAAGAATCAGAATGCTTTGCAAATGCGAACTTTACTTGAACACGAGGACTGTGAACTTTTGCATAAAATGCATAAAGAATTCTATATAAAGAACAGATTTACCACCCTAAAAATCCCAAACGAACGAATCACAGTCTGAGCAGGGAGGTGGGTTCTTCCACCTCCCTGGTCTGAGCGAGTGGGCGCATCATAATCAGACAAGTTGCTCTCTTGATAGTCACTGACGGCATCAGGAAACTGCCGGGAGATTCCCGCGGGAAAGCCTTGAAGAGGATGATCACGCCAGGCAACCGAATCGAGCTAGGGATCGGCGCAACGTATATCCCCATGGCTTGGAGTGAACAATCGAAATGGCGTATACCTTGGCACAATTAATGGGCTGTCTCTATTCATTCACGTCTCAAGCATACGATTTTTTAGCAGAAGCAAGTCGCTCCGAATAAAAAAAAAAGAGAGAGACCCAGATGACAATCCCTTTGTCTTCTCTCAAAAATGCGTTCAAACATCACGATGAAGGCGAAAAAGTTTGCTGCTTGGCAAAATTTGTTAGTGCCTTTGCCAACTTGCAAATGGTGTCGATGATAACTTCAAAGCATTGATACTGAGAAGGTTATCTAACGAACAGCTCCCCCCCCCCCCGCCTTTTTTTTTCAATCGCTCTCCCTAGCGCGCTCAATCCTTCTTCACATATCTCCTCATACTTCTGGTCTCGGAAGATGTCACGAAGAATCTAGGGACGATTTCCGACATCTCTTGCCCGCCAGGCAGCCCACAGGAACGACGCTCGGATGTGCACTGGTCTGCTAGATTAGGCTGGTCACCTTGTCCAAAGTAATCTAATGACTTAATCAACATTCGTTGCTGAGAATAGTGTGCAGAACTGTTAGACAGGAAACGGACAAGTAGGAAACACACAACAGAGTACATGGCCAGCGACTGTGAAGCTATTGCGAACCACATAAGATGGACCAAAGTGTATATGGCATCACTACCTAAACCACTATTAGCCTCCTGCACTTGTGAATTTGATATCGAAATGGCTTGAACTCATTTGGATATAATATTCACTTAGTTTATTACCATTAGTTCTTTGTACCAGATCAGTCGTGCTAAGCACTTAATTCTCTATCGTATCTTCGATCAGAAGTTCGAGTATCGATCTTTTGCTTTAGTTGAAAGTCTCTTCTCCTTTGTTTTGCTTTCTGTACAAGTACAAAACTCGAAACTTCGCAATTTTCCACCTATTACAACATAATCCTAGATTGCGGGGTCATTAGAGGTTGGATTTATCCGGTTAGCCAGCCTAATTCAATGAAGGAAAGATCGAAAGTGGACGACATATGAATACAAAAATTTAAAGCCAGCGAACACACACTAACTGTGAAAACGTAATTGCGAAAAAGGAAATTCAGGAGGGGGAAATAATGTGAGACCGGAAATTAATATTCCTCTCCGCATCATCAGCACTTGACGGTGGATGAAATTAAATCCTCGTAAAATTACCCATGACCCGGCTGAAAATAGTCGGCAGTTTCGCAACTTCATGAAGACTCGTACTCTCTAAAAGTGGCAGTGACCTTGTAGCACCTGCAATCTATTAGTATGTTCGAAATCAACAGTCCCCCTCCCCCTAACCCGTCAGTGTTTTATTGACATTTGACTCAACTCTCAAGTCCTACAATGCGACTTACAGTGTTTGAAGCTCCTTGGCTTGACCTCTGCACTGGATATACGACCATTCAGGAACAGGAAAGGGATATGTTTGTTTGAATTCAAAATAGCCTCGAGTGCAACGTCCGGTGATGTCAAGTGTGTGACTTGGCGGTGAATGTGTCCCTAATTTGCGGGATTGCGGCGGTAGGTATGATGTAGGCCCAACCTCTGTTCTCTTTTACGATCAGTCGAACCCCTTTGAGAGAAATTTGGATAATTTAAAGGAACATGTGTAGGCCTACAAGTTAAGTTCCAGTACTTGTTAGGGTTGCATTTAATATCTATACTTATCTCGCAAACAGGATGGTTATCAGACATAGACATCGTGCAAAAGATGGTATTTCCAAGTTTCAAGTGTTTTTACGAAACTGTGGTATTAGCCGCAACCAGCTTACGCAAATTATATGAAGATAGTGATGCCATCATCTCATAAGACTCACTATTGATCTAACAACAGGTACACTGAATCCTCATGCATGCAACAAAAATATCCGTGACTTCTTAACTGTTTATTTGACCTGCTGCTTCTATCTTATTCCGTCCAACGAATATCAATATTGTCTCTTGATTGCACATTTTTCTCAAGTGGGGAAGCGTATACTCTTGATCAACAAGATATGAAGTCTGACTGAAGTTTTAACAACATATAAGGGCTTTTTACACTTGTGTTTCTTAACCCCGGACTTTCTCTGACCCAGGACTATCGTTAGTCCCGTACCAATTTTTTCAGCTTTTTACACTCGCCAATTAGTCCCGTCTTAGCCCCACCGTTGGTCCGGGGCTAAGCAAAAATTTACAAGTGTAAAAAGCCCTATAGATACTCAGGCGGGTTGCGTGGTAGGGTACACACTGCAACATGCACGACAGTGTTTCAACAGGTTCAAGAGAGAATGAGTGAGTTGCGGAAGGGTGGGGCAGCATGTCACAAGTGGTTCTGGGATTTCTCCGAGACTAAGCCGAGCAGAAGGAGCGTGACTTGTATATTCATCGTTGGGCTCAATGATTGTTTGGGACGTTGTAAAAATTGTTGTCGCAAGTTCGGCGAGCCCCTTGGGATATACCGGTCTGCTGCCTCGCCAGAGGTGAAAGCCTAAACAAATGTGTATTTTCGAGAAGGCACCTCTCAGAGAGAGAGGTCTAAAGAAACAACACAAAAATGGCAATCAGGGAATATTCGTTGTCGCCGAACAGCGCAAAAGTGTTTCAGCTTGGCGCCCACGTTTTTTTCATTGAACCATTTATTGTACTTCTTCATTAAAACAACTTATTTTCTGCCTAGATTAATAAGCTGACCGGAACACCATGTGTGACATCATAGACGGCTTTCCACCAGATTTCTAATGGCTCGGATCATTAGTAGTAATAGATCGTATATGTCTATCTCACTTCACGATCTTTAACGGGAGGAGGACGAGTGATGAAGCCCTCGGGAACTTCGTAAAAGGCAGGAGAACGAGAGCAGAGAGCCACCGCCCAACTGGCTTGGTAGCACTCTACATCATTCAGCAGGGAATACATAGGGGCAGTGTTCACTGCTGGTTGCAAACCGTAAGCTGAGTATGCGGTGGTAAAACATTCAAGGCAGCAGTGCTCTTCTGCGAGCTTGCCCTATCACTTTATACCAGAACAGCATCTGAAGAAGAGTTGCTAGGTGTCTCAAGTGTTGCCCTCACATCCATACGGTGTCGTGCACACCTCATCCATGGAGCTACAATGGCAGCTCCATGCTCCATCGTTCGTCTGGATGTTGTCCAGGGAGCTGCTGGTCCGTTCTTCAAGTGGGAAGCCGACACAATGGGTCACATTTCGAACCATGACATGTGTGTCTCCATGTCTGAGTCGCAACGCAAATACAGCTTACCAGTCGGTTTAAGCCCTCTGACAAATTCAGACACGCGCACCATTCATCTCAGCTTAGGGAGACGAGGGCCAATGTACGCATTCGGTGGCTTGCTTTTGGCATCTCCAACTCTACTGCCTTCTGGCCCTAGGAGATGAGAAGTAACCTCGGGAACTTCGTTATCCCCTCCGCTAGATCCCAGTATGAATTCGAAGGAAGAGACAAGAATCTAAAATCTCTAGTTTGTCTCCCTACTTTCATATTCCGAATTGCCACGAGCTAAATTACAAGGTACAAGGACCAACAAAAGGGAGGGGAGGGGGAAATGTCATACACAGCGGTCGATAGGAACTCGAGAAATAAGGGAATTCCTAAGGGCTCATTTGCAGCTATCCTCTTATTTCTCATCGCATGTTCCTCGTCTCATACTAGTAGCTGGAGTAGAGCAATTTGATCGGAGCCTGCCTTTTTACTGAGATTTTGTTTCTGTTTTAAGTTCATTCCGTGCTAGAGGTGTTTAAGTGCTGCCTGATTGTCAGTATCCATACACTATCCATAGCTGGTGATAACGACAGTGGTAGTGCATATTAGGGAGAAAATGAACACTACATGGCCACTTGGCCAGCGCTTCAGAAGAGTGCTCTGTAATTGAAAGGAGAGCCACGCCTGCTAGTGAGTAAGGTGAGTTAAAAACATTTTTCGGAAATGTTTCCCAGACTGAGAGATGCGTCCATACAAATATCACTACACGACGTCATGTGTTGTTAAACTGCGTTGTGGGACCCCCACCCCACCCTATACCCCGTAAGAATAAAGACTGTAACGACAACAGGCGTCCAAGCAAAGTAACTTCACCCTCCTTACATGGAATGCATCGAAAAGAATGATTCAGAAGAGAAGAAACAGGTCAGTCCCAGTATTGCCCCTCCCCCCCTACCCTCTTCCCCAAATATGTGCGTAAAAAATGAATCGGTCATGAATCGGTCACTACTCGTGGAAGTGCGGACCGATTATTTTCCGATTAGCGAGTTGTACATGATAGCCATATCAGCTGTTACATGTCCGTGCCTCCGGAAATAACCGACGTCTGAATCAGACGCAGCAGATATACGTTATTTTGTCCATGGTAATGCATGTTTGAATGGTTTCTCCAGTAATCAAACATACGTTCAGGATCTATCACGTCGCTTGATGATTACAGTGAGGATGAACCCTGGAAAACCGCAGAAAAGAGTCTGAATGTTCGCACATATTCACGAAGAGATAAACTGGGGTGGCTGCTACCTATACTTCACAGTCAATATGAAGAACAATTTACACTACACAAGTGGTGGAATCCATGTACAATAAACAGTTTTCTTTCATTGTCTAGTTAGCCCCTGCATAGGGGTGTTGGGCAGTAAAACCTAAATAAGTAGAACCAGTCGAGGTGGGAGAGAGACGCTTGAGGACAAAATTCCTTCTACGGAGCTTCGCTATCAAAACGATAAAACTGAGCAGCAATAGATGGACACCAGCCCAACTTTGACAGTGCTTAACCCAGTTTTTACCACTGGAAACCGATTATTTTTACAATATGAAAATGAAAATTTGAGATGATGGTTATGATAGGGTTAAACACTGCCCTCCCTTTGAAAGGAATGCAAATCATGTCTGTCGCATTTCAATATTACCCACGCCTGTTTGAAGATTGATTTAAAAATGGTTTATGCGTGTGTGTATGTGTGTGTGTGTGTGCGTGTGCATTCTCAATTGTTTGATATTCAAAGAGACAGGTAGTCTTGCAAAAGATAGTATCACATTCCTCAATGGTCAAACCACGGGCCCTTTGACAAAGATGGAGCTATACACCACAATTGTTGTATAGCTTTATGGTCAAACAACACCGCCCCCAAAGTTTGCTACGGGCGGGACTGCATGGAAAAGACGGAAACACAATACTCCAGTACAAACAACACCATCCATCATCACCCCCATAAGAGGAATTTGTCGCAAAAGAGTAAAGAATATTGTATCGAAAATGAATTTGGCCCTTCTATGCTCTCGTCACTTCATAACGGTATTACCACGCACCGGATGCACGTAAAAGATACCACTTCAATTTTATTCATCGTGAAGAATAGGGTGCATAACCCGGTGACGTGGTCCCGCCTCATATCCAAATGGACCCCATGGAAGATCAGTTAGTGTAGCTGGATATAATGGGCTATCGAACCATCTTCTCAGACGGAAAATAAAACAAACAAACAATCTTACTGTCTACAATAAGTAAAGACGACCTTCATGATCATCTACTGTCAGTGAAGACGATTTGCCTTTGACTCTTCTTCATCTTCTTCTTTTCTCTCTCTCTACATATCCAATTGAATGTCGATATCTCTTATACCCCACTCCCTCTCTCTCAGCCCCCTTCCCCCGTGTCACTGTCTTGATCACTTTTAGTTTTCCGTTTGCAAATCGGCCTTCTTGCCTTGATCCATGGGATTTCCATATCTAGGATGCATGGTTCACGTGTCTGTATATATACGTGTATGCTATTTCAGGACACAAACAGCAATTGACAAAATGTACTCCTATTGGTATTTTGAGCACAAGTACACTGTACCGTATACCACCTACACACTACATAGCATCTGTCAGGGCTGTCTAAGCAATTCTTTCATCATGATGAAATAAGCACATCAAACTTAGGAGGGAACTCGTGGTACAATTCCACGATATATTATGAACTTTGTCACCTGTCGCCCAGTTTCTATAAAACACCGATTAAGTCCTCTTCACACTAATTGATCCGTCACAGGTTGATTAATTAATGAATATCACCACAAGGTGTATGTATAGCAATGGCATGACATGAAGTTTGATGTGTGACACTTTTTGGGAGCTGGGCTCCTTTGAATGTTTCTACAGATAAATGGCGCTATACAAATGCTGTTTCATCATCATCATTATCATAGTACAAGCACAAGATTTGTCTCCCAAAAGGACGCGCATGATGGCCCGCAGTGGGTCACGGTTGGAGTCCAACGTCAAACAACCTGGGAGGGGAATAAAATCATATGGAACGCTTTTCTTAGCTTTATTATCATATCCAGTCTCTGTGAATCGTGTGTGTAACGTCAATATTCCGTTTGATATCGCATTCACCGGATTTATGCTCAGCGAGACGGGCAGAGCGTCAGTTATGCAGGAAAAATCTTTTCACAGATTATATTCTATATTCTATGGTGTGTGTGTATACAGCAGGTGTTATCTTATTCAATCAATTAGACTAATACTTGGATATCTTTGCAGGCGAGGTCTAGAGGCTTCACTTGAGTAAGGCAAACTTTCTTTCAACGAATCGACAAATATTTAATCGACACATATCATAATATACCTACAATACGAAGTCACTCATCACAATGTATCCCCTCTCCCAAGAAAGGTAAATAATTCATCAATGTCAGTTGATGTTCATAACACTGCATGGTGTCAGTGAGTGTGGGAAAAGGTCGCGGCGGGATGATACCCACAGCATGAACTTTCTACGTGACTGGCCGATGACATAACGACCAGTCTAGTCTCACTGTTGTCGCTCTTATAGTATGTCCCTCTTTTATCATTATTGTCCAATTGTCCTGCCTCGAATGCGAAACAGTGATTCGTAATGCTTTAGAGGAAGATGAACCCTTGGAAGGACATTTACGACCTTCATGGAGATTGGTCCGATTCAGTACATCCCAAAGCAAGTAATCGCATTTGTTACGACATGTCGCAGGTTATGGAGTGACACCTTTGGTACAAAAGGGACTTGTAGAACAACAGACCACCTTGTTTACTTGCATAATCCTAATCCCCTCTTCCAATGAATCCCTACAGTGGATCATACGTACATCTTCACCTCACATCCTTTTTATCAACAGAGACGGTGAAATAATACACTGATTAGCCATGCATCCTCTCTCGTCAAATAGAAGGTAGGCCCTTTATCTTTGTGAAAAGAAATATCGAAGAACCGGTTTTCCCTATACTGGCAAGGTCTCTAAGCGCTTGTACGCTCTATTATATCCAAACGTAAGAGGTGAAATGATGTTAGTCCAGACAAGTCTGTTATTTTCGGTATTTTCTTTGTATTCCTGAGTAAATCATCTTCAAGTGCGATTGAATGAAAGTATGATTTCTGTTTTGTCAAAATCTATTATCCCTCGCAAACAGTCACACACTTTCTATTGTCAAACCGCACACCACACGGTTCTATTCTTATAAAGCGTGAGTGGTCTGCTGACCAAACGTAACCGGTAACATCGTTACGCAGTCGGCCAAATGAAAATGTTTCACTTTCAGTTACCGTGTCTTGGCGATGTATTTCATTCTAATCCCACAGCATGACGGAACATTGCCTAATCATTGCTAATAATGAGTCTGCGTCTTGCTACGCTTCACTCAGTCTCGGTGTAGCGCCCAATAATCGGCATCGAAATTTGACAGCGTGATTCGTTCCATTCTTCAGGTTGACTGCACTATTTGTCTTTTTGTGTATATGAGTATACTGAGAGGGATAACGTTCGGGACACGGGATTCGGAAGCCACTAATGACACACGTCTTCTTACTGTGCGCCAGTGAGTTCTTTTCGAGCAAACTTAGAAAAGGTGTGAAAAAAACATGCAGCTTGAGTAAATATCGAATTAATGTAGGCCTATTAGTAAGGCGGGACATTTGCGATCCCGAAGCGGAACGTGCATATATAGGGCCTATAGGATTAGGATTAGCTGGTCACAATAACTGGCGCCGTCGAAGAGGTAAAACTGGGGAACACTTCTTGAAGGTGAATAAAAAATCTCCTGGGTGAGGCGTTGGTCATGCGTTACATGTAACAGTTGCACCTTTGCTTTTTTTATTTTTTTTACTGGGCTTCGCTTGTATACAACTAACATACCACGTCTTTATTCAGAAGTAAACATTAGCAAGCATCTCAAAGAGTTCAAATGACGGGCATGAAGACTTCAACAAACTTTTGGAAGCCAGTACTTTTCATTGCACTGGGGGCAAAAGACCAGTCGCATTCCAACTAATGCTGTTTTATTTACCTTCGCCGAATCCAGTATCGATCACAATCGATCGATGCTGGGGTCTTCTGTTATCCCTTCGCAGAACGAAGTTCGCGCGTAAAATATTTCCTTGACTCGGCGCGGGCCGTCATGAAAAGTTCAAAGAATGTCTCCGGCATTGTCTTAATGAAGTCAACGGAATGTGGAAGGTGGAACGACACACATTGTAATTATAGCATCTTGGTCGCTACTGTGCTCCATCATTAAGTCGCAGCGTGATACAGTCTCAATTAAACATTAATGCCAGCTCTAATATACAGTTTCACCTTGTACGTTTCTGTGTAAATAAGCGTCACAATAATTATGAAGGAGAACCGTTGACTAAACTGACAATGCATATTATTCTTATCAGCTTGTCTGCACAATCTTTCACCAATGCATCGTCCACGTGATGTCTTTGATTTTTTTTTTTCATCAAGGTTAAGTTCCAAAATTCAGTAAATCAGAGTAAATAGCAAGAAGAGAGTTTCTTGGAGATTTCCCACGAACAGAGTACGATGAACTCTCCTAGACACATTACGTGAGGGTAAAGAATGAAGCAGGCACACCTCGTCATGTTCTCCATGTAGCCGAGTCATCAGTTATAGCTGTCATCGTCTTACATTGGTGACTTACATTTGTGATGTTGTTAACGGTCTAACTCCGGCCGGATGGCGATCACGTATAGATTAATAGCTCCTTCATTGTCCAACTGATTGCTTCTTCATTATTCAATACGGTGTAAACTGTAATATCACTATCTTTTCTCAGTTATTAGGACTTCTATTCTATTTACAGGTCAAATTTTAAAAAAAAAGCAACAACAACAAACGAACAAACAATAAACTTCATTACGTGAGACTCACAATTGTAATTGCACGTTATAATATATGTATCAATAGAGTAGCTCTTGCAGGAAATATGAATAAGAAGATATCATAATCATGAAATGATATTCATAATGTATCGAAATTGGATAAATTGGGATATCAAATAAATTCAGGTACACACACCCACGCAGCCTCATTGGTGCAGATCGCTGAATATAGGCAAAGGATACGCAATGGTCGATATACTGAAGACAAACATTGATCTTCTAAAAGTTGAAATAACAGCGATAGATCTGCCTTTTTTTTTCTTTGCCTCACAATTTGTTTCTTAGATATTCCAGGACAAGCCTAGAAAGACGTGGGAACAGGGAGTGAGTCATAGTACTATTTGCTTGACCTTTTACCTGGAAATGTATTCAAAAAGCTATTCATCATTTCGATATGTTATTACACGATGACAAACATTACCAACTAATATCATTTATCTTTTCAAGTCCAGTTTTAGCCAAGATTTTCTTACCCTAAACAATCCATACTCACTATCAGTCTTGTTGCAAGATATACTCCATTCCACGTCGACGAAATTTTAGGTTCTTATTAAGGAGGTCCTTAAAAGGGTTAACCAGATTTCCCTTTCGATTTGCCATTTGGAATGGTGTATAACATGCGTTCGGTATATCAAATAACACTTATTGTAGTAGTGAAGAATGACAGTTTTGGCGCAATATCTGAACTCCACGAGCAGACGGAGAGTTTCATCTCCTGGCAAAAAGTCCTGACACATTAATCAAACCAATTCTAGTCATTAGTCGACAAGCCCCTTTTCTCAAAAAAAGAGAATGACATGGTTGAATTAAAAGAATTATAATATATTGAAACACATTGAGTATTGTAAACGGCTTCAATTTGATCGAAAAGGGACCACGATGACAAAAATACGAATGATTGCTCGTGACAAACTCGTTAGTCATATCAAACAACATCAAATATGTAGGCCTACATAAAAAAAACACAACATTTGTATGACCGTTCTCAGTGCTTCAGACCATAAATGAATAGATAGATAAATAGATAAATAAATAAATAAATAAGAGTTGGCTAAACATTATCCCCGCCAGAGTCATTTTCCAATGACCCTTGATAATGTATCAAATACATTGCGGTCTAATACAGTTGTACAATGCAAATCTTGTGAAACAGAAGTCAATTCTTCCATTCAAATTCCAGACAAATCATATTTGGGTCTGCTTCCATGTCAAACATCACGTGCTAAGGCGTAAATAAACGAGACAGGGTCACGTGGCCATGAGGGGAAATGTTTCGGTGATGTGTGATGCCATGTTTTGATTTACTGAAGAACTTGAGGTCAAAGCAGTCCTCCTATTAGATCAATTTCACTGGAAGTCTGTATTTCTGCCACTGCTGTCACACCAAACAACCCATCGTGGGGGCAGAAATTTTCCTCGAAGTCGAAAACAGCGAGTACTAGTATAGCTGGTTAGCAGTACGATTCCATTCAAAGTCTTCTACACAATAAGTGAAATTCATCAAATCATCACAAATTTTGATTTGAAATTATATCTTGATGCAAATTCTTGGCCAGAAAATCACACGTTCATGGCAGTTTCGACAAATTATCAGCAAGACAATCTTGGCAATAGAAATTACTTTGTTTATCGTTAGTGTCAATGTGTGAACTTAAATTTATTTTCTATTGACATGCTCATGAATATGAACTAGTAATATCTGAACACCGAGATTTTGTTTTTATTTGCTTGCTTTAGTTTTCATACACAAATATTTATCTGCTCTCATTTGGCATGTATCAATACACTCCACAACTCTCGTGTATGTACAGCACTGCGAATCAAGTAACTATCAAAAATCAAATGGCATCATGATTGGAACCACTTTACTCCAGTGCGTGCGAGTCACCGTACTCTGACGACGCGACAGTTTTGCTGCAGGTTACAAAATCTTCGCACATTCGAGTCCCAACAAAAATCCATCACGGTGTCAAGAGGTTACGAAGTGGGATACTATTATTGAGATAACTAAACGGCAGTCTTTTCTCTGGGTTCGTCTGTAATAACTGAATAATTTGTGAGAGGTATTGTTATGCTTGGGGCGATTTGACGACTACGGAATCAGAAGTGACTTCTGTAAACATTTTTTTTTTTCAAACCAAAGCCGCCAGTGCACTCTGTTTGTAGTGACGACTCACTGTAGTAGTTCTTACAAGATGTCACATAGCTGAGAAAAGAACAGGAGCATAAGCAGTGGTTCAAAAAAGTAGACATGAATTTAGTTGAAACCCAGAAAGAGATCCCCATTCCTTTATGCAATATCCCCCCCCCCCCCACTTCTCCCTTTTCACTGCCGACTCCTCATCTTCACTAGTCCAGTAATCTTCTAGTCCTTCACACATTAAATTTTGTAATCATATACTGCGTAGTATTTCATCCGCCTTTCTCATATTGTCCTCTCTGATATTGATAATACTTCTAACTGGTTTTAGGCTCCGCTATTAACCTCCCTTTTGTTCATTTTTGTCAAAAATGAAGAATAGTGATTATCTTTGCATCCATCGTCATGAAAATCCGTCATCTGTTCAATAATTTTTTTTCCACAAATTCATTTCAGGCTGTGAACTATTCATGCCCTTTCATCAAGCGTTTTCCTCTTCTAGTTTTTGGTGTTGTTTTTTTTTTTGGGTGTGTGTGTGTGTGTGTGTGTGTGTGTGTGTGTGTGTGTGTGTGTGTGTGTGTGTGTGTGTAATTCGCTTTGATAGGAGAGTGAACGAATAAAAGACGTGACGAACGGACCATGATAGAAGCGCCAGCGCGTCGCTGTGAATGTGTCAAAAGTGGAACCGCGGTGCTGTTATTACGGCTGGTTTCACTGTTCTTGAAAGATTGTTTTAATCTCGACTATAGCTCTGCTTTGTTCTTTCTTTCTTTTTTCCCCACCCGATCAGGGATGCAAAACGATGACGAGTTGGCGAGGCTTCACCCCTGCACGTCCCTGGTTACCTCGGGACGAACTTGGGTGACTCTTACGTGCATGCATTGACATTAGACATGTGGCTACAGTTTTGTCATTCTACTGTTAACGGCGCAAACACAACGCACACTACAACTCATCGTGGTGAGGATCGACAATTGTCCGTTACGGAGATTTGCACATTTCACCTCCCTTCTCGCAAATCGTTTTTGTTTGCCTTCTCTTGAATATGCTCATCCTTGGGAATGATTCCAAACAAGATGGTTTTTACAACTTATGGGAGCACTGTGACAATGGCGGAGGCGGATCCCCTGTCACAAACCATCCCTCCCCTTATCATTCAGCCGCAGCTATGATTTGTGCGATAATTGATGTCAGAATCGAGTGGATGGGGGTGATAGCTTGACACTTGCCCCATGCATGGAGATCGATGTATGAACATGAAAATTGTTTGGCAATCAGACTGATATAAAATGAATAAGAGAGATTGTTGATAGAAGTTCAAGTTGTTAAAACCAATGCGATACGTTCAGTTTAAAGGGATAGTACATAGTTTGGTTGAGATGGAGAATTCAGATTTTATCTGTTTGCTTGATAATTAGAAAGCATTTATGAAATATTGAAGAGCATACAATTCTGAGAGGAACTCAAAGTTTATTTGATGAAAATCGGTTCTGAAACGGCTGAGATATCCAAATACAAAGTAAAACCAGGCCTGAGGTGGGAAGACAAAGTGGTCCTATAATAAAAGGTGGGTCCCACCTTTTATTAGGACCTCTTTGTTTTTGGATATCTCAGTCATTTAAAAACAGATTTTCATCACAATAAACTTTGAATTCCTCTTAGATTTGTATACTCTTTCATATTTCATAAGAGGTTTCTCATTATTTCACACACACAAAAAAAAAAATGGAAACCTGAAGCACCATCTTTACCAAAACTATACTGTTCCTTTAATGCCTCTTTCATCGTGTCACTATCCAGCCTTTACCCGGTCATACGTATAAATTGTCTTTTCAATTGTTCTCATTAACCTCATCGAATTGACCAAGACGCTGTTTATTCATTCCACAAGCTCCCCTTCACTTTGTCTTCCTCTCCCCTTCTTTCTCTATTTCTTTTTCCTCCGCTATCTCCCTCTAATCGCTAAAATAACAAATGATAAAATTGTAAAATTAGATAGTTTACTTTAAGTATAAATATAATGTATATTACCCGGCCTCACGAGGTCGGTTCATGTCACTCGGTAAAATACGACTGCCCCTTTACCTCACACATTCCATCAATATCATAGTAGCAAGGTGAACTCCCTTTTATGGATCAAAGTCAGCACATTGATGTATTTTGGGGAAGTTTTATTTCAAAGCTAAACTGTTTATTGGGCTCTTCTTTGGCTTTGGTGGGTTTTTTTTTTTCGGAGTTCTCTCTTCACTTCGGTCGACACGAGGCTCTATAGCTGAGCGCAACGGAAGCGTGTTCCGCGCCATTTGCTGCCAAATGGACTCGGTCAAATAGATTGGCGTTATTTATTCCGACGCCTGAAGCAGAACGAAAACTTCACTCCCTTCAGTTAACTGGTATGACAACATGTGTGAGCGTCCAGCACATATTAAAAGAAACCATATGCAAAACATTTTCACTTATTCCCCAAGCGAAATTGCCTTTATTCATCTATAAGAATCCCTCGCGGAGGGATGACGCTTGATTTGCGCAAAGGAGGAAAAACACTTCCGGTGACAACGTGATCCAAAGGCGGTCTATTTTCTGAACCCATATAACGGAGGCTTTAACTCTGTTTCGTTTTGTTTTGCTTTGCTTTTTTCTTGTCTGTTGCAATCTGTGTCTATCTGCTCTTACGTCTGAGAAGCTCATTTTGAAGTCCTCGTCATAATCACCTTTATACGGTTTGTCTGGAGACGTGTATTACTAGTACTACACAATGTAACTGGCATGTCCATTCTTCAAGTTCTCTTCCGGCTGACCAAGGAGGTGCTTGCCTAGTACCTCCTTGGCAAGACCAATAGTATCATTTTGCTTGCTGATTGAGCTGTTTGTGAAGATGCCTGTTACATCATAATCGATGATAGCGTCGGGATATCATTATAGCACGCGTCATCATACTACTACGCTTCAGATGGGGATTATACTTTCTGACTTCGAAGCTTTCGGTGTAAATTATGACTGGCTGTATTAACGTGATAGTGTCGTAAACTTTTATGGCCGATGTATGACCACGGATTCCTCGAAAAAAAAAAACCACACAAACAAACAAAAACATGCCATCAGCATCAACAGATAACCCACTCCATTGTGCAATTATTTCTGAAGTAGGGCCTATAATAACAACTATATACTTTACGAAAGACAACTATCGCATTATGTAGTGCTTATAGTAATACATTTTCAGTTACGTATCCTAATTGATTGCAATGCTTATAGAATTACTCGTCTAGGATTTATATTTAATTTGTTGGATTTGACTAGGAAGACCCGAAGATTATGTACAGTTAGTTACCAGCATGGAGGGAGGGGGTGGGATTCATACGTTAAAATATCTAACATGCGGTGCTTGCATGCCTGTACTGTATATCTGTGTTGTAACTAATGTAAACGGTCGTTTATTTGGGTGCGAGGAGGACCACAGAAGGAGAGACGTGTTGTCTATCTGGATATCGTCTCCTGGCATAATTAGCGGTTTACAGCAATGCCTTGGCGGATGAAAAAAAGAAATCAATAGAAAACGAATACTAGTCGTACTGATTCACTCCAGGCAAGATTAGTAAAAGAAAGAGTCCCCTTTGTGGTTATAGTGTTTCAGAAGTAGCCGAATATAGCACTTACAGGGCTTTGGCTTTGGCGAAGAGAAGAGAACACGTTATTTCTTCCCATCTGCCTGCCTCCCTCCTTTCGTTATGATATTTATGCGGTGCCACCCGCGCTAATAAATCTTGATTTCAGTCATTATTGTGGTATCTGAGAGAGGTCAAATCTGGAACGACACAATGCAATCTTATAATATACTTCCCTCTCTCTCTCTCCCCTACCCTCTGTCTGGCTCTTTCACAATAATATTCCTCTCTTTATTCACACAAGTACCAAGGACCTCCATAATTCGACGTCACCAACAAAAGTCGCACAACCGATATCGGCTTGACGATAACTATTCTGGTTTTGAAAGCGTTTTCCTTTCTGTCAGTGCTTAATAAATGTTTTTTTTTTTAACTACAATTACGGCTCATGGCAGTTAGCGAGTAGAGACAAATACAATCAGTATGTGGAAATCATCCGTAACAAGTGCACAAACTAGGCCTATCCTTGACAACACCCGTTAGAAGCTAGAGAACACTGTAGGCTCTGGTGATGTGATGGGCCGTTGAAAGTCAAGAGTCTGTGAGTCACGCTGATGCACATTGCGCTGAAGAACGAGAGCATGAATGGCATGTGATATCTTGTCCAAACCGCCATCTCAAATTGCATGAAGAAGAAAGGTCTAAGAGGAAATAAGCTTGCCGGACGTGTTATTGGTGAGGGGGCCGCTCGCCAAATATACAGACCTACATACATTGGGTTACTCTAGTTGTGAGTAACGATCCTTACCCTGTTCCTTTCCCCCTTCTCCCCAATATGAGGGTCAGGAGTTGAGAAACAGTAGCACTTGGTGGCGGGTCGATCTTCTGCACAGGAAATCAATTTCAATGTGTACACCGAGTAATAGCTGGGAGTAGCAACAAGTCGACCGCATCATTAATATAATATTTCCCCCCTGAAGCTATAGGCCGGTGCGATGGCAGATGAGATGAGTGTGAAGAGTGGAGGGGAGGGGTAGGGTGGGGTAGGGTGGGGGAGGGTGGGGGAGGGGCAGATGAGAGCCTTACGATCTACTAAGTATAGTGCGGAGAGACGAAACTGTCCCGTGGTCACGGTGCATTGTTAACGATCCCAAATGGACTTACGGAATGTTTCCTGAGTGGTTTTCTTCCGTCTGTCCCGCATTTACTCCTTTGCAACACTTCTACAAAAAAAAAGCACTGAAAGAAATTGTCTCTTCTCTATTCATAGCAACTTGAACTCGAGGGAGACGTGGTTCCATTTAGAGCTAATTTGAAGGCGTGAAAACTGGTGGGACCCACAATCTACAGGCTTCGCTCTTTACATCTAGTTCACCCACTCCCCCATCCCCATCCTCTAATTTATATGTCACCCAAAATGTCTCTCTTCTTCAATCCGAATCAAAAGTATAAAGTACGTACCCTGCTTTTTGCTTACTCATGCTGATATTCCTTTACTTTCGTTCATATCGTGAGTATATGCTGTTGATTATGTTGAGATGGAAATAAACTTGAAAATAAACTTGATCTCGACACATCCCGGTCATAGGGTGATGAATTCGTTATCATTATAACACAAAGTCAAACGACGCGCTATTCAGTTTGTCTAACATTGACAAAGGTTTTTTTTTCAGCATTGATGCTTCACGTCATACGAAACGTTTCATACCAGAAATCAATGAAATGGAAAAACCCAAGGAGCTTCAAACAGTGAAGCTCCGTGGAAAAACATTGTCAGAGTATTGTACAACATGCGTACAAACGTAGGCCTATACATCGATTCCATCAACACTTAAATTTGGTGTTTTTGTTGCGCTTTTCTTTTTAGGTGCGTGTGTGTGTGTGGGGGGGGGGGCTGTTCAAAATAAGTTTTGGGAGAATTAGCGAAACGTCGCAATTTCTAAACTTCCGTAATTTCTATCCGATTTGGATCAAATCTTCACTGTTGTGCATATAAGACTTAACTCTTTCTTATCAGACAAACTTTGGCTGGTCCTGAATTACCCTTTAAACTATATACCTTTAAACATCGGCAAGGGAGAAGGTCGAAGGTGAGGAGGGAATTGACAGACAGAGTACTAGACGGTGTAAGGCGGGTGGGGGTCGGACGTTTCCTCCTATCATGGATAGAAGCTAGTGAAAACGCCTTTGGGATGCCCGTTTTTCCTGTCTGGCTGTATTCCGTACATACTTCTTTTTCGCCCCTTGTTTCTGTTTATCCACACATATCTGTCAGTGGTCGGACTCATTAGAGTACATAACACACATACGGACAATAACCTTTCGTCTCTCCCTCTCTGTTTGTTAGTCTGCATCTCCCTATTTCAGTAAGTAAACCCTTCAAGCTGATAAGATGCAATGTACAGGCAGCAGCAGCAAAGTAAAGTCGGCGCATCAATCAGCCAATCTCCTCACCACACATCATACCAATATACACAAGCACAAGCTCAATGAGTTCGCCTTGAGCGTGTTGCGCTCTTGAATGCGAAGGCTGATGGCATATAGGACTTGAGAGTTCTCCCCCTCCTCCTTGCTATACAATCCTGATGACCCTCTCCACCAGTACCTGCGGGCCATTATAAACCCCCCATGAGAGAAGAGTGCCTGATCCTCCTGCTATCATTGTTCTATTTTCTTAGCCCATTTCCCGCTTATTTCGGCGCTGTTAGGGCAAGTGAGAACTGAAGTTCTGTCCAATAGCATTTAGCAGTCTATACAAAGGGGGCTTACAGTTTTTACACGTAAATAGTTGAATAGGCATCGGATGCGAAAGTAAATGAAATGGAAAATAAATAACGATGCTGATGAGATAACCACTAAAGACACGGTCACTCCTGACGACGTGACAATCACGTGATAATCACAGTGGACACGCAGACGTCATGGCATGAATTAATTTCACCTTAGAGATAATTTCTCTTTTCAAAGGCCCTGCTGTCAGCGGTGAGAAACTAATGTCAGATTGGTGAATTAATACCAGAGCTAAGGACTTACCTGAAAAAAAAGGCCTACGTTTGATGCGAATTGATACAACCTCTCAAACAGTGAAATTCTACATTAAGTCGATTTGAATTTGTACAGGGTAAATATCCCAGCTGAATTGGAATGTTAGGCCGACACTGCATTGCATCTACCATGCATCTACACTCGTGCTGCATAATGGTCGTTGTCAGGACCCGGCTAGTATAGTATACGGCTTGAGTAGAATAGCAGAGACACTAGTTATTGACCAGTACCGTGTTAGATGCCATTCATTATGGGACTCGATGATTATTAATAATCATGCTGGAAAACGGCCTTTGTTTTGTTATGCACGGAAAACAATTCGATACCGCGCTGATAGAGAGAAGGGCTGGGGGTGGGGGAGAGAAGGGAGAAAACAGAGGGGGGGGGGGGTGGGAGGGGGGGGGGTCCGAAGAAAAGGGAGGACACGAAGAAGTTTGTCACTTACCTATACGCTAAATGAATAAAGCATAATTAAGGGGCCTGTAAAATAACAATGTTATATATCGAGCGCAAATTACAATGTAGTCTCTAAACGCTGGTCTTGTTCGGTCCTAACAATTTCATTGAAACAATGGTCACTAGAATATCCCTAAATTTTTATGAGTAGCAGATGTGTATATGTGTAACGAAAGTTGTCTAAGGAGTAACATGAAAACGTCACGGCTGATAGATATCTCAGGGAAAGTACAGGGTATCGGCCTAGGGAGAATGGGAAGAGAGAAAGACACAAGGGACGAGGATATAAGAAAAACAGAGTGACAGAACTAGGGAAATCAGACTGAAAACCGGCTAGATTATCCATCTATTGCTCCGTTGTTAAGCGTAACCATGTAGACCAGTAAGCTCCGCAGCAGAAATAATCCCATACGATCGCATCTTTCGTGAGCCAGTTAAATCCCCTTGTCGTGTTTCCACCTGCGAAATAATCGAGTCGACAGGTGCGGATGTGTTTGTACAGAGGGCTGTGATTTGCAGGCAGACATGAAGCGCGGGTCGAAGTCGCCTGCATAAACTCCCGACATCTCCGCGGTCACGACCGACGAACACGACCTACGGAGCAGTCTCGAATAGAACACTAGTACACCGTGATGCGATACTTCGTCGCCATGGAAGACCTGGGCATGGTTAGCTATTAAGTAGTCTTGAACCAATGCCGGGACGCAATATTGGAGTGCATAATTATAGGCCTACCTGTGAGTGTTGCTACTACCAACATTTTGTATATTCAAATGGACTATACATCCGAGTTGGAGAGGGATATCATTAAACTTCCCTTTCGAGGGATCAGGAGACTATAGCTGTTACATCAAGGATTACCAAACAATTTTTAAATGAGAGTGTATAAACCTTCCTCCCCGCCCTTAACCCCCGAAAAAAAAATTGTAAAAACTCAAAATTTGATGAGTCACTTAGGTTTGGAAGATCTACGACTGACGAGATGATTAAAGTATGGGTCACGAACTCAAGTTCGTCACTCCCCATAAACTGTGAGCTCTCTTAAAATGTTTAAGAACGACATTTAATCATGTCGTATATCGACAATGACCTTATGAACCGTTTTCTCGTGTCATCCACGTTCAGATTACACACTCGATGCGCACTGAATAAAACGCAGAAACGTCCAGACATGAGAATAAATTTCTCTTCGGCGCAAACTGTTTCGGAGGTCATAGCTCGTCAGGTCTTACTACAGTATGAAATACATTGACTGTTCCATACAATTGCTTTTTATCACTGCTTCTCTTCAAAGAGCCGAATAAGAGAGTTCAGTGTTTGGTCACTCTTATGTAGGGCCTACTCATGTCTTGGGAGACATTTCGTTAGACTCGACCTCAAATAGGATAAGCATGTTGTTGCTGTCCGAGGTCAACTCATCTGAACTACAAATTCTAGCCAAACTTCAGGTCTCTACGGACAGTATCACGAGTTCACAGGGAAACTAGTCGTTAGCTGATGAGTACAAACGGCGTTAAGGTGGAAAGCAAATGTCATGCAACGCTAGCAGCCTATAAAATAAGAGCCAAGTGAAAACCTTTATGAATGATTAAAAAAAACCTTCTCTAAAATGAATCAATTCTCATTTGAGGTACGCTGATAACATTATTGTAATATTCTAGACTAGCTTGCCAATGGTTTCCCATGCCACTCCCCGAATGTAAATTCGAAGATGATGTCCACTTTTACATTCAACTGAAAATGGCAAACGAAAAAAAAAAACTAGTCGAGATTGTAGAGGATCACAAGAGAAATCAATACCTGAATTTCTAATAATGATCAATATCATCAATATTG